>NW_027185761.1:19552581-19581898 GCF_028583685.1 Petaurus breviceps papuanus
ATCTATCTATCTATCTATCTATCTATCTATCTATCTATCTATCTATCTATCTATCTATCCATCTATCCATCTATCTATCTATAGATATATCTGTCTGTCTGTCTATCAAAGAAATGGCAGCTGAGCCATGTTTTCAAATAAAAAAAAAAACTAGGAATTTAAGAGGCAGAGCTGAGAAATAAGTCATTCCAGATATGGGGGTATAGCCTATGCAAAAATATGGAGGTGGAAAATGGAAAGCCATGTACTGGGAACATCTACTAGGTAAGTTGGACTGAATAGAATATGTGATGAGTATTGCATAAAACAGAACTGGAAAGGTCAGTGGAAGCCATATTATAGAGGGTTTTGAATGCTAGACTGAAGCATTTCTATTTTATCTTAGAGGTAAGAATGAAACACTGAAGACATTTCTTAACAGGAGAGTGACACAGTCAGATCTATGTTTTAGGTATAACTATTTGGCAACTATGTCAATGTTGGACTGGAGAAAGGAAAGACTGGAAGTTCAGAGATTTTTTGCAGTAGTCCAGATGAGAGATGGTGAGGGCCTGTAAGACTGTGAATGGAAAGGAGGGGATAAATGATTGAGATTTCTTCTTCTTTTTTTTTTTTTTGATGAGGCAATTGGGGTTAAGTGACTTGCCCAGGGTCACACAGCTAGTAAATGTCAACTGTATGGTCAGAGACCAGATTTGAACTCAGGTCCTCCTTATTTCAGGACCGGTTTTCTGTCCACTGCACACCTAACTGCCCCATGATCAAGATTTCATGGAAGTAAAATCAACAGGGCATGGAATTTGGATATCACGGTGAGGGAGGGTGAAAAGTTGTGACTTCCTGGGTCCCTGAGTTCTTCTTACTACTGACCACAGTTACAAGCTGACCCTTGGATATTATTGCTCCTATGTCATTCCACTATCTATAAAACTTCTTACTTCTAGGTATAAATACAAATTCCTCTGTTTGACATTAAAAACTTCTAAGCACCTGGATCTATCCTTCCTTTCCAGTTGATTCATGCATTACTCTCCTGCACATACAAAAAGCTTCATCCTCCATTTCTCTGCCTTTTCACTGGGTGTTTTCTAGGTTTGGAATGCTTTACATTCTCACTTCTATGCCTTGGGATTTCTAGCTTCCTTGATGAATCAACTCAAGTGACACCTTTCGTGGGTATGACCCCCAATGTACTAGTGTTTTCCCTTCAGGGTTACTTTGTATCTGATTGGCATATATCTGGGATGTATGTGTGTATCTTGTATCTGTGCACCTGGTTTTTTTTGCCATTAGAATGTAAGCTTCTTGAGGACAGTGAATGTTTCCCTTGTGTCTTTATATCCCTAACACTTGGCACAGTGCCTGATACATATTAGATACTAAGTAAATGCTCATTGATTGAATAGCTGCTGGGCTCCTTCCTGGGTCCCTAAAATCTAATAACTAGCTACTTCTCGATCCTTACATGAATTCTTGACCTTTTACCTAATTTTAGCCTCTGGTACTCACATATGTTCTAACTCTATTGTCTGGATCCCAGTATGACATGTTGTCTCAGGCTAGTTGAAAGGCAGTATACAGAATGAGCAGTGTAAATGGAGATCGCTTCTCAAATTCTACAATTAAACATCCTTCCTTTTGGGTCAAAAGAACACATATGGAGTGGCTAAGTGGATCTGGAGTCAGGAAGGTCTCAGTTCAAATCCAGCCTCAGGCATTTACTAGCTGTGTGACCCTGGGCAAGTCATTTAACCTTTCTACCTCAATTTCTTCATCTGCAAAATAAAGATAATAATAGCACCTGCCTCCCAGGGTAGTTGTGAGGATTAAATGAGATAATATTTGTAAAGTGATTTGCAAACCTTAAGGCATTGTATGAGTATTGCTTTTTTTTTTTATTACTATTACTATTATTGTTGTTGTTGGATTTTGGAGAACCAAAATACCTAATTCTGCCACTAACTTATCATATGATCTTGGGAAATCATTTGCCCTCTTTAGCTTCAGTTCCCTCTTCTTCAAAATGAAGCAGCTCAACAAGATGGTCATTTAAGGTTCCTCTGGGCTCTAAAGATGGAGGGCACTTTCCCAAGGATTCAGTGAGAGACTGAAATCCATCAGGTGAACCGCATTAATTCTGAATAGATGAACATCCCTGCTTTCTGCCTCTCTCATGAACACCTTTGGTTTCCATAACAGTTAATGGGAAAAAGTACAGGGAGATTTAAACCACAAAAGGATTGTGGATTTCAGTAACAAATCAGGGCACAGGTGAGAAGAGGGGGAGCTTCACTCTCCCTGAGTAAGGCTGATCTGACCCACAAACAGAGCAGGTATCACCTGTGTGATGTGACTCGAGATGTTCCCTGCCCTCAGATCTTTCCCTACAAATCCCCTGAAAACCTCCCTTTTGCTTTGTCCTCCTGATGTGATGTCATCATTATGAAAGCTTCAGAGGGGTGAATGAGCAATCTTTAAAAACAGGTAAACACCCCTGAGAGGGCTAAGGGGTTATTGGTTATTATCGCTTCAGTATCTGTTAATTTGATCTGATTTCTTTTCTCCTAGCCCTGAGCGAAGATCATCATTAAAGAAGGAATGGGAGTTTTGATGGAGGCAGGGTTGTAGAGAGTGGAGAGGCAGGGAGGGCAGTGGATTGTAATTGTGTAGCCTTGGGCATTAGAGGGCAAGAACTGGCTTGAGGGTGATGCTGCTACAGCAGGTTTTTCAGGTGTTTTAAAGCGTTTAGCACCACCAGGAAAAGGGTGGGAAGAGGATGTGAAAGAGAAGAAAGATGGTCCAAGAAAGGGAAGTGGGTATACTTGTAAATCTTTTTAAAAGCAAACTTTTTAGGATCAAAACTGAAAAAAAAATGAACTACTCAAGTTTAAGATGGGGAGTTGTGGCAACACAACATTTCATCTTAAAATGAACTTGTAGTCCTCTGACCAAAAATGCGAGATGTCATATGATATGACAGCAAAAAAAAACAAAAAACCACTAATGAAATTTTAGAGTACATTAAGAATCCATGCTTAGAGAGATGCTAGCCCTGCCCTGCTCAAAACACACATGGATTATTGAGTTCACCTTGGGGCAGTGAATATTGAGAAGTTGGAAAGGATCCAGGAGAGATTGACCAGTATGATGATGGAACTTGAGATCAGACCAAATGAGGACAAGTTGACTGGAATGGAGATGCTTGTTTAGGGTGGAGAAGAGAATATATAGAGGAGATCTGTGACTGTCTTCAAGTATTTAAAGGGTTGTCAAGTGGAAGAAGGATTAAGCTTGTTCTGTTTGGCCCCAGGAGGTAGAATTAAGGAAAGGTGGTGGGTGGAAGTTGCAATGAGGTGTGTTTTGGCTCTAAGTCAAGTAAAACTTGTTGACGATTAAAGAGTTCAAAAATGGAATGGGCTGCCTCCAGACGTAGTAGGTTCCCCATCACCAGATGTCTTCAAGCAGAGACTGGTTGGCCACTCCAAAGGACTATTATAGAGATGACTTGATTAGGTGTGAAGATAAGCTTGTGAATCTGTTATTCTGGCAATGATGCCAATTTGGCCTGAGTTTGAGAAGACTCAAAACTTCCTTGGGTTTCCTTTCCATGGAAATCCTTCAGGTGAGTTGGCACATGAAGGAATCCCTTTTCTGAGTTCACTGTATTCTAACCTTACCTTTTTTCAATTAATGGATTTTAATGGGAGAAGGATTCCACAAACATTCACTTCTAATGCCTCATCATGGCACAAAACTGACCATGGGTTCTTGACCATTATGCTGGCAGAGAGGATGGCTCTGGGAATAGAATGAACCTATTTTCCAAGGACCAACCCAGACAGTCATGGAGAGGCACATCACCAATGGACTGGCCACCTGCTGACAAAACTTCTTAGCCATAGCAACTCATGAGGCAGGGAAATATTTTGTTAATGGTCCTCAGTTCTATGTGGTCCTCTGCAGTGACAATGACAGAATGGTCAGAAAGGAAATAGAAGATGCTAAGGTATGTTGAAAAAATTTTAATCTGATTGTCGTTACTCTAAAGGTGAGATTCTTGTCCAATGACCAACAAGTGGACATATTACTAGATAATAGAATCATATCAATTTTAACATTCTTTTTTATAAATTAAATGAAAAGAAAGCAGGAAATTGAAGCTAAAGGGAAGGATGGGTCACAGCTATTCTTTGGAGAAGCAAAGAAAGGAGTTCAAGGAGTAGGTTTTATTGTACTCCCCCACAGCTACAAGAAATATTATTTCAATGGGTTATCACATCTGGTAGCACTAATAAGTATATCCAAGGAGATCTTGATGAAAAGAGTTGCAATTTATGCAACAGCATCAGCTGCTAAGGACAAAGTGGTAGAGAAATTCAACGAAGACCTTGGTAAGACCTTCCAAATAAAATCAGCATATACTTTGAAACTTCAATGAAGAGTTAGGAAAAGATGAGGTTTGGGAAGACATATGGGAGACCATTTTTGAGGAGAAAAGAGAGGCCAAAGTCTTGTAGGTTATACGGAAACCTTATACCTCCATATCAGAGACACATACTTTAAAAAAAATTGGTAGGCACTGAACATGAGCGTCAACACCAACATCATCATAAAGAATGACATTGACTATACCTTATCCAAAACAAATAACATTATAGATGTGGGAGTTGTCCCTGCAGCAATCATACCACTGACTTATCAGAGCTAAAATCAGAATTTATAATAAACAAAAGAAAAGAACAGTAAAGAGAAAAGGATATGACATACAATTAAAATTTTAACCCTGAATAGTTTAAACACAACATTTAAGATAAGAAATAGGAAATGGACACCAGAAAACAAATTGGCTATAATAATTACATCCAGAAGTTAAACCTAATGTAAATTAATGACTATAATAAAGAGGCCAAAAGAACCCCAAAATCACCTTAGTCAGCAAATACTGGATTTAACTCACAAAATGGAGAAGAAAGATAGTTGCCAAAGACAACAGGTTTGAATTTAAAATTATCAGAAAAATCTTCTGAACAAGGATGATGGACAATTATGAACATTACCATCTCATAAAGCATAGAAAAACAGTGGAGGGTAAAACCAGTCTAAAGAAAGTTTGGCCAGATATCTATGTCAGCAAAGTCATCCCAAGGATGAAAACAGAAAGAAGGCAAAGACTATAAGCAGAAGAAAAATAGGAACGATTTGTAAAAATGAAAAATAAATAAATAAATCCCTGCTGATGTCTGAAGAAAGGATCTCTAGGATGTTGAGTGCGCTTCCTGAAGGCATGAATGAGTCACACATGATGAGTAAGCATGGATGGATCACAATCTTCATTGTTGAAAGGAACTCCTGAATTGACGAGAAAAGTAAAAATTTTAAAAAGATAAAAAAATATTTTAATATTTTTTTAAAATAAGTTTTTAAAAAAAGCATTAAGGATTGTGGAACAACCACATCTGGACACTGTCATGGCACGTAAGAGAGCAAAGATGGGAAACAAATTGTGAGGGTATTGAGGGACCAATTTATACAATTTTTGATGAAGAGGTAGATAAAAAAGTTGTGGGAAAAAAATCTTGGACTTTATTGATTAAAAAAAATATGACCAAGAAAACATCACCAACTGCCAACCAATAAACTTATTCTCTCATTAAAAAAAACCTTCATGAACATCATCTGTCCATAAATTGAGAGCATCTTTGATGATTTTAGCAAATAATATTCAACTAAGGAAAACATCTTTATCATCTCACAATTGACTGAAAGATAGAGACAATATAAGATCACACCATGCTTATAATTTGTTGATTGCAAACTAGCATTCAGCTGGTTAGAGCAAAAGGCCACCTCATCTACTCTTTTGTAAGGTGCCTCCCATTCATATGATCCATTTAACAGGTTCATTAAAGATTCTCTGGAAGATGTAACAACAGAAATAGCCCTGCTCAATGACCCTACAATATCAAATAGTAGGTGAGGCATAAAACAGTGAGATATAGGTTCACCAAAAACATTCATCACAGTAATGGAGGAGACCTAGCACAAAGTCCAGGTCCAGGAGGAATTCTCTGTGAATGGTGAGGTCCTCCAAGTGCTTACCTTTGTGGAGGACATTGTACTGACTACATCAATCTCTAAGGCACTGTGATGACACCTGGAAGAGAATCATAGTTTTTCAAAGGAGTTTGGTCTGTTCATCTACACAGCAAAGACTAAATGGATGAAAAAAAATATCTATTTCCCTAATTTTAACATTCATCTGAATGGGCACACTAGTTTATGTAATGGGGGAGGTGGAAAGAAAGAACTATAGAAAGAAAAAGATATAGATATAGATAGACATCTATAGATACATATATAGGTATATAGAAATATAGAGATATATGCATAGATATGCATGCATGTTGTATTTCTGTGTGTACATAGATCTATCCAAATCTATAGATATATATGTCTACAGATATGTACATATAGATAGATTTCTTTCTTTGTATGACAGACCAATACAGATGGACAATGAAATGGACTCAGAGTTAAATAAGAGGAGGAAAGCTGGCTATAATGTTTTGGGGAAATTGCAAGACCTTTTTACTAGTCCCAAGCTTCACATGATAGAGAAGACGCATCTTTTCAATACAAACATTTTTACAGTGTTGTCGAATTTCAGTGAGACCTGGAACAGTTCTGCTTCCAAAGAACTAGATAAGAGCATTACTTAGAAGCTAACAGAAAGGAATCTTATGCTTATGAGTATGGTGCAAAATAACCAATGAGGAATGAGGATCCTGAAGAAGAGAAGTCACCAAAGTGTCAAGGATGTCACCAAAGAATTGTAGCAAGGAAAAAGAAGATGAATTGGTTCTTTGGTGGGAGTGAGAGAGTGAGGCAGAGAGTCAGGGTGCTCCACTGGTCCCCTGCTGATGTCTGAAGAAAGGCTGTAGGATCTCCAGGATGTTGAGCACATTTCTTTTTGGGAAGACATGATAGTTAAGCATGAATGGATCACAGTCTTCATTGCTGAAGGGAACTCCTGAATTGATGAGATCACAGATCCATATTGTGTATTGGCAGGGGGTGGAAGCAGGTAAGAAAGAAAGAGAAAGACATCATGATCACAAGAGCACTAAATCTGAAGTCATCAGGAGATTTGAAGTCTAGTTTTGGCTGTGGCTATTTGTTGTTTGTTCTCGAAGAGGACTATGATGTCGGAGAGGTAATGCCAGGACATGCGAATGAATTGGATTTAAGTGAGGAAGGGCTGTGCAAAGTCACATGCTTCACTTTCTCCTCCAGAGCCATCTGGGTCCCGTGGCAAGATGCAGATCAGGATGCCTGGAGACGGCCCTCTTTGGCGCTGGTATTTATTAGCTGAGGGACCATGGGCAAGTCACTGAATTTCAGTTTTCTCATCTATAAGATAAGGTTTTAGACTCAATAAAACCTAAAGTACCTTCCAATGTTAAGATCCTATGTTCCCAATACCAGGCTGCAGATCCAGGTATCAGTTCTGTTCCCAGACCAATATTTTACCCTGATAGGGCCACCTTGAAGAAGTGGGCATTAGTTGGTCCAGTGGCATCAGGCCCTCTCATTTCTGGTCAGACACTTTTAGACATCTGCCCAAATCAAGAAGGAGTATGCTTGTTTGCAGCTAAATATTTTTCCAACCGCAGACTAGACTTAGCCAGGGTTGCAAATTCCTGGTTCTTGGCTCCTCCAACCATCTGTAACTGCTTGCCATGCCCCAATCTCCCAACAAGCAGTTCTCTAAAGTTGATCCTCCCCCTTTCCCTCCATCTTCCAATCCTTCCTTCTCTCATGGCTCCTTGGGGATGGATGGGGTTGTGTTGTTTTCCCTGTCCAGAATCACGCCTGCCCACACCCCACAACTTCAACATGGAGCTCACCCAAGGCTCAGGTTTCTCAGAGTTGTGGCTTCCAACCTGGAACAGGATCTGGCCTTTTGGCACATCTTTAGCTGCCCAGTCTTAAAGGAGCAGCAAGCTATACTCTCCTTACTTTCCCCATCTCTTCCAACCTTGTTCAGACCTTTGTCACCTCTCTCCTAGGCTTCTGAAGTATCCTCCTAACTGATCTTCATGCCTTTGTTACCTTCCATCTCCAAAGCATCCTTCTTATAGCTGCTAGAACAGTCTTCCTAAGGCAAAGATTGACCACATCACTCCTCTTACTGGTGATCCTCTTATTAAGAACTTTAGTGGCTTTCCGTAGTGTGCAGGATAAAATGCAAACTCTTTAATATGGCAGACATTTAAGGACTTTTAAAATATGACTGTACTCTCCCTACCTTTTTAGCCACTAAATTGGAGTGATCAGAGGGGGTTAATGTTGGAAGTGAGTGGGTGGGGATAGAATAAATGGTCACTTGGTGTCCATAACATAGAAACACCTGTTCTTCATTCCCACAGTCATCCTCATTCTGCCTTCACTCTCATTCCTGGGATGGGTTCTTCCATGCCACTTCCTCTGTTCTTATCCTTCCTCTCCATAAAGGACCAGCTGAAGCATCTCTTCGTTCCTTCCAATCTGCAGCTGTCTTAGTTAATTGATAGATATGGACTGGACAAGAGTAAAGTTAAATGTATTTGTGATTGGCTGCGTAACTAGACCCAAAGAAGGCTGTTATTGGACCAATGGTCATCCATATAGAAGCAGAAGACCAGATGCAATGCCAGCTTAGGTTTTCCCTGAATGCCACAGGATCATGAGATGTAAAGCTAGGAGAGACTTTCAGGATCATCTAGCATAACTTCTTACTTTGCAGATACCAGGCAGCTAGGTGGTGAAATGGATAGAGTGGGGATGGGGAACCTGTAGCCTCCAGGTCACTCGTGGCCTTCTAGGTCCTTGGGTATAGCCTTTTGACTGAGTCCAAGTTTTACAGAACAAATCCTTTTATGAAGGGGATTTGTTCTGTGAAATTTATATTCAGTCAAAGGGCCACACTCGAGGACCTAGAGGGCCACATGTGACCTTGAGGCCAAAGGTTACCCACCTGTAGGATAGTTAATCCTGGGATCAGGAGGACCTGAGTTCAAATTTGGCTTCACACACTTACTAGCTATGTGACCCTGGGCAAGTCATTTAACCCTGTTTGTCTCAGTTTCCTCATCTGTAAAGTGAGCTGGAGAAGGAAATGGCCAATTCTACAGTATCTCTGCCAAGAAAACCCCAGATGGAGTCACAGAGAGTTGGACACCACTGAAACAACTCAACAAGTAGCTTGCTTAAGATCACAAAGGTAGCAAACCAGCATTTGAATTCAGGTTCTCTCACTCCTGTGTCCTTCACTGTCACAAAAACAAAATGGTCTTTCTATTTCCTCCTTTCCCACCCACTCACCTTTAGTACAACCCTTTTCTCCACCTCTGATTGCCCCAGTACTAGGTAAAGGATGAAGGAAAGTAACATTTGCTTAGACCCTACTTTGTGCTAGGCACTTTAAGATTGTTATCTCATTTGATTTCACAACAACCCTTCAATGTAAGTGCTATTATTATCCCCATTTTACAGTTGAGGAAACTGAGGTAAATAGGTTAAATGACTTAGGTCACACAGCTAGTGTCTAAGTCTGGATTTGAACCTAAGACCCTCCGACTCCAGGCCCAGCACTCTATCCATTGTACTACCAGTTAGACCTTAAGGGCCATAGTCAGTACTTTAGTATGACTATGACTTTAGTATGACTATGACTAGACATAGTCAGCAATTAGACTGAAGTAATCAAAACTTGTTCGTTGAGCAAGTATAACCACCGTCTCCTCCCTACCACCCCTTGGTGCCAGAACCAAGAACAGGGGTAAGTTACGTGTATGGCCACCTTAGAGGCAAAAGGCAGAAGGTTCAATTAGGGAAACTTTTAAATATGAATGCTTATGTTATATATACATATACATGTATAATATTTAAAGGTATTATTTATATTATATAATAATTATATATTTATATAATATATAAAAATGTATAATATTTATGTATTATATATTTACATATATAATACATAAATATTATTTATATTTAAAGAAAATTATAGTCTTTGAGGGCTATGCATATTTATTCTGTAATAATGTGACTCTTACGAAGTAATTTAAAGACTGAAAACCTCCAGCAGATAATAACAAAGGGAAGAGCATTTTTTCAAGTGCAGAAGGGTAGGCTTTTCAAACCCTGCCCAAGGAACTCAGATGAAATACTTTGACCTGGGGGCAGCTAGGTGGCAACTACTCTAGCACAGTGAATAGAGCACTGGCACTGGAGTAAGGAGGATCAGAGTTCAAATGTGGCCTCAGACACTTGACAATTACTAATTGTGTGACCTTAGGCAAGTCACTTAACCCTGATTGCCTTGCCTTTCCCTTTCAAAAATAATACTTTGGACTGGTTCTGCTCAGTGCCACCAAGGCAGACAAACAGTACTCAAGACTGATGGACAGCTCTATAGTCTGGCAGTCATGTGTTAGATGGATTGTGGGTGAAGACAGAAAAAAAATAGGCTTGAAGAGGAAACCAGTTAGGAGTCTCTCTCAAGCCCGGGTGTGTAAAGAGAGGTTAGATTGGGGAGAGCCTTGAACATCAGGCTGAGGGTTTAGGCTTTAGCTTTTTGGTCCATGAGGAGCCAAAAAAGTTTTTGAAGGAAGAGAGCATGATGTACAAAACAGTGCTTTAACAAGAATACCGTGATGCTGTGTGTAGGATGGGTTGGAAACGGAGCAGCACAGAAACCATTTAAAGGTTCTTGTGATCAGCTAAGCATGAGGTAACAGTGATGAATAGTAATGCAGTGGGAATAAAAAGGACAAACACAGGCTACATTAGAAAATCATGGGCTCGTGGATCTAGGGCTGGGAGGGACTTGACATCCCATCTAGAATAATCTCTTCCTTTCACATGGGAAGAAACTGAAGCCCAGAGATTTGAAGGAATTTACCCAAGATGACACAGCTAATAAGCAAAGGAGCTAGAATTTGAACTCAGGCCCCATGACTACAAGTTTGGCACTCCACACCCATTCAGACTTCTTTCCACTACCCCACAATATCTATAAATCAGAAAAAGAGAAGTGGTGAGACTTTCTGTGATTCACTGATGCATAATCCACATGAAATCACACATATTGAATAGGCTTAGCCACAGTTGGCTTTCCAATTTATGCTAATTTGTAAATAAAGTTCCTCAGCTGTCCTGGATCTACTATAATTATACAAGAATGCCCTATACATTTCGTTAGCCTATGTATCCAGGGGATTTTTTTTTTAAAGATAAACATTTATTGAATACTTAATCATAAAGAGCATTATTTTATTTCACTAAAGAAACAAACATTTAACCCAATTTACTTTTATTTTTAAAGCAGTTGGGGTTAAGTAACTTGCCCAAGGTTACACAGCCAGTTTTTTTGTGTGGGTGTTAAGTATCTGAGGTCAGAACCAATCCCGGGTCCTTCCGATTCCAGGGCCGGCGCTTTATAGCGCTTTACTCACTGCGTCACCTGGCCGCCCCTACTTTTTTCTTAATTAACAAATAACTTTATTTAAAGAAATACGCATTTTGTGAAGGTCTTTGAATCAAACCTTTACTTTTCCCCTAAAATACAGAATAACCTTTCTCATTGGTTAATAAAGCATCTTTCCCACTGGACTGAGCTCGCCAGACCCATACTTGGCCAGGAAAGGGCAGCAGTGGTGTTTAAGCACTGTTAACCTAAAGTGTATCCTTTTAAAATGACAATTTTTAACTTTTTTTGCCTTCCTTATCCATACTAATTAGAGCCCCAGGGCTCTCCTTTGAAAATAAAGTGGACAGAGGACTGAACAGAGATAAAGATATCTAGTTAATTTTTCCCTAGCTGCAAGGGACTAGAATGCCTGGGCACTTCCCCTGGAAGTGGGGGAAGGGAGGATGCCCCTTAAGGAGCAGAAGGGAGGGCAGCAGATAGGCCATCTCATTCCTACATGACCTGTGTCCCATCAAGAGGAAGCCTATTGGAGCTTGAGAGGCAGGGCCTGGGAGTGAGTCTGGAAGAAGGTCAGAGGGGAACCCTGGATTTTAAGAGGAAGGAAGGGAGGGAGGGAGGCAGAAAAGCCTATTATTTACCAAGCACTTCACAAGGTGCTTTTTAAAACAAAAACAAATATTATCTCATTTTATCCTCATAGCTTTGTGAGGCATATTATTCCTTTAATAGATGAAGAAATTGAGGAAGACAGATTAATTGACTTTTTCAGCATCACACAGCTAGCAAATGTCTTGGGGCAGTATTTGAACTCAGGTCTTCCTGACTCCAGGTCCAGAGCTTTTTCTACTGCTCCACCTAACTGCTCACCTATAAAAATGCTTATGTGGAAGAACTACCATAGAAATCATGACCCAGAGTTGTCTCTGAAGAGTTTGGTAAGATTGAGTCACTCCCACTTTCCTGTTCATTTTTTCATTCTTGGCAATAGTTCTAAATAACAATTCTTGGAGAAGGTAGGTAGTCCAGCAGACAGAGTACTGCAACTTGGAGTCAGGAAGACCTCAATTCAAATCCTGACTCAGACATTTACAAGTCATATGATGCTGGACAAATCACTTAACCTCTCTAGGCCTTGATTTCCACATCTATGAAACAGGGTGGTTGGATCTTAGAGTCCTTAAAACCTAAAAGACTGGCCAGTTAGTTGGAGGCTGATTACTGAGGTACATTATGCCAGTGTGAGGGCTACCAGAGACTTGAACTGGCCAGTGAGTAAATACCAAGATGTAACTAGGGTGGGAGAAGTGAGATATTTCCTATGGTGCTGAATTTAGAGGGTGTCAGATTGAGGCAGGCTAGTGTTTCACAAGTATTGAAACAAGAAAGATTATTACCAAGTTAGCAAAAATTAGCTAAATTAGTCTTCCACAAGTTGGGGTGATCTCTCTTACTTGACTCTAAGTTGGTTTGAACTCTTTCCCCAACTTCCCTCCCTGTTCATTTCTATGCTGGTGTCCCCACCTCCCACTCATAAGCTGGTATCCTGTTTCCCTTAAACAGAGAGCACATTTTGTACCCTTTATCCTGGATTTGTTTGGTGGAGGGTCTAGATCCTGACCCTAAATGAAAAAATTCCTACTTATAGTTCTGGATAAATCCATTAACTCCCTTCATCCATTAAGAGACTTTTTTTTTTTAGTAAGGGATCCATGCATTCTGTGGTCCCCTATGGCTCTGAAAGTATATGAGTCATGCCTGCTGCTCTCGTGACTATTTTAATAACAATACCACTCAACATTTCTCTATTGCTTCATGTTTTTTTGAGCACTCTCTCCTCCATTACCTCACTTGAGAACATTATTCTCATTTGACAAGTCTAGAAACTCATCCCAGACAGGTGACTGCCCAAGGTCACATAGGCAGTATATGTTGCAAGGTGAAAATTTGAACCCAGATTCAAAATTTGAATCCAAATTCCACATACTCCACTGCAGTAGATTACATGGAAAGCTTGAGACATCCTAAGAATTCAGCCAGTGTGCATATGTGTGTATATGTGCATATGTCTGTATGTGTGGACATGTGTATGTGTGTTGTGAGTATGTGTATATGTGGGTTGTACATGAGTGTATATGATTCATGTGTATATGTGTGTATATCTGTCACATTGTATTGCTGTGTTGTGCATGTGTGTGCGTGTGTGTGTGTGTGTGTGTGTGCGTGTGTGTGTGTGTGTGTGTGTGTATGGTAGAGAAGGGCAGCAGATAGAGATGGAAAGACCCAGGGGTCCTTAGGCTATGTCCATACATCAGATGATAGCGTTGGGAGTCTGCAAGCTAGAGGAGCAGGGCAGATGGTAAGCCTGTTACTCCTCCCAGAATCTCACCAGGATGAAGAGAATCCTTTTCCAACCTCATTCAAACCCTGTGAGCAGTCAAGAAACCCAAATCAGGGTAGAATGGAAAGGGGGTGCCTGAAAGGCTTATATTTCAACCTAGGTCCATTTCCCCCCATAGAATAACTTTTAGTCTTGTATGATACATTAGTCTTGGTTGGAAGCTTTTATCTTGAGCCTCTAAAAATGTCATATCCTTTGGGGTAGCTGCTGCAAACTCTCACATGATTCCAATTGTAGGTTCTTAGGACTTGAATCAGTTTTTTAAAAAATTTTCTGACTGCTTGAAGTATTTTGTCCTCGATGTGGAATCTCTGGATTTTGGCTATGACATTCCTGGGAGTTTTCATCTGGGTTTCTGTTTGTTGTTCTTAGGAGTCCACCAGTGGTGTCTTTATGTTTTCACTGTGCCCTTGGTTCTAACAGGTCCAGGCCATTTTCTTTTATAATTTCTTGAAAGATGATGCTCAGGTTTTTTGTTCACAGAAGGTTTTTAGTGAGTCCTGGGTTCCTTAAATTCTCTCTCTTTGACCTGTTTTTTGCATGTTTATTTTTGTCTCATGGGTGTCAGTTGTCGATCAATGAACAGATGTTTGTTAAGTGCATCTTCAGCTAGATGGCATAGTAGATAGAATGTTGGATTTAGAGTTAGGAAGACTTCAGTTTGAATCCAGGCTCACATACTCTCCCATTAGCTAAGTGACAGCAGGCAGATCACTTGCTGACTGTGAACCTTCATTTCCTCATCTGTAGCGTGGGGATAATGATAGCACTTTCTTCATAGGGTTGTTGTGAGGATTGAATAATAGGTAAAAAGTACTTTGCAAATGTTAAAATGCTACACAATAAAAGTTGGCTTAAATCTTAATGTAAAGCAAAACAAAACAAAACAATTAACATCTTGGCAACTGGTCCCATTATCTCCTGGCAAATAGAGGGAGAAGAAATGGAAGCAATGTCAGATTTTATATCCTTGGACTCAAAGATTACTGCAGATGGAGACTGCAGCCATAAAATTAAAAGACTTAAATTTTTAAAAGACTTTAATCCCTTTCCTTGGGGGGAAAGTTATGGCCAATCTGGATACCATTCTAAAAAGCAGAGACATCACTTTACCAACAAAGGTCTGTATAATCGCAGCTACCGTGTTTCCCCGATAATAAGACACTGTCTTATTATTATTTTTGGACAGAAAAACACCAGAGGGCTTATTTTCAGGGGAGGGCTTATTTTAATGAACATTGACAGCAATTTTAATAAACAGGTAAATGTGAACAAAAAAATGTACCTTTATTCAATAAGCAAATCACTGGGGAAGAACAGGATGATGCGCTCACTGCTGCCGCTCTGATTGGATGCAGCTCGGAGCGCGGCATGCGTTTCCCAGGGGGGGGGGCAGTGCATACAGAGGGTACCGTAATGTAGCGTGTAGCGCAGGGGATCTCAATAGGGCTTATTTTCGGGGGAGGGCTTATTTTAGAGGAATCTTTCTTACACAGTAAGGGGAGGGCTTATTTTCGGGATAGGTCTCATTATCGGGGAAACACGGTATGGTTTTTCTCGCAGCGTTGTATGGCTGTGTGAGGATACATGAGAAAAGCTGTGCGCCATCCAGAGTCAATGCTTTCAAGACGTGGTTCTGGAGAAGACTTTTGAGAAACCTTGGACAAGGGGACCACATTGGCCCATACTTAAAGAAATTAATTCAAGCTGTTCACTGGAAGGTCAAATACTGAAGCTGAGGCTTAAATACTTTGGCCACGTAATGAGAAGTAGAAACTCGTGGGGAAAGACCCTGATGTTAGGAAAGGTTGAAAGCAGAAGGAGAAAGGGACCGCAGAGGAGGAGATGGATGGGTAGCGTCTTGGAAACAGTGAACATGAACTTGGGCAGACTTCAAGAGATAGTGGAGGATAGAAGGACTGAGGGTACTATGGTCCATGAGGTCACAAAGAGTAAAATGACTGAATGATTGAACAATAACAATAAAAGTGTTAGCTATTAAATACGAAAAGAAAATTTAAAACCAAAATGCTACATAAATGTTAGCTTTGTTGTTATTGTAACTATTTTTATTAGTCCACTATGTCCGGGGTAGCCTACTAGGCATACGAGATAAAGACAAAAAATGAAATAGTCCCTATCCTTGAAGAGTTAACATTTTACGCAGGGAGATAACATATGCAACAGGGTAGTTAAATGGTGCAGTGGATGGAGAGCTGGGCTTGGAGTTAGGAAGACCTCAGTTCAAATGTGACCTTAGACATTTACTAACCGTGTGACCTTGGACAAATCACTTCACCCTGTTTGCCTCAGTTTCCTCATCTGTAAAATGAGTTGGAGAAAGAAATGACAAGCCACTCCAGTATCTTTGACAAGAAAACCCCGAATGGGGTCATGAAGAGTCCAACACAACTCAACATCAACATATGCAACATGTACGGTGACATCCATGCTGTGTCTGGGTGCCAGCATCCTTGGTCTCTCATTCTCAATATTAATGATTAAAGCAAAAGTAGACTTTGGATTGAGGGGAGATGTTCTGCTTTGCCTGCCTTCCTTAGCTGTTGTTTATGGGGAAATTCATCCAACTGTCAGGTCTCTTCCATGGTCAACTGATTTAATGTTCACACAGGGTAGATTTTTGGAACCGATCAACCATGTCCCTTGTGTGAAATGCTTCCAAAGCAAAGCTATAAGGAATGGGGATTTCATGGGGGAGAGGGAGTCAATTTTATAAGTAGCCACCTGTATTGCAGGTTTTTTTTTTTTCATTCAGGAGAGAAGAGAACCGACATTCACAGTTGGTCCTTCCTCTATCCTTCTAATGATATTATCAATAGTAATTAGTGACATAGCTTACATCCAAGAGTGTTTTAAGGATGATAAAGCTCTTTCCTCCTAGCAGCCCTCAGTGGTAGGCATTGCAAGAGCTGTTATCCTCATTCTATAAATAAGGAAAATGAAGCTACCATGGTCACAAGGGCAGTAAGGGTTAGAAGCATAGTTAGAATCTAGATCTCCAAAAGGAACTGGGACAGATAGAAAGTGGACACCCAGGACGGGAAAGCATCAGGGTCAGATATAGAAGCATATCTAGGTGTGTGGCTGCCTATGTAAATATATATGTGTGTGTGTACACATGTATACACACATGAATACACATATATGTGTACACGTGTGTATGTACATATATAAAATCACACGGATTGTTTAAATATGAAAGAGGCATAGAGATATACCTATATGTACATATACATGAAGATACACATATATGTGTAAATATATACATATATGTATGGTTGGAGGGAGGGAGACAGAGACAGGGACAGAGAGACAGAGAGAAAATATTTATCTTGGCCTTTCCAAGGGAGATTTTGATTCTTGACTAGAAGGAAGCAAGAGAAGGGGGCACAAGGCTAGTCACTTGCTTCTCCTCCGAAAAGGGGATAATAGACTAGAATACTGCCCTAAACATTTCTGTTTTAGGGGTATAATTTGGGGAAGAGGCTGAAAAGGTCACAAAGCATTGTTTTCCTGATCACTATTCCTCAAAGGGGAAGGAGAAGCCAACCTTATTCTTATAGGTTTGATT
Source organism: Petaurus breviceps papuanus (assembly GCF_028583685.1). NCBI lineage: Eukaryota > Metazoa > Chordata > Mammalia > Diprotodontia > Petauridae > Petaurus > Petaurus breviceps. The sequence goes on from NW_027185761.1 coordinate 19,570,048, forward strand.
CCTATAAGCTTGATTCCTTCCCACCAAATTCCAGTGAGGAAAATTAATGTTGGATTGTATTTATTACCAATATTTCTATGTAAATCCATCCATTTCTTAGACCAGGCAGCTTTTCTGAAGAACATCTGTTCATTAACCAGTTTGGGTAGGGCCCCTTTCCTCTCTTTACCTCATAAACAAAAGCCAGTTTGAGCTAAAGTCCTCCCCAAGGAATGTCCTATTTGCCCTGCCCTGTCCCCCTCCCCCTCATAATAGAGTATATATTTCACTTGGAGAATTGCCTCAGTCTGCCTTTATTAAATTACTAAGGTCTGCACTCACTAGTTATACAAAAGTTCATCAAAAATAGTGAATAATAAGTGAGTCCATTTATCCAAATAGTTAGCAAACAGAAATCAGAGAATTTCAATAGATTCTAATATACCAGAAAACATACAAGAGTGAATGAGATCTTTAGATGGGAGTGGTTCTCCTTCAAGGGAAAACTCAAGTCTCTAAGAAGGAAACCTGGAAAGGAGGGACATGTTGAAGTGCCAACTCTTCTGTCTTGTGTCTGCTGTTTCTCAAGGTCTCTTCTCAAAGAGAGTCTGGAAAAATCTATCGTGCAAAATGTTTGAGGCTTAAGACCCAAGTTATATATAAAATATGAAAGTTAGAAAAGACTCAGAAACCACCTGGTCTAAGCCCTACCAAACCCTTAGATGTCTTTCCACCTGAGTGATTCTTTCATATAGTAACACCAAGGGGGAAAAAGCAGCAACAATGCTGCCTATCTGTCCCAGAACTATTTTATTGACTCAGATCTGGAAGCATCAGGTATGGAAGTAAATGTTTAACAATTGACTCTCTATGGGGGAAAAAATGTGGGCATTATTAACTTTATTTACATTATTAACATTAACATTTACATAATATTAACATTATTTTCTCCATCACTTTCAAAAGTGTAGACAATCAGAAAAACAGTAAACCAAACACTGATTTGTAGAATTTACAGATTTCTGATGTATAAATACTCACATTGGAACGTTAACAGTCCACTCTGGAGAGCTACTTCAAGCTGGTTCAAGTACACCCTAAGCTGAAAGAGACTCTCTCCATTAATGCCTGAAATTTAACAATCAGAGATCCCCTCATTTAGGTACTAAATGTCTTGACATTTCAGATCCACTTTTGATAAATACAAGTATCCCTAGGAGGCTGATGCCTTAAGTTGCTATCAACAAAATGCCCTGCCCTATACAATTCCCTTTAGCCAATGCTAACTCTTCTGCCTCCTCTTTGGTCCCAGGATCAGTTAAGATTCTTCCTGAGTCATGTCTCAAGAGTGTTAAAGGAGATTCCTCAGGGCTAGAAGAAACCTGATGCCTTTTTCCACACATGAGATATGTTGCAGCTAATATGAGGCGAACCCTTCTAGGAGCTAGATGGTACAATGGATGGAGCACAAGCCTGAAGTCAGAAAAACCTGAGTTCCCATCTGGTCCTGGGCAAGTCAGTTAACTTTTGTCTGCCTCAGTTTCCCCAAATGCAAAATGAGTGAGGATAATAACACTCACCTCCCAGTGTTGTAGTGAGGGTCAATTAAGATAATATTTGTAAAAATGCTTAATATAGTGCTTGGCACTTAATAAATTCTTGTTTCCACCCTTCCCCCTCTCCAGGCATCATAGGGAATCTTAGACCAGTACTCAGAGGAAATGCATACTAAAAGTACCTGTCTGAGTGAAATTGGTGATAAGATAGTATAGTGAAGGGAAATTGTCTATGCTGATCATAGGACCACAGAATCATGTGCTTAGTGCTAAAAGAAACCTTAAAAGTTATTTTCTTCAATTTATAAATAAGGAATCAGATCCAGAAATGAGAAGTTTGCACAGGTAGTAGGTAGAATGAATTGTAATTTGAACCTAGAACAACCTAGAACCTAGATCAAAGGTTTAGTGTTAGGAGGGAATTCAGAAGCTGCTGATGGGACTGATATCCACTAGCATTCTTCCCTTCCCTCCATAATATGGGTTGAGCTGGTTTTCCCATAAAAGGTGTCAAAGCTCACCCTAGCACTTGATTGGACAAGGTTTGAACTATAGCATTATTGGAGCCTTTAGCTTTAATTTCCTGGTTACCTACGGGCATTAAAAGCCCATCCAACCAAGCATGATTGCTCTAAGAGTCAACATTCCCATAATGCTTTGAGGTTTACAAATCTTTTCCCTGCAATCTCAAAGCTCAGGCATTTTACAAATTGGGAAGCTGAAAGCCAAGGAAGAAAAGGAACTTACTGCAAGTCATCCAGGCTGTAAGAGATTTGGACCCAGGCCTTTTGACCTCAGACCTACTGCCCTTTCCACCGGCCAACCGCTGCTTCTGTGTTTCACACCAGTCTTGCCAGGTGTGAGGCTCATGATGCATGCAGCTCTTCTCTCTCTTTAGACATTTCATTGTTCACAAGTTGACCTTGAGACTAATAATAACACTGACATTTACATAGGACTTTGTGTGTGTGTGTGTGTGCACATCTACAAGTGAGCCCATTATCTCATTTCATCCTTATTGCAATTACATTTTACAGATGTGAGAAAACTGAAGCAGAGATAGGTGACTTGCCCAGAGTCAATAATTATTAAGTATCTGTCAGTAATTGAACTTTGTTGTTGTTCCATCCTTTTCAGTTGTGTCTGTCTCTCTGTGATCCCATTTGGAATTTTCTTGGCAAAGATACCAGAGTAATTTTGCCATTTCCTTCTCCAGCTCATTTTATAGATGAGGAAACAGGCAAATAAGGTTAAGTGACTTGCCCAGGGTCACACAGATAGTAAGTGTCTGAGGTCAGATTTGAACTCAGGAAGATGAGTCCTTCTAATTCCATGTCCAGCTGTCTATTCACCTAGCTGCCTATAACCGATCTTAGGTCTTATCTGTTGAGGTAGTCTCACTACTACATTGCTTAGCCTGGATTATTGCAATAGCTGCTGGTGAGTCTGCCTGCCTTGAGTCTCTTACCACTCTAATCCATTCTCCATTTAGCCACTAAAGTGATTTTACTAAAACACAAATCTGAAAAAACAAAACAAACAAACAAAAAACCAAGGGTGGCTAGGTGGCGCAGTGAGTAGAGCACTGGCCCCGGAGTCAGGAAGACCTGAGTTCGGATCTGGCCTCAGATAATTAACACAAAAACTAGCCTTGTGACCTTGGCAAGTCACTTAACCCCAACTGCCTTCCAAAAAGCAGAAACAAACACACAAACAAACACAAATCTGACCATGACCCCCTGCCCCCACGAATAAACTCCAGAGGTTCTAATTGGCTCCAGGATCAGATACAAAATGCTCTGTTTGGCATTCAGAACCCTTCCTAACCTTCCTCCTGACACATACACACCCGCCTACCAGTCTTCTTGTGCCTTACTTCCCAACACATACTCTTTGATCCAGTGACACTGGTCTCCTTGATGTTCCATGAACAAGGCTACCCATCTCTCAGCTCCAGGCATTTTTTCTAGCTGCCTCCATGCCTGGAATGCCCTCCCTCCTCAACTCTACGTGCTGACTCCCCTGGTTACCTGTAAGTCCCAGCTAAAATCCCAATTTTTATAGGAAGCCTTTCCCAACCCCTCTTAATTATAGTGCCTTCACTCTTTCAATTATTTTCTATTAATGTTGTATATAACTTGTTTCTTAAGTATTTGTTTGCATATTGTCTCCCTCATTAGATTATAAGCTCCTTGAGGGCAGGGACAGATTTTTTTTGCCTCTTTTTGTATTTCCAGTGCTTAGCACAGTACCTGGCATGTAGTAGACACTTAATAAGTGTTTATGGATTGATTAATTGATCTAAGTCATCAAACAATATCTTGTTGGGATTTGTTTAATCACTGTGAGAAACTATACCTCCCAAGAGCAACTTAAGGGCTGCTTTAAAAATCTTCTTAGTCTCCCACTCTACCATCTTCCCCAACCCTAGCTCCATTCCTACCATTAAAATGAATTTGCATTAAAGCCTTTTGTCTTCAGAATCTTCTGTATAAGTGCTATACCTGAAGAGAACTGACTACCCATCTACAAACAATTTAACACAAATGAATATATCAAATTAACTAGCACTGAGCACAATACCTTGCAGTAAAGTAGCCAGGAGGAAGAACTTTAAAGTTTATACAATACTTTATATATTATTCATTTGACTCTCAACCAGTCCTGGTATCATACCTATGGTTCCTGCTATTGATAAAGCCAATGTTGATGCATCCCTTGAGTCTGGGAGGTCTGAGATGCTTTGGAATTAAAGCTAATGGGCACTAAGTCTGACTTGTCTCATCCATTAGAACACAAGCTTCTTGAGGTCAGACACCCTTGTTTTTGCCTTTCTTAGTACCTGGCATTTTAGTAAATGTTTAATAAATACTAGTTGACTAACTGCATTTTCATCTTTATTAAATTGGGAAGGGACCTTAAAATCATCTTTCCCCACTTTGTCATTTTGCAGAAGAGAAAATTGAGTCACAGAAAAGTGAAATGTCTTATCCAATGTCACATTGCAAATTGGTGTCTGTGGTAAGGTTAGAATTCATTGCATTTGAATCTGGCACTCTTGTTTGTCTAAACTGGGTAGGTTGAAATTGGGAACAATGGATGGGTGAACATACAGGTATCTAAATTGAATTCGTCTTTGTCTTCAGTTTTTTAAAGTTCTTTCTACAACAAGAGCTCATTCTAATATAATGTGAGTGAAACAAAGAAGGAAGACAGAGTCTTGTGGGCTTTGGTTTTCCCATCTCATTGTCAAAGACATTCTCTCCTCTTTTGTTTCTGGGTCACAGGCATTGAAAGAGTTGTGAGATTTTTCCATTTGGCCCAGCTTGTCAAGTGAGGCAGGCAGAGCCAGGGTAGGATATGGCCTCTCTGTAATGAAGCATGTTTATAACATAGCTTGGATGCTTGTGGTGGGGCTCAGGAAAGGCGTCAGCCATGGCTCTGTTGGAGAAGTTAGGGGGTGGGTGGCTGAGTGTGGCCTTTACTTCTCTTTAGAAAAATGCATGGGTGGCTTTGGAGGGTCAGAAGGAGACTGTCAGCACCAGGCCATGGGTGACCAGTGTGCAAGGTAGAGCGGAGCTGGCCTGAAGAGAACAGGATCACAGAGTCATAGACCTAAGGTATTTAAAGGGCCATTGATTCTCACCCTTTGTTTTTACCCATGAAGAATTAAGGCTGAGGGAGGTTAAGTGATTTGCTTAAGGTAACACGGCTAGTCAGTCTTGAGTGGGATTTGAACCCAAGTTTTCCAACTCCATATTTAGAGCTCTTTCCTCGGAACTCAAAGGACCAGGAATTAGGCCACAAGAGACACATAAAATCTAGTGAAACTAGATGGAGGGGTCACAAAGACACACAAAATCTATGGGGGACATAGTATACTTCAAGTATAGTAGTAGTGAAGCATGTATGTGAGGAACACATATTGCTAAAATAACTCACAACTCTGGAAATGCAAGGTCTTGATATACTCTCTCCAGAGAGACTCTCAAAGTTCATAATGATAAGATAGCCATTGATGACTGATGGAAGAGAGTGGTCAAAGCACTCTATTACACACGTGGGCATGCTCCTTGCAAAGCATGGCATCTCTGCTGGATGGATTGATCTACTTCTCTTCAATGGGAAGCTATAGGCATCATTATCTTTGTCAAGTATGACTGGGTGGCCCTGTTCTTTCAGGCAGAGTTCCACTATCCTCTTTTAGCTTGGGGGTGCTACTCACCCTTTCAGAGAAGACAAAGCTCCTTCCTTCAGGGCTTCAGCTCTGAATTTGTCACCTCCAAAGCAAGAAGTAATGGAAGTATAGAGATTCCTGTTGGATCTATGCAAATGACTGGCTGAAAGTTTCTAAGGCAACTCACAAACTGAGAGTAACTTCATTATTTCCTGATGGCTTTTTTATGCAATTAAGGTAACGAATGTCTAAAGTTTCCTACTTGTTGTGAAATGTTTCACTTACATCTGAAATGATATCACCCTCATGTTTCATTGTCTCTCTTTGTCCCTTAACTCTTAACATAGTTGAAGTCTAAATAGAGGGGAAACCTTTGCAAGCCCTTTGAGAATGCCAGAACTTTCTCTTTATTGATACAGGCTTTGAAAACTCCAGGTCACTCACCTCTATACCACAATAAGATATTAGGAGATGACTTTGATGGAAGCATTCCCTGATTGTGTCAGTTAAGTTAAGCATTATGGAACTTTTTTTTTTAATTTCCAAAAAGCTGAAGCTCTTTCCTTATCTAGTGGGAGTTTGGGAATTTCCCATATGAGTACTATTCCCTTCTAGAATGTCAGTTTCAGAAGGTTATCAGAAGAAATTTATCAGCACGAAACTTGGACAACAGGAAGGGTCTGGAATTTTCTTCTAAGATGTTCTGATCAGATTCTGAGGTTGCTGATTTGTGTGGATTTTTGCTTTTTGTTATTTGGTTGTTATTTTTTTCTTTCTGAATTGGGAAGCTGCAGCCAGGGATTGGGAATGTTGCAGAAAGGAATTGTGGTTAGAAAATAAAGAGAGTAGCTGAGTTTCAATGGACTGGATATAGACGGGAACACTGGGTGCTTGGTTTTCTTCCCCTCTGTTTTCTAAGAGTGCCTGTGTAGGTTTCAAAAGCTGATGGAATTTCAGAGCTGGAGAGGACTTCACAAATTATCTTCTAGCTATGGCTCTATCTAATTAGAGCTTTAGAAGGGCTGTTGTAAGAAAAATGAAATACTGTTCAGCCCCATAGAGTAGAACTAGGAACAATGAGTGAAAGAAAGTTGCAGAGAAGTAAATGTAGGTTTAATATAAAGAAAAATTCCTATTCACTAATTACAGCTATTCTAAAGTGGAATGTGTCGTTATCCATTGATTATGATTATCGGTAGTTATGTGTTCCCTTCACTGGAAGTATTCAAGTAAAAACTACATGAATATCTGTTAGATATGTTGTAGAAAGGATTCTTGTTCAGATATGGGTTGGATTAGATGGTTTTTGAGGATGCTTGAAAATCTGACATTCTGTAATCTAGTCAATTTGATTTTGATTCAATTCAACAACTCTTTGCTCAGTTCTGACTGGGTTTCAAGGGAATTATATCTATTCTCTGCATGAATATGACTGATTAAAAAGAATCAAGGTCTTAAGGAGGAAATTACCTGGAGCGACCAACACTCAAATCTTGGGAAAAGGAAGAGTGAAAGGAAAAGTAGTCCTATCGCTACGTTTCTATGATGAATGAAACTGTGGCAGTCTCTGAGCTGGAAGAAGCTCTTGAGAGAGGTATTGAGGCAAGAAATCCTGGAGCAGTCGCCAGAGTGAAGTATTTGGTCATAACTTGTCAAATCAACCATGAATTACATCAGTTGACTAGACATTAATCTTGGAGATTGTAAATGGAACAGAATTGGAGAATATTTCCTTGGTTCCAATGAAAACAGCTGATAAGGAGGTTGAATCTGGTCACTTAAATTGTAAGCCCAAGTCCTGGGTTTCAGGACATTTTTAATAGACGTGTTAAAGCTTGCCTAGGTCTGGGAGAAGCCACCAACATATAGCCCTCATGATAGTTGTTTTAATATATTTTTTATTTTGCTTTTTTTTGGTTATAAGTTAAAAAAATGTACATAGTTAAACCATGCTTTGTTTGATCAACTCTTTTCTGCTGTGCTTGTCTACACAGGCTCCATTGAATAGAAAAAAAAGGAAGATGTAGTTTTTCTGATGGGTGAAGACTCAAGCCAAGACTCTAATTGAATAAAGCCACACAATTAACACTCCTAGACTAAGGAAGTAAGCTCTGCCACACAGGAAAGGACAGAACTGGGAAAGAAAATTAACAGTTCTCTAAGAACCAGAGAGAGCTTGTTGTTTTCCCCAAGATGCCCTTAGTGTTGGGTGGACTACAAATCTGCCTGAGTGATTGTGAAATTGTCCAGGACCTGGTTCCTATTGTCAAATAGGAACAAAATAGTCATCACTATCACCCCCTCCCCGTGCAAAACACCACAATAAACAATGGAGGATTTATAAAGCTTTGTATCCTCTGGACCCTCTCCTTAAGGAATTTACAATCAGGTAGCAGGAAGAAACCTTAGAGATCATCTACTTAACCTACCTCCTATGGGGAAAATGAGGTTTATACAGATGAAGTGATTCATCCAAGGTCACACAGTGACCTTGATGGGACTGGAATCTAATTTAGCTGACTTCTAGACTAGTTGTTCTTTGTACTTCATCACACAGGACATGAAATTACAGCTCCAGATCTTAGAAATGGAAATTTCAGACACTTGGGAAAAAAGCTTATTTCTACTAAAAGGAAATTGTATCATATGTTATCTCCCCTGATTCTCTAGTTCTTCTCTAAATTTTCCATATGAATTTCCAAAATTGATAAGAATTTGTATAGTACTTTACAAATATTATGCAGTTTAATTTCTCAACAATACTATAAGGTAAGCAGTACAGGTATTGCCATTCTTACTTAGCATTTAAGGACAATGAAGTTCAAAGTTATGAAGCAAATTGCCCAAAAATCATACAGCCAGTCAGTGACAGGACTCAAACCCATATATTCTATCTCAAGCACACTACTCTATATCTGCCTCTTTAGTTGTGTGACTTGCTGTGGTATTTGCAAATGATAAAAGAATAGTAGGAAGAGGAGGGCATCCATCCGTTCCATATTCCTTTGGGGAATTACATCTCCCAGAACCTTGTGTGGAGCTCAACACCTTTTAGCATAGGAGTGGCTAAACAGAACCAGGGGAGAAAATGTCACCTGATAGCTGCCCCTGATAGCTGGTCATCTGGTGCTTATGTTGAAGGATAACACTCACGGAATAACCTCTATTTTCAATTTTCATCTGAGCACTGCGCCAAGGAACCAACATTTCCCTACACTGCTGTGGTGAGATGTGCACAGAAGTACCCCCAAAGAGAGACTGATCTTTAACCCCTGTGCTGTGAGTGAAACTCTCCCATTGTGCTTAGATGATGGCTTAGACAATTTTAGTTTCAGGAAATAGTGGGGAGAGAGCTTCTTGCTTGATTTAATCTGTGATTAGCTACCTTGCATTGTTTTAAATGTCTTTTACTTCACTACGGTGTCATATTATTCTGGCTTAATGGGGGGAGGTCACATGGAAGCTTTTGGCTGATGTGAATCTTGGATTGGTCAACAAGGTGTCACATTAATGAATATGGGTGATATACAAGTTGAACAACCCATCTGCCTTTCTTGGAGTATGGGGGTTTCTAGAATTTCAATATATCCAATATGAGGAGTCAACACAGTACAGTATTCTGGATTAGGATTCAGGAGCCTATGTTCTGTACCTAGCTCTCTCACTAACACACCATGACCTTCTGAATCACTTCCATTCTATGGGCCTCAGTTTTGTTCTTTATAAGAGGAAGAAATATATATTAGATCATCCCTAACATAATTCTTCCATCTCGGACATTCTCTGTTATAAGGCTACTCGTAGCTCTGATATTCTATGTTCTAAATTCCCTTCCAGTTCTGACATTTTACGTTCTAAAGTCCAATGTAAATGTAGGCATGCTTACAAAGTGTGCTGGGTATTGCCTAGGCACACATAAGTGTCTCCAAAAATTGGTATTTTGTGTTTAATTTTTTTAAAGTTTAGTTAATCTAAAAAAATAAGTTTCTTTGGTTCCTTTAGTTTGATAAATAACAATAATGCCTTTCATAACTGAGTATTCCATAAATGTTTGCCTTTGTAAAAATAAATAAAATTCCACAGTTACACACCCTAATGATGCCTTTGGGTCCCTTCCACCTAATAGTCTATGTTATAAGAGTTGTTCTAGCTCTGAAATTCTGTGTCCTAAGGTCCCTTTCAGTTCTGACATTCTGGGTTTTAAGGTCTTTTCTAATTCTGACATTATGTCCTAGAGTCCCTTATAGTATAGACATTCTGTGTCCTAGGATTTACTCCTCTAACTCTGACTTTCTGTGATTGACTGGACCCTAACTCCCTCCAGGTATGCTAAAACCTTGGAGCAGTTCTGGGGTGGATTTTTGATTGGCTTTGTCAAAAGGTTCCATGAAGAGATGACTTGAACAAAAATTTTGATCTGCAGTTAGCCTAAAAAAAGAGCAGTAATGAGAAAACAACATGTTATGTAGGCTGTGAGGAGGAACCTAGTCAAATATGTGCTAAGGCTTCTGCTGGGTGTTTTGGGTCAGCCAATACTATTTCCTTTTTTTTTAAAATAGGTGCCAGCCAATCATTCCAATGAGCTGCCCATTGCAAACATGATTTGAGCCCAGTGTATTGGGATGTAAAAATCCAAATGGGGAAGGGAAATATGCCAGGATCTGGGTGAATGTAGGGAAGGGCTGGATCAGAAAGTCCAGCACTGGAAGTCAAATTGTTCTCATGGGTATGCCCAGGGGGCAGGCAAAAAGCCAGGATTGGGAGTTCAACTCCTATAGGGAGGGACATGGGAGGGGCAGGCAGGGGAGAAGAGCAGGCCGGAAGCTGATTCCAAGTAAACAGGCAGAGATCAGCCTTTGAGGCATCAGCCAAACCAAAAGCGGAAAAAAAAAAAGGGGAGCTGGTTCTAAATAAACAGGTGTGGGGAACTCTGTATAGAGTAAGGTAAGGTTGAGGGGAGCCCCTGGCTAGGGAGTTGGTCTGGTGGTGGAAGTAATGGGTACAAGTCTAGGCAGGCAGATGAATTGGCTGCTCCAAGAGAACTAGCAGAAGGTAGCAAGGACCCCCACATGGAGTGGGGAGGCAGGGAGGCAAGGTGGGTCACAACCCCAAAGCTGGAGGAAATGAAGCCCTGGGCTAAGATCCAAAGCAAAGAAAGATCACTGAATTTGCAATGAGACTCTGGGTTCTAGTTTCAGCTTTGCAATTGGACAAGGGACATTCCTTCTCTGGGCCTCAGTTTTCTTTTCTGTAAAGCAAGGAAGTTAAGCTAGATTAAAAACCAAATTATACTTGATTCATGGAAGGAAGAAGAGATATTTAAGTTGGAGAAGAGAAGGCATAGGGAAGAGGTAGGAAGGTCATGATGGCTGACTTCAAATGTTTGAAGGACTTTCCTCTGGAAGAGGGATAGAGCTTGTTCGGGATGATCCTGAAGGGCAGAACTGGGAACAACGGGCAGAAGATATGGAAAGGCAGATTTTAGGCACAATTTAAGGAAAACCATAGTAATGTTCGGTCATTTTCAGTCATGTCCAACACTTTGTGACCCCATTTGAGGTTTTCTTGACAAAGATACTGGAGTGGTTTACTGTTTTCTTCTCCAGCTCATTCTACAGATGAAGAAACTGAAGCAAACAGGGTGAAATGATTTGCCCATGGTCACATAGCTAGTGTCTGAGACCGGATTTGAACTCAGAAAGATAAGTCTTCCTGTCTTCAGGCCCAGCCCTCTATACCTTGCACCACCTAACTGTCCTCAAACTATAGTAAAGGCCTCGTAAAAGAAGAGTTGGCTGAGTCTGGAGATCCTGGATTCCTATCACTGGAGATCTTCATAATTCCTTGTCAGGGATGGGATGTCAGTTTTTTGTTTGTTTTTTAAAATTCAAACTTATTTTATTTTTGTGTTGTTAAAGATCTTTCCTGTTCAGAATGGGATCAAACTAGATGGTTCCTGAGGTCCACCCCAAATTTGAGATTCCTATAGTCCTCTAGGTAACCACTTCTCAGCAGAGATATTGAGACATTTTGTCTTATCCTTTTGTGTGTTTCATGAGTAAGGGAGTTTCTTTCCTTCCTTCCTTCCTTCTTTCCTTCCTTCCTTCCTTCCTTCCTTCCTTCCTTCCTTCCTTCCTTC
>NW_027185761.1:19581908-19585717 GCF_028583685.1 Petaurus breviceps papuanus
CTTCCTTCCTTCCTTCCTTCCTTCCTTCCTTCCTTCCTTCCTTCCTTTCTCTTCATCAGATTGTAGACTAAGAACTAAGGAAGGAAGGAAACATTTTATTAAGTATTTACAATACAAAAGCATAAACAGTCCCTGATCTTCAGGAGTTTACATATTTAAGGCACTGTTTTTTCTTTTTCCTTTTTCTTAACCTGTTTTGCACCACAGAACACTTCAGGCAGAATCTTTCCCCTTGTTATTTGTCTAGGCAAATTCCACCTCAAAACCTAATATGAATGTCAAGGGCTTCCTGGTAGATGTTTAATGACCAAAAAATTACATACTTGACACTTTTTAAAGTTTAATCTACATTATTAACATTTTCCCCATCATTTTCTTAAGTCTAAAAATCAACACACCAATAAATCAAACCTATATTTGTAGCATTTGCAAATTTCTGAGGTGTAAACTCTCACACTGAAAATTTAATAATCAGCTTTCACCAGTCCAATGGATCTGGTTCCAGCACATCTCTGATGGAGTTCCATGTCTTTCATAAAGACACGCCTTGACTTCTGATTCACAACATCTCTCTCTTCTGTGAACTCCTATGAAAACCTAGAATCAGAACACAGAGTTGATTACTGAATTCTGTCCTTTTCTTTCCCCTCATCATTCTACCCATTCTTATCTTCCTCACCAGGCTGTGAGTTCCCTGAGGCCAGGGACTGGGACGGGGTGTTCTGTCTCTGTGCAGCCCCAAAGGGAGGGGCACAAGACTGAAGCTGTCTATGTTCTCAGAAGGAGCTGGTTGATTGCTTGATATTCATCAAAACAAATTAAATCAGTAAGTAAAACTTTAGAGAATGAATAGGCAGTGAGTTAGAAAAAACAACAATGAAATTTAAAATAAAAACAAACCTTCTGCTGAGTTTAACCAAGACTATGAGGGGGCATCATTTGCTCATTCATTCAATCAGCATTTATCAAACACCTTCTTTGTTAACTTTATCATGTTTTAACTCAGCAAGAGCTGAATGGATTTCAACATGAATTTTTTTTTAAAATCTGCTTTAAATTTGAACTGCATTGTTTTTAAGGCTGAATCAAATTTTCCTCTAAATTTCTGTAGGTACGCTTGCGTATCTATGGACGGTCAATCTCTCTGGATTTGTGGAGGTTTCTGAGAGGCAGAGAGGAATAGTGGACGGAGGCCAGCCTTGGAGTCAGGAATGTTTGGGTTCAAGACTTCCTTCTGACCCATACAGGCTATGTAACCATGAGCATGATGGCATTTAACCTTGCAATATGCCCCAGATAATTCTCAAAAACTACAGAGGTTTTGTTCCCAAGCTATAGAGGAATTGCTCATTTATGTCAGTGGAGAAAGTTTCAGAATGAAATTACAGGTTCAGAACAGTTCTGTCTATGTGTGTCTGAGTGTGCATGTACATATGTGTGTATGTGTATCTATATCAATCTATCTGTCTGTTCATCTATCTATATTCAATCCTCTAAATCAGAACCCAAGATCTTATCAGGGAGAATTTGTATCAGCTCTGCCATTGGGTGACCTTAAGCAAGTTAAATCTTTTCTCTGGGTTTCAGTTTCCTTATCTACAAAAAGAATGAATTGGATTGTGTGATCGCTAAAATCCCTTCCACCTCTAAATGTATAATTCTGTTAGAGAAGGAAATTGCAAACAACTCCAGTAACTTCACCCAGAAAACCCCAAATGGGATCACAGAGTCAGACCCAACTGAAAAGACTCAACAACTACTACAATAACAATATTTTATCCTCTACTATGGCTCTAACATCTCCTGCCTTCATCTACAGATGAGACTTCAGTCTTCTCATTCCTAAAGAGAGGGACAAGCATTGTAATGTTGATGCTGTGTTATTGAATACAACATACACCAAGCATAACACAAACTCATAGTTTTGTATACAGTGCTCCTCTGCCATTTTCTGGTGTTAAGTTTTATGTTCAGCTTTGTTGATGTTTAAGTTCATAATAAAAAGACAAAAAAATTTTAATAAAATAAAATGGGTATAACAATCCTTGATTTACTTATCTCACTGGATAGTAGTATGGCTAAAATAACATAGTTGATAAGAAAAAGGTTTGGAAAAAAAAGGGAGCTGTTATTATTGTACCATTTTGAGATACTGTGAGTCAAGAATTCCTTAGCACAGGAGAGGAAAAGTTTGCATTTGCTATCCCCTACATGTGGCCACCTCTGGGACTAACCCCAAGTGTGGCTTTGTCCTGGGAGTGAAGACCCAGGCAAGTGCCCTCCTACTGTCTTTTGACACGTTGGACTTGTTTCTTCCTAATTGTATTTGTTTGTCAAACATTTGTTAAAGACCCACATATATTTATGCACATATGTAAATAAAGTAAATATGTTAAAGGGGGAATTCTTCTTCCCCCTTCCCCTACTAAGCACAGGTGATGAGGTGTTAATATATTAACAAAGTCATAAGGAGTTGTATCCCTTCAGAACTTTTCACCCAAAGCAAACAACTTTCTCTGTGTCAAAAGTGGAGAGTCCATTGGCCTGGCAGAAAGCAGCCTCGTGGGGAAGACCCTTCCTTGGATCTGGGGTGTGGTTGGGGATTGATTTCTTCTTCTGTCCCTCCTCCCCACTTCAGGGCTGTAGCCATGGCCTCTAAGAGGAATCTGCTCTTCAGACAGACAGAAAAGCAATGACTCCAGGGCCAGACCCTGGGCACTCAACTGAGCTACTCCCTTAACAGACCCTGTACTGAGGTGAAAGGAGACAAATGACATCAAAGGCCTTGTTTAGAAGTCTTGAGTTGCCTCACTCACATGTGATCCCTTCATAGCCTGAGTCCACTGTTCCCATACATAATATATGTGTATATATATATATATATGTATATGTGTGTATGCATGTACACATATTGTATGCATGTAGGCAAGACCCTGGGCAAGTCACTTAACTCCATTTAATAAGGAGGAAGCTAGGTGGATAGAGTGCTAGGCCTGGAGTCAGGAAGACCTGAGTTCAAATGTGGACTCAGTCACTTACTAGCTTCGTGACCCTGGGAAAGTCATTTAACCTCTATTTACCTTAATCCATTTAGAGAAAGCAAGCAAGCCACTCCAGTATATTTGCCAAGAAAAACCCATGGACGATATGGACCACGGGGTCCTAAAAAGTCGAACAAGACTGAATGAATAATAACAAATTCATATATACACGGATATACATAATACAAAGATAAACAGAAACGTATTTATACACACGGATATACTCATATTTATGTATGTACATGTGTGTGTACATTTATTTGTTATTGTTCACTCATTCAGTCCTGTCTAACTTGTTGTGACCCCATGGATCATGCTGCCCATGGGGCTTTCTTGGCAAAGATACTAGAGTGATTTGCCACTCCAGTGAATTAAGGCGAACAGGTTAAATGACTTGCCCAGAGTAACACAAGTATTAAGTGTCTGAGTCCACATTTGAACTCAGGTCTTCCTGACTCTAAACCAAGTACTCAATCCACTGAACCACCTATTTACCTATTTACACACACACACACACACACACACACATGCACACACACAGTATTCTATATAAATAGATGTGCCTGTATATTTACATGTATGAATGTATATGTGTATGTATAATATATACACATTGTATATATATGCATAGAAAGAAAGAGAGAGGAGGGAGGGAAGGAAGGAAAGAAAGAAGGAAGGAGAGAAGGAGGGAAGGAAGAAAGGAAGGATAGAAGGAAGGAAGGAAAGAAAGAAAGAAAGAAAGAAAGAAAGAAAGAAAGAAAGAAAGAA
>NW_027185761.1:19585727-19588579 GCF_028583685.1 Petaurus breviceps papuanus
GAAAGAAAGAAAGAAAGAAAGAAAGAAAGAAAGAAAGAAAGAAAGAAAGAAAGAAAGAAAGAGAGAGAGAAAGAGAAAGAAGGAAAGAAGAAAAGAAAGTACACCTCTAGTTTTGGGGGGATGGTTTAAAGTTACTGATTTTATTATACCATATTTGTCCCATCTATGACACATCCTAGCATGTGACCCTGGACAAGTCACAACCTGTCAATGTTCTAGGCAACTCTCTAAGACTTGACTTGTTGCAAAAGTCATGCCTGCATATATTGGTACAGGTTGTTCCTTATGTCAATGAGATTACAGGTCCAGACCCAGTAAACCTCGGTGTGAATGCCCTTGCTTTGAGCTTTTAAAGGTAAGTTCTCTTGTGAGGTGGTAGGAGGAATGAGTCTCTACATTGAAACTCCTAAAATCCCAGGGTAGAAGCTGCCTTCTTGGGACCCAGCCTGTGAAAAAGAGTCTAAGATTGGGGGAAAGAGCCCCAGGAGAAGGAAACTACAGAGAGCTGGAGTTTGGTGAATGTACAATGCTGTGCTAAGAGGATTATAAAGTTAGATATCTCACAGTTCCTATCCTCCTGGAACGGAGGCTTATATCTCATCCTTTGGGCCAGCTAGGTGGTTCAGTGGATAGAGTTCTGGGCCTGGCATTAGGAGGATTCATCTTCCTGAGTTCCAATCTGACCTCAGACCTTACTAGCTGCGTGACTCTGGGCAAATCACTTCATCCTGTTTGCCTCAGATTTCTCATCTACAAAATGAGCTGGAGAAAGAAATGGCAAACCACTCCAGTATCTCTGTCAAGAAAACTCCAAATGGGGTCAGAAGAGTCAGGCGAGCCTGAAGCGACAGAACAAATCTCATTCTTTGGGGTCTGGTTGATTGTATCTACCAAGGTGGCACTTTGCTTATTTCATGGGTTCATAAAACATTAATAAAATCAAGACAATAAGCATTTTTTGATCACCTACTACATGCCATTCACTTTGCAGTATTCTGGGGGAACCAAGAGAGGCAAAAACAAAAATAATCCTTGCTCTCAAGGCACTCCCAGTCTAACTGGGGGGAAACCATGCCAACAGCTATGTACAATCAAGCTATGATTAAGATAAACTGGAGTTCGTCTCAGAAGGAAGGTTAGAGCTCCAAGGGGCCTTACAGCTAGATACAAGGTCACAGAATGCATCAGTAGCAGGCCTGGAAGAAGAGCCCACGGCTCCCATTCCTCTGCTCTACCCAGTCATTGTCCCTACTTCCTCTGGACAACGTGACCCATGCCCCACTAACCACCCTACTGGATTCTTCCGCTCCAGTCTATTCCCAGCAAGGCCTTCTGTTTGATTGCCCCACTCTCAGGCTTATCTGTGTTTCAAGGCCCAGCTCAAATGCCTCTTCACCGGTGAAACTTCCCCATCCTTCCTGTAGCTGGAAAGATCATTCCTCTTTCTGAAACTCAGTCACCCTTTTGTGACTTATGCCTTATACTGTCCTTATTTTTGTACATCTGTATACATCTTTCCCCACCTCTACCCCATCCTCTGCCCTACAATGAATGCAAAATGTTATATAGACATATTTATGTATATATAATAAAAACTGTCAATGTATGTAAAATATAGGCCCATATTGGGATTATGTATATGTTTGCATATGTGTATATGTGTATACACATATATACATACATATATGTGTATTTGGGAGGAAATACATCTCTGATGTATGGGGACAGGGCATGGGGAATGGTTTCTAGCTACTAGTTTTATTATACTTTATTTGTCCTACTTCCAGCACATGCTAGCATATGACCCTGGACAGGTTACAACTTCTCAGTGCTCTAGTCAGCTCTCTAAGATTTGACATGTCAGAAAGATCAAGTTTTATATCACTTATAGTCACTTATAATTTTGGAATTCCCAAATCTCTTAATGCAAAATTTCCTCTAAAAAGGTAAGACATTAAGTTGTATAGCAGGGTGGAACCCTGGAGAATATCTTAGTACGATCTCTCACTTTACAAATGAAGAAAAAAAATCTAGCTAGCGTTTACATAGAACTATATGCTCTTATTTGAGTCTCATAACAATCCTGTGAACTAGGTTCTATTGTTATCCCTACTTGACATGTGAGGAAACTGAGGCTGAGAGATTTTAAGTGATTTGACCAGGATCTCTCAACTAGTAAGTACCTGAGTCAGGATCCAAATCCAAGTCTTCCTAATTCTAAGTACAGAATATTTCTCCCCTAAGTACAGCCTTCTATTTTATTCTATTTCTATCTAAGAATCAGCACATTTTGGACACCTAGACAAAGGCTAATAGTTAAGTTGCTTACCCAGCATCATGTAGCTTGTATCTGAGGCAGGGTGTGAAGTTGGGTCTTCCTGACTCTAAGCCCAATATTGGATTATTCACTGCCCCATCTAGAAAATTATTATTAAATAAGTTAGTACACATGTCTACAGTCACAAAGCTAGTCAGTGGCAGAGACAGAACTTTAAACCTGGTTGGGTTCTCTCCTTCTACGACCAGAGTTCTTTCTAATGTTTCCAAGCATGAGCTGTCCCCAATGTCCCACCATGGGCATTATCCAGACTTTTAGAAAGAACTTCAGGATATACAATGGAAAGACACAGAATGTTAGTTCCAGAAGGAAGTTTACAGGTCATTCAGACCAATCTCTTTATAACATGAGTCTCAAAGCCATTGTTAGGGAGTTCTTTCCCCTTTGGTAGAGATCATATCGCCCGCATGAGGGATGGGTTGGAGTGAGAGAAGAGAGCCCTGCTGTCTTCACTCTCTTGAGTTTCTTCTCTCTCTCTCTCTCTCTCTCTCTCTCTCTCTCTCTCTCTCTCTCT
>NW_027185761.1:19588589-19621829 GCF_028583685.1 Petaurus breviceps papuanus
CTCTCTCTCTCTCTCTCTCTCTCTCTCTCTCTCTCTCTCTCTCTCTCCCTCCCTCTCTTCAGGGCCCTTTTGTCTTGAACTCTTCTTTGGACTTTAAAGGCACTTCTGGCTTCCAGCTTCAAGAAAAAAGAAAGACCATGCCAACACACATGTAAATGTATGCATATACATGTATTCTGTATATACAGTCTTCTGTGTATGCTTTCTGTGATTTCTGTTTTTCTGTCAATGCAGATGTGTGGCTTTCTTTGCTACCCATTACATGTGTTTATTGCAGATCTGGTATTTGGTGGGAAGGGAGTCAAGACTTGAATATAAACCTTGGGGTCCTGATACCCTATTAATGAAACAAAAATAAAAGTTAGCTTGAACCTGAAAGCCTCATGCCCTATAATATTTAAGGGAGCAGGTAGACAGAATTCTAGCGCAGTAGCCCCTCTCTCCGAGAAGAGCAGAGTGTCAAGCTTCTAGGCCCAACTTCCTACTTCTCCTAGCAGGAATTAAAGCTTCCCTTGAAGAATAAGAGGCTCAGGATGTCTATTCTCCCCTTGAGCCACATAGAACACATTCATGTTTCATGTAGGGAATGGCCTTGTTACATCTTCATTTGAGGAAAGAAGTTAGGAAACTGAGTGCTAACGAAGGAAACAGATTTATTCAAGATCACATGAGAGTAATTTCACATTCTATATCTCCCATTGGATTCTCCCAAGACCTCTATAAGTTTTGACTGGGGATTAGTGGACAGTCAGCCCAGAGAAAGGTCCTGCAGGAATGGAGGTGAGGGCAGACTGGACAATAATGGGCCTCCTAGAAAAGCAGAACCAAGAGTGACAGATAGAATGTAAGCTTCCTGAAGGCAGACACTGCTACATCTTTGTCTTTGTGTCTCCAGCACCTAACACAGTGACTGACTTACTAAATGATTCATTTTATTAACTTGATAAATTGTTAAGGATTGATAAATTGAGGAAAACTCTGGAAAAACACTTAGAAGAGAGAGAAACTGAACTTACCTTAGGAATTCTCCATTAGACAATTACATACTAGCTATGTGGCCCTAGGCAAATCACTAAACCTTTCTCTGCCTCAGTTTCCTCATATGTAAGCCTGACACACAGTAAGTGATTAAGAGGCAGGGTGGAGGAAGTGCTGAACCTACAGTCAGGAAGACCATGGTTCAAATTCAACCTCAGACACTTACTAGCTGTGTGATCCTGTGCAGGTAATTTAACCTCTATCTGCCTCAGCATTTTTATCTGTAAAATGGGGATTATAACAGCACCTACTTCACAAGGTTGTTGTGAGAATCAAGTGAAATAATATTTATAAAATTCTCAGCATGATGCCTAACACATAATAGGTGATATATAGTACAGAAATGTTTACTATTGTTATTGTTGTCAATTGACATAGCCCCTAATTCCCAGGATTGTTGTGAGAGTCAGATGAGAATATTTCTAAAGCTCTGAGTACAGTGCCTGGCACATTGTAGACCATATATAAAAGTTAACCATTATTACTATTGTTGTTGACTATTTACTAACTGTGTGACCCTGGGCAAGTCACTTAACCCTGTTTGCTTCAGTTTCCTTGTCTGTAAAATGATCTGGAGAAGGAAATGGTAAACCACTCCAGTATCTTTGCCAAGGAAATTCCAGATGGATCACAAAGGGTTGAATGTAACTGAACAACAAAAAGGTTATTGACAGGCATTCTATTCCCATTTAAAAAAAATAGGAAAGACTACCTTGTGAGGTAATAACCCCTACCTCTCTGGGTTGTTGTGTTGTTCAAAAAAGATAATATTACACAACACATTTTGCAAAAAGTTCTAGATAAATGTTAGCTGTTATTGTTCATTCCAAATAAGGAAAAACTCCTTAAAAATTAAGGCTGCCCCAAATCAAAATGACCTGCCTGGGAAGACAGTGAATTTCCCTGAGGCCAAAACGTTTCTAGTGGACATGGAAGGATGCCCATCAGGGATGCTGTGTCAAGGATTTATGTTCAGGGTCATCTTGGATAAGATTTGGGATTATTAGCCCAGAATCTATGGGTAGATTTCAGGGGGTCTGTGAATTTAGATGAAAAAAAAAGTACATTTTTTCATTGATCTTTGGTTTCTTTTGTAATTCTATGTATTTGATTATATGTATTTAAAAAAAATTATTCTGAAAAGGAGTCCATGACATAAAAAGAGGTAAAGAGCCTTTGGCATCAAATGGTCAATCTGTGAATCTTCTTTTAGCTCTGACATTCCGCACTTCTTGGAAGGGAAGAGGGGGGCATATTGTGACAGCCACCCTCCCATTCCCTCAGTGGCCATCGGAGAGCCCCCAGAACTGGTTGTTATTCAGTCCCATAGAAGCTGGGGACTCCACACCTCCCCTCTCAGTTTGGGATGGCTTTATACCTTAGCTGGGGGGCTTTTGCAAGGCTGCAAGCTTGAAGAGAGCTGGTACAGGTGAACAGAAGGCATAGCATACCCTCTCCACCTGTGCCCCTGCCCTCCGCCCGCACTCCCTACCAGAAACACCACCTACCTACCTCACAAGGTAGTCTTTCCCATTTTTAAAAAAATGGGCATAGAGTGCCCATCAATAACCTTTTTGTTGTTCAGTCATGCTTGACCCTTTGTGGTCCCATTTGGAGTTTTCTTGGCAAAAATACTCAAGTGGTTTGCCATTTCCTTCTCCAGATCATATTACAGATAAGGAAATGGAGGCAAACAGGATTAAGTGACTTACCCAGGGTCACATAGCTAGTAAGTGTCTGAGGCTGGATTTGAACTCATAAAGATGAGTCTTCCCGATTCCTAGCCCAGTGCTCTAAACACTTTGTCACCTAGCTGCTTCATTGATAACTCTACCCTTAGGGTAATCATGTCAGAGAGCAAGGAGGGAGCAAAGGCTCTCCTCTTTCTCCTCCTCCTCCTCTTCCTCCTCCCATGCCCCTTTCTCCCTCCCCTTCTTTTGTTTCTCCCCTATCCCCTCCCTCCCCTCTAAGATTACCTTCCATCTTTTCTATAGGTATCCCTTGAAGTGCTCAATAAACCATCAATGCCTTGAGAGGGATCAGGACTTAATAGGGAGAACACTGACTTTAAGTCTGGAGACCTCGGCTTCCAGGCTCAGCCAGATACCATTTACTGGCTTATGACCTTGGATAAATTTTTTTTCATCTTGTTTTGTCTTTATTAATTTGTTTATTTTTAGTTTACAAGATTCAGTTCCACAATTCCTTGAGTTTCAAATTTTCTCCCCCTTCCTCTCCTGCCCCCCCCCCACACCATGGAGGCATGCAATCAAGTATAGGATCTGCAAACACATAGACATTAGTCAGGTTGTAAAGAAGGATTGTAAGAGAAGGAATGAACAATGGGAAAGAAGAAACAAAACCAAAGAAGAAAAAGAAAGAGAACAGGTATTTTGCTTCAGTCTGCATTCAAACTCTGTTCTTTCTAGTTCTTTCTCTGAATGTAGGCATCTCTCTCCATCATAAATCTTTTGGAGTTGTCTTATAACCCTGTATTGCTGAGAAGAGTCTCGTCTATCAAAGTTGGTCGTCACACATATGTTGTATCTGTAATTGTGTACAGATTTCTCCTGGTTCTGCTCTTCTCACTTACAACATCATGTAAGCCTCTCCAGGTAAATATGAAGTCCATCTGCTCCTCGTTTCTTATAGCACAATAATATTCCATTACATTCACATACCACAACTTGTTCAGCCATTCCCCAATTGATGGGCATTCCCTTAATTTCCAATTCTTTGCCACCACAAAAAGAGCTGTTATAAATATTTTGTACATATGGGTCTTCTTCCCACTTTTGTGATCTCTTTGGGATACATCCCTAGAAGTGGTATTGCTGGGTCAAAGGGTATGAAATTATTTATAGCCCTTTGGGCATAGTTCCAGATTGCTCTCCAGAATGGTTAAATCAGTTCACAACCCCACCAACAATGCATTAGTGTTCCAATCTGTCCACATCCTCTCCAGCATTTGTCATTTTGAATAAATATTTTTGACCTTCCTAAACATCAGTTTGCTCATCTGTAAAATGGAGATGATCAAAATCCATGTTCTATCTCCACCACAAGATGGACACAGGGATCAAAGAGCAAATTGTTCCTATAAAGTAGTGTGTGAACTGTTAGTGAAGGCCTTGATCACCCCAGGTCTGTACTATTATAATAGCCTGATGATTGGTTCCCTTCCCTTAAGGCTCTCCCTGCTGTAATCCATCTACTCCTTGGCTGCCAATGTGATCTTCCTGAAGTGCTGGTCTGACCATAACACTCCCTCATTCAATAAACTGCATCAGCTCCCTATAGCCTCCAGGATCACACAAAATCCTCTTTGACTTTCACATTTTAAAGCCTTTTGTAATCTGTCTCCTTGCTTCCTCTCCAGTCTTTTTGACACTTTGCTCCCCTCCAAGTGAGACTTTATGGTCCAACAACATTGGCATCTCCTGATTCTGATGTCTCCCATTCCTCCTCCCCTCTGCCTCCTGGCTTCTCTGGCTCCTTCAAGGGACCTTTTTTTTACTCTCCTCCTCTTTCTTTTCTTCCTCCTCCTCCTCCTCCTCCTCCTCCCATGCCCCTTTCTCCCTCCCCTTCTTTTGCTTCTCCCCTATCCCTTCTCATGCTGCTGTTCTCTCCCCTCTAGGATTACCTTCCATCTTTTCTGTGGGTATCCTGTATGTACATAGCTGTTTACATGTTGTCTCTCTGATTAGACTGTGAGTTCCTTGAGGTGCAGGGACCATGTTTTCCCCTTTCTTTGTATCCCCAAGTGCTTAGCACAGTGTCTGACACATGGTAAATGCTTAATAAATGTTATTAATAAATGCTTGTTGATAAAGTTTTCCTTCTCAGAAGAATATTTTTAAATAAATAAAATGCATATAATGGAAATTTTAAAAGTAATGAAAATAAAAATGCAACTTTTTTTCATTCAAAGTCTCAGAACCACTGAATTCTATCATCTGGACCACAGGTTAGAGTCTTCAGATGCTGTTTTGGTTTTTTAACTTTTTTTTCAATTCACAAGCATTTATTTTTTTCTCCCCCCCCATTGAAAAAAAAACAAAATCTTATAATAAATATGCATAGTCAGTCAAAACAAATCCCCATATTGGCTATGTCCAAAAATATGTGGCTCATTCTCTGCAACTTGATAGTTCATCACCTCTGTGTCAGGAGTAAAATAAAGTCCATCTCTGGTCCTCTAGAATTATAGTTGCTCATTGTATTGATTAGAGTTCCCATGTCTTTCAAAGTTTTTTGTCTTTATAACATTGTTGCTTTTGTAAAAATTATTCTTCTCATTCTGCTCACTTAACTCTGCATCAGTTGACCCAAGTCTTCCAAAGTTTCTCTGAAACCATCTCCTTCATCGTTTCTTATGGCACAATCATTTTCCATTACATTTATATACCATAATTTGTTCATCCATTCCCAGCTGATGGGTACTCCATTAGTTTCCATTTCTTTATCACTATGAAAAGAGTTGTTATAAATATTTTTATACATATGGATCTCGAGGTGTTTTTTCATTAAGATTACTGGAATGCTGGGGATATGGTTGGACACAGGAGAATTTGAACCCATGTTTTCTTGGTACAAACCTTTCTGGTCTTCTTACATTTTACTTCCCACCATTTGGTCCAGCAACACTAGTAATCTTGCTGTTCTTCTCCCATGATGCCTTATATTATAATTCTGTGCTTTTTCATTTCATACCTGGAATACTCTCCCTCCTCATCTCTGCCTCTTGGCTTTCCTAGCTACCTTAGCTCAAATTCCCATCTTCTGCAGAAGAACTTTTCAGGTCCCCATACTGCTAGGAAATACCTCCCATCTATACTGTATGGATTGTGTATTTCCAATTTTTTGTTTGTTTTGTTTCCTCCATTAGAATGTGAGCTCTGCATAGGCAGATTTTGGATCTCTGTGCTTAGCACAGTGCTTGATACATAGTGATCACTCAATAAATGCTTGTTGACTGACTAACTACCTCTGATTTCAAATCCAATGTTCTTTCCACTAGTCAATACATATTCTTACGTCTAGACTCACATCTCCACTTTGTACTTATATTTTCCATTGGATATCCCATGGGTATCTCAAACTCAACATGTACAAGACATAACTCATTATCTTTCCTCTAAAACTCTCTTCCTAACTTCCCTGTTTCTGTTGAGAATGCCACCATCTTTCCATTTATTCAGGCCCACAACCTTACTTGACTCTCCTCTCCTTTACTCCATCCACCCCTATATTCAGTCAATTGTGAAATCATTCATTTTACCTTCACAAGATCTCTCATAAATCCAGCCTATCCTTAAGTTCAAACCTCATCGTATCTCACTAAGCCCTAGTCACCCACTATACAACAGGCCATCACCAGTCATCTTGACTTATGTCCTGCCACTGGACTTTGATGTCTCTGGAAGAGAGAGTGAGGCTGAGGGGTTTGGGCAGGTCTGCCTCACTTAAATCCAATTCATGTATGAATCAAGACATCACCCATAATGTCATCATTTCACTTTGAGAACAAGGACAAACAAAGACAACAAATCTTTGAGTGCCAGCTCTGGCTGCTCCCTGACTGTATGACCTTGGACAAGTTATCTGGCCTCTCTTTTCACTTCTATAAGAAAAAAATCAACTCTATTCAATAAGCATTAAGGGTCTAGGGTGTTCAAGGCACTGTTGTCAGGAGACTGGACTATGAATCTAGACTTCATTGTTATTTTGCCTTTTGCAAAGAGACCCCAGGCCTTGTCGATGGTTTTTCAGTCTTCCTCTTGTAGCCCCCTTTGTTCTAAAGACAGAAGTGGAAGAACACCTAATTTCCAATGTTAGATGAAGAGAAAGAATCCCACTCTCAGTACTGGAAGACTGTTGACAACCAGCTCTCCTACCAAATTGTTTGAAGTCAACTAAAACTCTAAAGCAAGAGAGACACAGAGGAGAGGTCAGGAATGTGGGGCAGCGGACAGAGGGAAGCTCTGGGAGCAGGGAAAAGCAAAGAGAACAAGCATCGATATAGTGTCTTCTATGGGCCAGGCACTGTGCTAAGCACTTTTGACAGTGATCTCATTTGATCATGACAAAAACCCTATGAGGTAGGTGCTATAATTATCCTCATTCTACAGGTGAGGAAACTGCGATAGAGTTAAAGTAATTTGCCCAGGCTCACACAGCTAGGAAGTGTCTGAAACTGGATTTGAACTCAGGTCTTGCTGATTCTGGCCAGGTACAGTGCTCTATCCACTGAACCACCAGCTACTTCCTAGGGAGGCCGGGAGATGCATCCTGGTTCCATCGATAACTCTACATATCACTTTATGTATGTTTCATGCCTTCTCCGGCCTCAGCTTGATCAATTGTCAAAAGAGGGTTAATGTTCCACCCCACCCCCTAATCTCACAATCAGAGAAATGAGTGAAAGAATGTCGCTGAGAGTGGTTTTTGGCGGGGGAAAGAGGCAGGGGGAAGAAAGGGTGTATCTCTCTATGTTCACACACATCAGTGAGAATCCTTTAAGAAGATTCCAGTTGGGTCTGAAATCATGCCAGTGTTCAGTAAGATGTCTCAGCAAACACAGGAACTCCCTTGGCACAAGAAGAGACTGTCTTGGCTCCAGAACTAGGCTGCAGCTATCCCACCTCCATGGGAGAGGTGGAGAAGGACCATGTATTTCTGTGGCCACTCGACCTTTGAGCCAAGGGCAGTGAGTAAAAGAGGGAGGGAGGAGATGCTGCAGCAAGGTATTCTACAAGGGGGTGGTGGTGGAGGTAGACAGTTGGGCCTGCCTTGATGGCAACAGAAGTGGTTTGTGTGGGTCATGTGTCCAAGCTAGAGATAGTATTTACAGGAGTTTGGGAGCGCAAGGCGGGGCTGGTGTGAGGAGCATGAACTGTTGGGAAAAGCCTGACTCAGGCCTAGACTTAATAATTGTTAGCAGGACCTCAAGTCTCATCCTGTTCAGTTTTCATGAAATGCCCTTTATCCTCATCTCCACTCCTCCAAAATCCACTCCATCCTTCAAGGAGCAGCTCTGGTTCTACCTTTTCTCTGAAGCCTTTCTTCCCTACCTATACCTCAAAGACTCTCTTTTCTTTTCTTTCTTTTTAAATTTTTTTTTTTTGCTTTTTGGAGGGGCAATTGGGGTTAAGTGACTTGCCCAAGGTCACATGTCTAGTGTTAAATGTCTGAGGCTGGATTTGAACTCAGGTCCTCCTGCCTCCAGGGCTGGTGCTCTATTCTCTGCGCCACCTAGCCACCCCTTTTCTTTCTAAACTATTTCATTTGGTGATTTCATCAGCTGTCATGGGTCCAATGACCATTTCTATGCTGATAGCTCCCAAATCCTTATGTCTAAACCAAGTCTTTCTTTCAAGCCTTAGTGCCACATTACAATGGCCTACTGAGCATTTCAAACTAGACATCCTCTAGACATCTGAAACTCAACATTATAAAACCAGAACCCATTGCCCTCCCCACCCCACCACCCTCATTTACTGCAAATACACCTATCTTCCAACATCTCTATTATTGTCAAAGGCATCATCATCTTTCTAGGCATCTGGGTTCAAAACTTCAATGTTTTTATAAACTCCTCACTCTCACTCATCCCACACATCCAGTCAGTTGCCAAGTCTTGTCATTTCTATCTCTACAACATCTCTTGCATACATTCCCCTCCATACTACTCATATAACCACCACCCTTGTTCAAACCCACCTCTACAGTTGCAATAGCCTCCTAATTAGTCTTTCCTACCTCAGTCGGCTCCCTACTCTAATCAATCCTCAACAACCAGTCACCAAAGTGACTCTTCTAAATCATGAGTCTAACTATATCACCACTTCTCTTACGGTCTGTGCCTCTTAGGTTAGGTGAGTTTTTCATTAAATGACTAAGAAAACATACTCAAAATTTAATTGATCCAAGGCATTAAGGCTCAAATTGTTGTTTTAGCTTCTTGGTTGCTTAAATAGAAAAGCTTAACCCACCAGGGGTTGAGGGTTCCTCAAACTCAACACATGCATAAAACTAGGCATGTCACATGGTAGATGTGAAGGCAGGGGAGCTCTGCCCAAAATAAATCAACACTGTAGCCTTGCTGACTATTCCTTTTGTGCTACTTTTAAGTAAAATTCCTTTTTAAAAAAATGTTAGATAATCTATGAGTATCTCATTTAATTTCAATCTAAAACTGAATCACCAGATGGGTCTGAGTCAGGTTTGGTCCAGAATATCAAGCATTAGTCAGCAAGACTGGATCAGAATGACCTTGTGGTTGAAGCAGGGAAAAGTCGAATGTAAGAAGGGGAGCTCTGGGTAATCTCATGCCCTGATATGAGAGCCTTCCACTTTGTGCTTCTGGTTCCATCCCTCAAGTACTCTCAGTAGGATGGGGAAGAGGTCCCCACTAACCTGACGGAACTAAAAAGCAAAATGTCTGTCTGTCTTTCTATCTATCCCTTTGACTTCTGGTGAAGAATGGCTGAGATAAAAGTCTGGTGGGTCCCAGAACAGGACTCAGGTGTCCTTCCTATCTCCACCTGAAGTGGTAACTGTTGCCACATGGCAGCTAGAACACGTATACTGGTCTCCATCAGTCTCTGGATTCTTCTTGAGCTTTGTCTATCTTTTCCTGGACAAATAGCACTTCCTCATCTTGTCTACAGCCTAGTGATCTCAAGAGGTCAAGAATGCCTAACTACATCAGTTAGAGATGGCTAGCAGTAGGAGTTCCTTTATCTGAGTCAGGAAAAGGAGATGAGCTGACCTATGGAGTTCCCTAGAATAGATGTTGGGGCTATTCCTGACCTCATTAATGTGGTATATATCTAGTAGCAGGGATGCCTTCATCTTCAAACACCCACAGTGGGTAGTACAGCAGAGTCCTTGCTACATCAATCAGCCCTGGCCAAGGTGATAGCAGCACCATAGAAGCATTAGGTCTGCCAGAAGAGACAGTGGCTGGCCATGACAGAAAGGAGTCATGACAGTACTTGGACCTCAGTAGAAGGGGTAAAAGCAGCACTCAGGTCCTGACTGAAGGGGCAACAGAAACTTCAAGGGGGGAGCAGTACCATATTCCCGGTGGAAAGGACTGAGCCCCAACCCCAGTGGAGTAAGCATCAACAAGTGGAGTAAGCTGGAATAAGTCCCCAGCAGGTCAGAGAATGATTCAGGCACCAGCACAAACAACACAGGCAGGCCCATGGTAACCCTTTGGTTACGGTAATATAAACCTGATAATGCTCCCCCACATTGCTGCTAGTACAATACCCAGAGGTTAAGGGAGAACCAATAGGGAACTCTCCTTCCCAGAAAGGGTGTGGGGGACAAATCGGTTGAATTGTTTGGAGGTTTGTTTGCCTAGTTTTCTAACAATAGAGGGCAGATGAAACTATTTCTGCATTTCTACCCACCTCCCTCAGAATGAAAGCAGAATCTCTGAAAGGGAAAAGATTAGGCATCCTCCCTTTTAATGGGCCTCCCCGAGAGAGGGAGGTCCGGGTTTATGGACTAGGAAACAATGGCTGATGTTATGGAATGAGTCTCATTGTTGACATACCTGTGACAGGCCCCATAGGAGAGGTTAATGGCTGCTAGGCCACCTTGCTACAATCTATAATGAAGGTCAATCATTGTACCTGAAACGTCACCATCTTCCCTGTGGCCCTGATGTTCCTAGAGCTACTCTGGCTTATCACCGTTTTAAGTGAGGAACATCACTGTGGACTGAAAAGATTTGACATCACTTACCACAAGGACCCAAATATTATCTGGAACTTGATGTTTTACAAAAGGGGAAAGTAAAGAGTGATTTTGATCTCCATTCCCCTCCATATTTAGTTATTCCTTTCTGGGGCTATTACAATTGCTTATTGCCTATGTGATATTTTTCCACTTTTGTTTCTCTTTATCCTGAACTAAACTTTTCTTCCTGTGTTGGCTTCTTATATCCCTGAGGCCAAGGTTGTCCAGTAATCTCCCTAGGGCCATGTAAGTAATGAAAGGGCCTGGTCTCTAGGATTTCTTTAGCACCTTGCCTCCAAGGGGTGGGTTGAGGTAGGAGCAATACCTGTTAAGGTCCCTGCCATGTAGCTAAACTAATTTTTCTTCCCAAAGGGAAAGAAACTTACAGAGATTTAATTGGACCACAGGGCTAAGAATGAAACCACTGATGCAGTTTCCTTGCTGCCTAAGCACAAAATCCCATCACATGAAAAGCTGAGAGCAATGTAGGATCAACATACACTCCCAACCAGGCATACCACCATGGCAAAGGGCAAGTCAGAGAAGTTCCATCCAAAAGATTCAATACTATATCCTTACTGAAGATCCTTTCTGTGCTATTGTTAAGGAAAACTCCCTTTATTAATTTTTTTTAAAGCAATCGGGGTTAAGTAACTTGCTCAAGGTTACACGGCCAGGTGTTTCTGGGTAGGTGCTAAGTGTCTGAGCCCAGATTCGATCCCCAGGTCATCCCGACACTGGGGCCGGTACTCTCACTCTCTGTGCTACCTGGCTGCCCCTCTTTATTAAATTTTAAATGGTCTGTGACTTTTTCTTACAGTCTTAAACTTGAACCACCAGATGAGCCCAAGGTCACATTTGACCCCGGAATGCAAATTCCAGTGCCTCCCTATTGCATCTAGGAGCAAAGACAAACTCCTCTGTTGCTTGTTTAAATATCTTCACTGACTAGCACTTTTCTGCTTTCTGGTCTATCAATGAATGACTCCCTTCCACTTTGAGATTCAGCCATACTGCCCCACTTGCTGTACTGAATCAGCAACAGAACACCTCCCAGTTCCATGCATCTGCTCTGTCTGTCACCTGTACTTAGAATGCATTTCCTTCACACCTCCATCTCACAGAATCCCTCCCTTCCTGCAAGAGCTCAGTCACCACCTTCTGCATGAAGCCTTCCTTATTCCCCCAGACCACTAGTACACTCCCTCCCTAAACTATCCTACATTCATTTTGTATATATTATGCATCAACCAACAAATAGTATTATTAGGAGAACATTAGATAAAGTCCAGCCTCAACCTATCTTTCTGCTCCTGTGGTTCTGGGGAATGTCCAAAGTAAAATATCCCAAGATCCAGCTCAGAGGGAGATCCAACAGATAGGACTCCTGGGATATGCACCAGGACCTCTTGCCTCTACCCTCTTTTAAGCTCGGTCTGTATGGATGGTCAACATGTATAGGTCCTGGATTTTTCTGTTTGTTGCTTCCGGTGCCCTGCTAGAGTTTTTGAAAACTAGAACTAGTTCCTATCAGTATTTGCAATCCTGCAAATGTTAGAGTCAAGACATACTAGAAGCACAGTGTATGCTTTTCTGTTTATAACAATGACTTTGGAAAATGTCAAGCTCACATGGATGTATACCAGGTATGGATAATCATTATTCACACAAGTAAAAACATCACCCCACGATGTCCTTGGTCCTCTTTGGAAACAAAGGATGAACAACTCAAATCACCAAGCCCAAGCATTGTCACATGCTTTAAAGGAACTTTACCAAAATCTCCAAAAAGGTAACAAAATGATGGTAACTTGAGGTCTTCTGTCCAAGGCAGCATTGCAATCCACATTCTCAATTTTTACCATCTCTTCTGCATGAGGTTCAATTAATCTAGGCTGACCCATGAGGAACTGATGATAAGGTCAATGTAATTGTCCCTGGGGCACTAGATGACCTCCTATCTTGGTCCCACTCTGGTTTCCCAAAGCTGAATTAGATTTTAACTTCTTCATGACTGATGTTAAATTCTCTTTGCTATTTATTACTTTGCTAGTCCATCCAACATTAGTGTGGCCATCTAATCCACAACTATAGCAAAAGATAGATTTCTGATGATTATTAACGGGTGGAGGTGTTCTTATTTCAGACTTTTGTGCCCTCCTTTTCCTCGGTCCTTTACCTCTCCAATGAGAATAGGATTGTGTACTACTCCATCTCTTACCTGATTGTCTCACCTTTTGTGCCCACAGCCCAGCCCCGGTGGTACCACTGGACTGCTCTGTTCCTGTGGCTGATAGGGAAGGTCTGGAGTCTATAGAGGATAAGTCTTGTGGTACCTGTCTCACCTCTATCATTGTTGGCAGTGGTTTTTACTTCTGCAGAGGTCTGATGGCAGCAGATGTATGAGGGTCCCACATCAAGCTCTGGAATAGTCTGCAAGGTAATTTTTCTTGCATTCTCAGGATCCACAGAAGTTCCTGTCTCTATGGGTCTCCATACTTGTTTCTCCGGCTTATCCTCTTTTGCATTGAACAGTAATTGAGATCAAATTAGCATAAAGTTCCTTTGATCCAAGCTTCTTAAACATCACAGCTAAAGTCTATATACACCCATGCCAGGTAACATCTGGCCTTGCCTCTTAGATTATCACCTGTCCTTGCCGGTATCCCCCTTCGGCTGCCGGTTAGTCTCTCATTACTTTGCCTCGGGGGACTTTCAGTGTCCCAAGCATATCTTGCCTGGCCAATCCAAGTCTCCCAGGATTGGTCTCCTAGGAGACGTGGCTTATGTTCAGAGAAAATGTCAATTTGGAGCCTATGATGTCTGTCTACTATAGGAGGTTTGGCCTCAGCCTTACTCATAGATGAAGCAGAATTCCTAAATTTCAGTGTGACATTCAGTCCCTCTGTAGAAATGACTCCTTTGCTTTAGAAAATCTCCTACCTCTTTAAGCAGTTTCTCATCCTCAGAGGGTAGATAAGTCTGAAATTTCCAGGAATGACTCTCTCTTGTTAATTCAGTCATATCTCCCTGGTCATAATTTTCAGGTAGGACTTAAATATTTCTTGGGTTGTTGTATCTTCCTTTTCACCATTAGATTGTAAGCTTCTTGAGGGCAGGCACTACCTTTTGCCTCTTTTTATATCACTCATCCTTGGCACAGTGTCCACACATAGTAGATGATTAATATATGCTTACTGACTGACTTAAGAATAATGATTTTAATTGCACATTCTTCCAATCTTTTTACTTCACTGCCCAATATCCTTAAAATAACTTCATTCTACATTATGCTTTACTATGACAAATACCTAAGTTATTGGTTTATTCAGGGACATTTAACTTGTAGGTCTCTGCTTAGAATATGGGGATTCTGCTCTGTGATTAATCTATAAGGCAAGGTATAGTATTTATTGAATCATAAATTTGTATCAATGGACTGTGTAATAAAAAATATGACAAAGCAGAAAAAAAAATCTTCATTCTAAACCTTTGGATCTACTCCTTATATTAAAAGGACTTCTGTACTTGTCAACAGCAAAAGCAAGATAATACCCCTCAATCACCATAGCTCCCATCTTTTCCAGAGTTTACCCCACAAGTGCCCTCATTAATATACACAAATATTAGTGCAATTAACAAGTGTATGGGAATGCAGCAATAATGGTGTACAGGATTAATATGTTGTTCTTAAACAACACAAAAGATATGAATTCAAATCATGAAAACAGCATCAGTGTTTTTATCATGTATCAACATATAGCAATTAATTATACATATAATAGCATTCAAACTTTTAAGAGATATCCCATATCAATAAATTCAGTACTTGCACAACCACATTTTTATACCAACTTCAGGTTAAGATGAAACCAAGACAATTTGGTTAAGTTTTGTTACACCTCAAAAAAAAACAACCCACCAATAAAACAAAAAAAAAGTTTAATTTACCTTTTTGCCTCTCTGACTAAAGTGAATTCCTAAAGGTCAAAAAACATCTTTCATTTATCTT
Organism: Petaurus breviceps papuanus; assembly: GCF_028583685.1. Taxonomy (NCBI): domain Eukaryota; kingdom Metazoa; phylum Chordata; class Mammalia; order Diprotodontia; family Petauridae; genus Petaurus; species Petaurus breviceps. Next base: position 19,603,393 of record NW_027185761.1, read on the forward strand.
CAGATTACCTGCATAGAACCTAGCTTGGGGCACAGAGTAGGTACTTGGTAATTATTTTATTAAATATGTACAAACATAAAAAATGGAAAGACAAAATGTCAGCATTATTGAATCAGAATCTTATTTTATTTGTTTTTTTTTGCTTTTTGGAGGGCAATTGGGGTTAAGTGACTTGCCCAAGGTCACACAGCCAGATTAATTTTGTGTGTTAAGTGTCTGAGGCTGGATCCCAACTCAGGTCCTCCTGACTCCAGGGCCAGTGCTCTACTCACTGTGCCACCTAGATGCCCTAGAATCTTAACACTTAGCAGTGATGGAGAGGGAAAGAGTGCTGCTTTTGGAATCAAAGCAAGAGAGCTTTAGGATTCTCCAGTTGTTAATTCATCTCTCTCTCAATAACTATCTTGCATTTGTTTTTCTGGGAGTCCATTTTTCCTCCCATAGGATATATTTTCTTGTTTCTGCTCTGCCATCTTGGCTCCACCTCAGGATATATTTTCTCATGGCAGGGAATTTTAAATATTTTTATTTTAATCTCTGTATCCCCACTAACTGGTCCATAGTAGGCACTTGGTAAATATTTATTGGGGCAGCTACATGGTGCAGTAGAGTACTGGGCCTGGAGTCAGGAAGACTTATCTTCCTGAGATCAAATGCAGGCTCAGACACTTACTAGCTGTGTGACCCTGGACAAGTCACTTCACCCTGTTTGCACTAGTTTCCCCATTGGTAAAATGAACTGGGGAAGGAAATGGCAAATCATTCCAGTATCTCTACCAATAAAACTTCAAATAGGGTCACAAAGACTCTGACACAACTGAACACCAACAAAAAATGTTTATCAAGCTTCATTGAGTTAGATTTTCATCTTGTCTCTGCTATAAATTGTGCAACCTCAGGGCCCTCACTTAACCAAAATATTTTTTTGTGTGTGTGTGTGGCTTTTTGGAGGGCAATTGGGGTTAAGTGACTTGCCCAAAGTCACACAGCTAGGAAGTGTGTCAAGTGTGTGAGGCCAGACATGAACTCAGGTCCTCCTGACTCCAGGGCCGGTGCTCTATTCACTGCGCCACCTAGCCACCCCACTGAACCATAATCTTAACCCTTGCTTCCCTTCCCTGAAAAACGAGAGGATTGATCTAGAGAGTTTCTAATATCCTTTCCAGCCCTGAGTCTTAATGGGGAGTGGTGCTGTGGAAAGAGAATAAGCCCTGAATTCAGAGCACCTGTGTTTGAATCCTGGCTGCTGACTGAAGATCTGTGTGACTGGAGGACAGTCATTTACCCTTTCTAGGACTCTGTTTCCTTCTTTGTAAAAAGAAAGCTTTGAGATAGTTATTTAACCTCTCTGGAAACTGGTTTCTCCTCTCTCAGCTTTCTTCAAGGTCTAAATCAATGACCCCCTATAATCTCTTAAGACTAGAATTGGGGAGAAGCACAGCCAGAGTTTCTTTTGATCAGCATTTTACAGGGAAGATCTACAGTCTTAGATTGGGGAAGCCACTGGCCCAAAGTCACACAGCAAGTTAATGATTTCATCCCTCTATCCTCAGGCCAAACTCTTAGTCACCCTTGGACTATTAGCAGGAGTTCTGAGCAGGACGTTCAGTGTCAAGGACATACCATCATTCTGATAGGAGAGATTTATTCCTGTTTGCTTAGCATTCCAACGGTCAACCCCTCTCAAAGGCATCCAATTGATATCACTGCCCCCACCCCTAAGCTCTATTCACCAGTGAATTTCCAGGCAATTCCCCCATTCCTGGCTTCTACCAGCTCAGGTGCTGAAAATACTCAAGAAGTATTGCCCAGGAAGCCTGCCATGACTTTTTTTCTTTCCTGTCAGACTCTTTGAGATAGAAACACCTTAATCCTTAATTTCTCATGTTCATAGAACTGCGAATCATGTCACTGTGATTAGCAACTCAGTTTATAACCTGGCCCTTGTCAGGCCTATTTGGCATCATTCCCCTCCATGGACCTGGAGAAGTAGAGATCTGCATTAGCTTTTGTTTTGAACTACCCACTACCTCATTCCCCACTCTTAGACCATAAGCTGCTTTAATTTAGAGACCATTTGGCTCATCCTTTTAGGGGAAAGAGGCTGTGGTGCTGTAGGAAGTGCCTGACTTTGGATTCAAAGGATCCTAGTGTGTTTCCTGTTCTGTTAGTTATTATCTGAGCCATTAGGGCAAGTCAATTTCATTCTCTGAGCCTCTGTTTCCCCTTCTGGAAAATGAAAAAATTGGACTAGAGTTCTGAGATAACTCCCTGGAGCTTCTTAGTTCTTTTGAACCACTAAAGCTCTCAAAGTGTGGGCCATTATTATATGTAGCTTGACTAGAATAATAACAATCACAGCAACAGCCACCATAATCATTGCTAATATTTGCATGCATGGCTATGTGCAACACATCTCATCGGGCTTTGCACCCAGAGAGTCTTATTTCACTAAGGGAACACTCAATCATAAAGCATATTTTTACTCATCAAACTATAGACGCTAATTTTTAAATAAGCACTTTAAAAATGAACAAAACTTTGAAAAAGTAAACTTTAAAATGAGACGTAAAATATCAAATATGAGAGAGACATTAGAGTGTGCCAGAACACCTGCTGTGCTATGCAGGCTAATGCAAAGCTTGTTAAGGTTTGCAAAATCTTTGTACGCACAAGATCATTTGATCATCACAATAAGCCTGTAAGGTGGTGTACTGACTATGTACTGCCCCCTTTGGGGCTACTTTCCCAATTTACTCACACTTTCACATTAGATCTTTAATTTCATTCACACTCCTGCAAACTCTAGTTCTGTACTCCTATGAAACTATAATTCATGAGCCCCCACCGATGTACTTACTTTACTGTAGCCACCTGGAGGATACTATTGACCAAAGCCAAGGTATTTACTGAAATGACATGGTAAGAATAATAGCTACAAAATATTCCCTCAATGAATCTTGGGCATTCTTTCCTGCAAGTATACACTAGAACAGTGAAAAAAGCCAACATGTACACAGAACATACCAGTTGGGGGAAACACATGGAGGGACCTACAGGGCTGAGCTAGCTCACACCTCTGGCACTGAAGTGTCCTGATGCCTTTTCTCGAGGTATCTTCCTACCTTCGACCCTCTGCACAGCTCCTTTGCTGAGCATGACATTCTGACTGGGTCCCTAGACCTTTTCTTCACTGGAGTTCAAATCAACTCCTCAATCAGACTTTCTGGGTTTGCTTTACTCCTGATATAAGACACAATCCCTGTTAGGGAAAAGAGAGCTAAATCCCTTCCTCATAACCATCTTCTAGAGATGATTCTCTTCTCCAAATTTGTTTATGCTTTCTGAGGACACCAGGGGGATAGCTAATTCTTCATCTAGCCAAGATGTGGCCATTCTATAATTCCATCAAGATGATGGTGAACTTCTTCATACCTCCTTAAAAGAGCAAAGAAATGTAAACATTTCTTTATAATGGCCCCCAAGGTCTGAAAAGGGTTAATCCTTTACTAGGTAAAAGTAGACCACTCCTAGTTTCATATCCTTTATAAGTCTCTGATAGGTCATTCAGTGTTAGAACTAACTATTCAAGGCTTCATACTCTTTATAAACTGAAGGAACCACATGAAGTCTTAAAGGGGCAAAATAACTCATGGTCTCTTTTACCAGTACCTCACATTCTCTAATTTTATTTTAATTTTCTGAGGCTCAGTTTCCCCCTCTGGAAAATGAAAAAAAAATGGACTAGAGCTTTGAGATATTACAATGAGATATATACTTGGAGATACATTACAATGTATTGATATAATTTCAATGTGTTGATTGAGGAGACTGAATTAATCTGGAGTCCCCTGATCAACCTGGACCTATAGATATTATTATCCCCATTTTACAGATAAAGAAACTGAAGCTTAAAGGTTCCCATAGCCACATAGCTAGTACGGGGAAGAATTCAAGTGTAGGTCTTCCTGAGTCAAGTTCAATATTTTACCCACTAAGGCATACGTAGTTCACGAGGTACATGGGAGATCAGTTGTGAAGGACCCTAAATGCCAGGCAAAGGAGTTCATATTTTGTCTTGAAGACAATGGAGATCCTCTAAAGACCTCTGAATTAGGGAGAAGCATTATCAAACCAGTATCTTAGAAAGCTAATTTTGGTAGCCATGTTCACTGAAGAGGGGAAAGATTCAAAGAAGGGAGACCAAGTAAGATACTTTCACAACATAGGTAATGAAAGCCTGAAATTAGAATAAGGTGCTGATTGAGTAGGTGGAGAGAAGGGAATGTATGTGACAGAGTCTGTGGAGATAGAATGACCAAGATTTGGCAAATAAGACCATATATCCAGTGCTGGAAGGGACCTCAGACCATCTCCTCCAAAGCATTTATTTTACATTGGGGGAAACTGAGACCCTGGGAAGGTTGGTAGCAATCAACCAATGAATAAGCATTTATTAACTACCTACTATGTACCAGGCATCAGAGAATATAAAGAAAAAAAAAGTAAAACAATCTCTGTCTTCAAGAAGATTCAGAGAAGGCAGGATTTGAATCCAAATGCTCTGACTCCAGAATCAGAATCCTTTTCCTCCAGTACCGTTATGTTGTTTAGTCATTCAGTTGTGCAAGACTTTTCATAACCCCGTGGACCAACCACAGCATGCCAATACTGTCCATGGGGTTTTCTTGGCAAAGATCCTGGAGTGGTTTGCCATTTTCTTCTTTAGTGGATTAAGCTAAGCAGGGGTTAAATGACTTGCCCAGGGTCATACAGATAGTAAATATCTGAATCTGGATTTGAACTAAGGTCTTCCTGACTCCAGGCTCTTCCAGCACTCTATCCACTGAGCCACCAAATGATTAAAATATGGGGATGAGGAACAAGAAAGCATGTAATACATTTAAGAAAGCTGGAATTAAATTAAAAAAAAAGTTTTGCAGGAACCACTTGTAAGAAGACCAGGCCTAGATTAAGCAGTCATTGAGAAGAGTTTCCAGTTTTCCATCCAGTTTACATGTTGGAACTGCTCATGCCCTAATGTTTCTGGATCACTAAGGTATTACTAGAGAGAGACACCACAGGAGTGTGAGGGAAAATAAAGGAAAAAGTCCAAAGTAAACAAATAACCCTTCCCAGTAGTTACTGAATCAAAGGCTGCAAAGTTGTTAGGCAGGAGACAAACCCTCCTCTTGGCTTCTCAAGCTATTCTATTACCTCGAAGGGACATTGGGGGTAGTCAGATCATATGGAATCCTCCAGGCTCTTTCTTGCTGCCAGGAAATACAAGTGTGTGTGTGTGTGTGTGTGTGTGTGTGTGTGCGAGCACACATGTGTGTGTGTGTATGTATGTGAGAGTCTGTAAGTGTGTGTGTATGTGTGTGTGTGTGTTTGTTTAAAACAAGAAGACACCAGGAAATGGAGCTTTGAAATCCCTGCTGCTCCCAGCTGCTGGTTCAACCTGTGTTTCTCTTTCCATTGGGTTGGGCAGGGCCTCCCACCCCTACATCCTGTGCCCATACTCAGAACCACTTGCTCAGTACAATTATGGAGTCCACTAATTAGCACACACACACACACTCTTAGTGCATGGAGATGAATGAGGAGCATTGGAGTCCTTTCAGATTTGTTACTTGGAAGGAGGACAGAATTCAGGAATCAGTCAGTTATAAACTACAGGGAGGGGGTCTGAGGCCTTCGAATCCCTTTAAACAAGGGCTGGATAAGGTTACCTTTGGAAGAAGAACCAAAAGGCCCTGAAACTAATTGCTGCTTTTAAAGGTCAAGGTTGCTCTCTTAATTCTTAAAGGTAACAAGATGAGGTTTTCATTGGCTGAGATAGAACTACTCTTCATGGAACACCTTGAACATCCAGAGCTTAAGGAATCAGAGACACCAACTTGGAACACTTCCCTCTTACACCTTCAAAAAAGAGTGTTTGGAGGACTTTACCAGAAACCTCTAAGAATCGATGACCTACTTTTGTTAACAATTACAATCACCTACTTCTGCTAAACCTGGAAACATTTTACCAAACCAGAGATTCTTATCCTGGGGTTCATGGACTACAGATCCATGGGTAGATTTCAGGGGATAAATGAACTTCTATGGAAAAATATATTACAAATTATTTTGTTGTTCTGCCATTTCAGTCGTGTCCAACTCCCCCTGACCCTATTTGCGGCTTTCTTGGCAAAGATACTGGAGCGGTTTGCCATTTCCTTCTCCAGCTCATTTTACAGATGAGGAAACTGAGGCAAACAGGGTCACACAGCTGGTAAGTTTCTGAGGCCAGATTTAAATTCAGGCCTTCTTTATTCCAGGCCTGGTGCTCCCTCCATTGGGCATCCTTGCCGCCCTATCTTTATTTTTACTAACCTCTAACTGAAATTTTGCATTTCCTTCAATTATGAATGTAAACTACAAAAATTCTTCTGAGAAGGGATCAGCTTTATCCACCTGCCAAAGGGGTCCATGATATCTCCAAACTTATGAATCTTTGGTCTAAGCTATCTAAAACTACCAAGCAGCTAAATCCTCTAGTACCCACTCCACCAAAGGTGAACTTACTGAGAGTTTATTCCCCTGGGAGTTTCTGGTTTGTGTGGAGAGAATGGGAGCCAGGGCCAGAGCTTTGGAGATGGTCTCTTCCAGCCGCATCTTGCCTTGCTCAGCAGAAGACCATACAAATACCCCAGGTGATGCAATGGGGCTGGACATGTGGCAAATTTGTCAACTAACTGTGAATCCAATGCCCTTCTGACACTTGCTCAAAGGAAACAGTCCTGCTGGCTTTACCCCTGCTTTCTAGACAAATTTCAGTCACAAAAACAAATGACTAAGCACAACAAATACTCTGGGTCACACCCCATCATCTATAAAATGAGCAACACGTTTTCTTAAGGTTCCTTCCAGCTCTATGAGCTTGTGATATTCAGGGGAGCCAGGAGCCTTGGGTTTTCCCCCTAACTCTTTCACTTGTAATCTGCATGACCTTGAACAAACAACTTCTTCTCTAACAATCTCAGGCTCCTCATCTACAGTATGAGACTAATGGCACTTAATCTCCTCAGAGTTCTTGTGAGATGCATTTTGCAAATCCATGGAGCTCTGATCGATTTCTCTATATCATTTCAGCTATGAACACACAGCCTCTATTTGTCATGATTGGGCAAGAAGTCCCTGAATTCTTACCTGATGACACAGCTCAGAGAAAGCTTCCCTCTACACTGCGGTGTTTCTCTGCTGTGGCTTAATGATCTATACTAGCTGGCTTGTGCTGAGTTTATTTGGAATATAAGTTCTTAAAAGGCAGGAACTTATTTGATTATTTCCAATTAGCCTGTCTACACTTGTTTGTATATGGTTGTCTTCATGTTATATCCCCCCAGTAGACTGTGAGCTCTTTGAGGGTAGGGAAATCTTTTACCTTTTTTTTTGTATCCACAGCTCTTAGTACAGCCTGACACATAGTAGGAGTTTGATAAATGCTTGCTAACTGACTAACTTCAGGACAGAATGTCTTTGTGGGCCCCTGACTCTCCTTTTATCACCAATTTCTTCCCTTTTCAATCCTTTTCCAGCCCTAGCATCTGGTGTGGCCTACTTCTGTTTACAAAGAAAGTTCTGATATATTCTTTCATACAGAGATGGCAGAGAGGAAGGAGACTGGGTTTTAAAGGACTTTTCTTTTCTCCCTAGGGTTTTGCATTTTAAAAGAGATTCTGGGAGACATTGATCACTAACAATCAGTCAATAACTATTTATTAAATACTAACCACTACTTTTCACAATACTAAGTATCGAAGATACAAAGGAAGGCAAAAATACCATGTTTGCTCTCAAGGAGCTTAAATTCTAATAGAGGAGACACCATTCAAAGAAGATGTATTTATGTTACTGGAGACTGGTTGAGTGTCTCTGATAACTAATTCCCACTTACAGGGGCTGAGGAGCCTGCATCTGGGAGATTCATGATGACAATAATGGAAATGCCTTGGAGAGGCAATGCACAGAGCGTAGGTAGCCACCCTATCGCTGGTTTTGGTTGGTAGGCAAACTGTGGTAAAAGGAGGGTATTTGATTGATGAGAGTGTCTTCAGAAGACCCAAGCTATCAGTGTCTTGGCCAGTTTCTTCAGCTGCCTTCTCTTGGATTCACCCCTTCCCTGACAGAGTGAAGTGAGAAAAAAGGCTGGAAGGAGAAGGCTGTGGGTCCCCTCCCTTCTGAAGCCAACATGTAGACAAGGAAAACTGACCTGACCTTTTGGTCCTGGTCTTTGATCTTTTTTAGGCTGAGTGAAGGCCATTAATTTGGACCTTGTGAGTTTTAAAAGGTCAATAGAGTGAGTTGACAGCAATCCAGGAGTTGGAATCCATGTGGTGTCTGCAGCCATGAGGATATCAGTGCTCCAAGGAGCAATGAGTGACCTCCAGATCCAGTCCATCTGGACCTGAGAAGAAGTCTCGTCTCGTCATCATACTGAATTTGGATGTGAACTCAGTGGGACCAATGCTATGTAGAAACTATGCTAAGATTGAGTCTGTTCCCTCCAGAGACTGAGTCAATCCATATACATTTATTAAGCATGTACTATGTGCCAGACACTGTGCTAAGCACTAGGTATATGAAGAAAGGCAAAAAAGACAGGCCATGAAGAGAAGAGACAATATGCAAGCAACTACATGCAAACACTTTCTATATTGGAGGAGTGGGAGATAATCAATAGAAGGAATTGCGTAGAATTAAAGGGCATCAGGCAAGGCTTCCTGTAGAAGGTGGGGGGACCTGGTCTGGGACCTGAAGGAAGCCAGGAAGCCTGGACATGGAGGTGAGGAGGGAGAACATTCTGGACTTGGGGAACAGTCAGAGTAAATGCCTGGAGTTGAGAGATGGAGTATTATGTGCAAGGAAGAAGGTCAGTGCCAGTGGATGGCAGAGTAGGGCAGAAGATATCAGAAGACTGGGAAGGTGTGTTTGGGGTGGGGGCTTGTTACAGAAGGGCTTTGAATGCCAGACCGATTTTGTACGTCCCTGAGCTGTTGGGGGGCAATGGCTGTACTTTTGTTTTTGCTCTATTTTTGAAGTCAGTATCTCCTAAAATTAAATTGATGTTAGGTGGGTAAAGGGAGCTGGCACCTAAAACTTTAGAGAAACACAATTAATATGAGCTTAAGCCAATGGCATTAGAGCAGAGACACCCCCAAACCCTTTAGCTTACTCCTAGAACACTGAAGGAGAGATGCAGTTGGCTTCATCCTGAAAGGATGAGGTCCCCATGTACTGTAGAATAAATGAAAAAGTGATCTAAGAGGGAAGGGACATTAGCAGTGGGGGGGAGGGAGGGGATGGGGAGTTTGGGGAAAAAGGGGTGGGGGGAGGCACCAGAAAATGCCCTATGCAGAAGGTCAGATTTGAGCTGAATCTTGAGGAAAGCCAGGAAAACCAGAAGGTAAGGGGTGTCAGGACATGGGGACAGCCAACCAATGAGGAAACACAAAGTCCGAGATGGTGTGTCCCCCGCCAGAAGCCCCAAGAAGGACACTGTTTTTAGATCATAGAATAGGTTGGTGGGGAATAAAGTGTAAGAAAACTGGAAAGGTAAGAAAAGGCAAGATTGTGAAGGGTCAATGGAGGGATCTATATTATCCATTCCTAGCACCAATACAAGGTTTTCCAATTGTTTTTTTTACAAATTTAAAATGAAAAATTTTGCATTTAAAAAAAAAATTTCAAGGACTTTTCCCAGTCTTATTTGATTCTTATATGAGTCTTGTAAGGTAGGTAGAAAGGTCTCAGTAACTCCATTTAACAGAAGAGGAAAGTGAGACCAATGGAGTTCAGACAACAGACAAAGTTAGTGTTAGTGGACAAAGAAGGATTAGATCTGAGATCTCCTGATTCCAGGTGAGATGATCTTTCTGTTTCCTCAGGAGAGCTCTGATAATGGAAGCCTTGACAGTATGAATATGTATGATCTGTATGAACCCTGGGAAAAGGAGAAAGGGGATGGAAACATTTGGGAGACAAGAGGTCTTTGCCTTGCCCCTTAGCTCACACCATCACTGACTCCCCTCGGTTTTTCAGGTGGAACTTGAAGGCATGTAGTGAACACAGCTTTGTGCAGGAGTAAAGGACCTGTCCAATCAGGGAAGGCCTCTCTCCCTCTTTCCTGAAGCACAGAAGGCTACATGTGTCCATGCCTCCCTGAGGCCATGACACGGATCACATTCCCAGGCTATAGCATGACAGGGCCATCCAGCTATTAGCTAGACATTCTGACACTAATTGGGCCAGTCAGAGGGCAGAAACAATTGTTACAGGGACAGAAAGAGGGAAGAAGAGCAAAGATGCCTCCGGCTGGGCTTGTCCTCTCTCCACCTTCCCCTTCTCCTTCCCTGCCCTCCTTTTATAGCTTCCCAGAAGGCCACCAAGCATTTAAAATCATAGACATAGGACATTGGAGCTGGAAAGGACCCTAAAACATGGAACTGGAAGGAGCCTTCGACCATAAAACATTAGAGCTGGTGGGGGGGGGGGCACATTAGAACATAAAATGTCAGAACATAGAATACTATGTTCTAGATAGTATTAGTTCTAAAATAAATAGTTCTAAAATCTAGAATTTTATAACAGTAAGGAGTTTATGGAGAGACCTAACGTCTCATTTTTGTAGACGAGGAGCCTGAGGTCTAGAGAGGAAATGACTTATCGAAAGCCATGCAAAACTGGAGTCTCCTGACTTCCAATACTTTCCTAATACTCCTAACTCTTTTCTCTATACCTGCTGTATATTGGTAAGCCTGTAGACAGATAGCACTTGGAAAAGTCTTTGGGTTGCTAACTATTTCAGCCTCTTCACCTCATGTCACACAGAGCATGTCTAAAATCCCTTCGTTTGAAAGGCAGAATCTATTTTTATCATAAATTAGGCTTATGCCTCAAGAAAAGAGAGTTTGAAGATAGAATAAATCATTAGGCAAAGTCTGTCACTTATTCACTCTTATATTATTGTTGTTCAGTCATTTTTCATCTATGTCCAACTCTCTGTGACTCCATTTGGGATTTTCTTGGCCAAGATACTGGAGTGGTTTGCTATTTCCCCCTCCAGATCATTTTATAAATGAGGAAACTGAGACAAATGGGGTCATCTAAGTGTTTGAGGCCAGATTTGAACTCATAAAGATGAATTTTTCTGACCTCACTCTATCCACTGTGCTACCTAGTTGCCCTAAAAAGAAAAAAAAAAGATCTCCTGGAAATGCTGGGGACCCTTACATTGGGACCCAAATAAAATACCAGTCATTGTGCTTAGCAGAAACTTGCATTCAACTCTAAATTCAACTAAAGAAAGAATTTGATAAAATCACAAAGTTCATCCAGGAGGGGTTTTAGAGACCATAGGTCAATCTCATTACTTGGCAGATAAGGAAACTGAGGTCCAAAGATAATAAATCACTTGCCCAAGGTCACACAAGTAGTCAAGAAAAAAACAACCCCGAAATTGTTCTGACTCCAAAGCTAGTCCTCTTTCCATTGCTAAAATACCTCAACTTTGCTGACCAGCTCCCTAAGTCTGCCCAGCTGGACAATGAAAATGAGAAGAGCTAGCCTTCAATAGGAGGCTGGGTTGATAAGATAGGAGAGTTTGGTTATGACACAAGACAAACTGTCCTTCCAGATTAAAACATCTCTTTCTTTCTCTAGTCCTCTGGGGGTATGACCTGAATTCCCCTCTCCCTGCAAAAAAGTCATTTCTTAAAATATCAGATGCCCTTTAAAACTTTTATCACCAAGGAAAAAACCCCAGAACTCCATGTGGTTCAAACATTTAAAGGTAATCTATGTTCTTCCTATAAAAATTGAAGTAAGTGTTAACAACAGGGTATGACTGAAAAAGAGATAAAGCCGGATCTTTCTGCTCTTCTGTTCAGTATAGACGGTGAGGAATGAAGGGAGCTCTCCCAGATGTCTAAAGCTGCTTCTACCACACAACTAAAACCTTAGGAAACAGTTTAGTGCAGGGATAGGGAGAACTAGGTCTTGTATTTGAATTCTGAATGGGATGATTACTGTCTATGTGACCGTGAGCAAGTCAAATAAACTTCCCTTGGTTTCATTTGCCTCATGCATAAAGTAAAGGGGGGGTGGGGTGGATTCCATTGTCTTTTCACTTAACACGTCTGAACCTGGTTTTCCTATATGTGATAATAATTCAGGTAGCACTTATCTCATGGGGTTGCCAGAGGATCCAATGAGAGGATGGCTATAAAGCCTTCTGGAAATATCAAGTATTATTAGTCAGGCTAGACAATGGAATTGAGATTTACTGTTTCCCTAGTGATCGTGAGATATTTACTAGCTGTGCCACCCAGTGACCCCTCCCGAAGGACCCCTGCCCCCCACCAGTTACTTAAACTTCCTAAGTCTCATTTTCTTCATCTTTAAAGCAGGGATAATAATAGAGTTTACTTCCATGTATTGTTATGATGATCAAATGATATAACATTGTTAACCTTGCTCTCTACATGCTGGCTCAGCATAATAGGGGCCTGGCATATGTGAAAAACCTATCACTTTGTCATAGAGGTAGCTAGGTGGTACAATGGATAGAGTAGCAGGCCTGGAATCAAGATAGACCTGAATTCAAATCTGACCTCAGTCACTTCTAGTTGTGTGTCCCTGGGTAAGTCATCTAACCTCCATTTGTCTCAGTTTGCTCATGTAAAATGGGGGTGATAACACCTACCTCTTGGATTTTGTGAGTATCAGTACTTAGCACAGTGCCTGGTACTACATAAATGATTATTCTCTTCCCCTAAATGACATTTCCATATGGAGGATGCTAGAGAGGATTGTGATATTTGGTGAGGGGAGGGACTGAAACATGCATGGGCATTCTGTAACTGGTTCTGGTTAGCCTATGATTGGGAGGAACCACTATCTTCAAAAGGGTCTAACAACTCTGGCCAGCTCTTTGGTATTCTTAGCTGCATTGGTGGTGTAATGCTTGAGGAACCACAGGGTAAAGAGAAGCCCTCTCCACCCACATCCCACCTTATGGAAGTCATATGACCATAGAGAAATGAAGTAATAGAGTCTCTGTTCTGGCTGAGAGTACAAGTCACAGGAATCTGGGAGTCAAAATCTAGGCCAGTGCCGAAGGATCCAGGAATCATTTTCTGGAATGACCTTTGAGAACCCAGCTTGGCAGAAGGAGTCCTCCAGCTGACACCTTTGCACAAGACTTTGATGGTACCAATGCTGTGAAGGAATTGAGCTAAATTAAGCACCCAATCCCCTACTTCCCCAGACTGAGGATGGAGGGAGATCATGCCCTCAGGTGTTGGGGAAATGTTTTGTTTTTTGTTCTTGCTATATATTCTCCTTTTACCTCTCTATCATCTTCTTCCTCCTCTTCCTCCTCCTTTTCTTCTTCTTCTTCTTCTTCTTCTTCTTCTTCTTCTTCTTCTTCTTCTTCTTCTCTTCTTCATTATGTTCTCCTCTTCCTCTTTCTCCCCCTCCCCCTCCGACCCTGGCTATCTATACTGTCCAATTTAGTACATCACCATCCTCTATGTTGTAGAAATGACACATGACAAATTGAACAGCTGGACAGGGTGTGGCAGATACAGTAGGAGCAATTCGTCAGATTAAGAGACATGGTGGGAGAGATCATGTTGCATGAAGGACAGACAACAGACCATCTGAATCACAGCTGGGATTCCATGGGACCACAAACAGCTGCCTGAGAGGCCACAGACTTGGTGGGAGGAGTCAATGGCTCGGTTATAGGAATAGAGATAGAGATTAGCAATGGAGCAGCAAGAAACATGCTGGCCTTGTAGTTGGGGACTTGGGTTCAACCCCCAGCTCTCCCAATTATTGTCTGCCTGACCTTGGGAAAGTCACTGTAACCTCTTCTGTCTTCCATTTCCTCATCGAAAGAAGGAGTCGAGCTGAGTATTCCACAATATTACTTCCCGCTCTAAATCTATTTTTTGAGTTCCATGCAGATTAAGCAAAAACACTTCCTTATGCTTTCTAGCATCTAATTCAATTCACAGTAGAAACTCAATGAATAAGTGCTGATTACTGATTAATGTCCCATTCCTTCTCAGTCTTTGCTGAGCACTTAATACGGGTGAGGGATTTGGGTTAACTCTACGGGAGATGAGATAATGATGGATCTCTCAGAGATCACTGAGTGAGTCCAATCCCTTCTTTTTACAGCTAAGGAAACTGAGGCCCCTAGAAATTAAGTAACTTATCCTGGATCACACAGGTAGTAAGGGGTAGACTGGGATATGAACCTGATTCCCCTGAGAATTGAGCCAGTGCTCTTTCCATGGTACCTAAGAGCTGACATTTATATAGAGCTTAAAACGTTTCTAAAACCCTTTACATGCATCTTTCATTTGATCCAAATAGCCCTGCGAGGTAAGTACTATTATTATCCCCATTTGATGTATGGGAAAACTGAGACTCAGAAAATATAAGTAATTTTGGCATTCAAAGCTCTTCAAAACCTCCCCTCCCCCTACCACCTTTCCAGTCTTCTTGTACCTAATGCCACCCACCCCCTTCCCAGGACTCTTTCATTTAATGACACAGACCTACACTTGCTGTTCCTTTCACAAGATACCCCCATTTCCCAATTCTGGGGATTCTCACCAACTTTCCATACCCTCTTTCACTTTCAGTTCTTTTGGTTCTCTCATTCTTTTACTTTCTATTCCTGACATTCTCTCCCTCTTCAATTCTGCTTTACTGGCTTCCCTGGGCTTCTTTCAAATCTCAGCTAAATCTCACCATTTATAAGCCATCTTTCCAAGTCACCTTCAATCCCAGTGCCTTCCAAATGTTATTATCTCCAATTTATTCTGTACATAGTTGGTTTGTATAGAGTTATTTTCATGTTGTCTCCACTCTAAGGCTGTGAATTCCTTGAGAACAGGCACTGTCTTCAGACTTTCTATGTTTCCCAAGAGCTTAGCAAAGTGTCCAAGTGCAAAGTACCTGTAGGTACTTAATAAATGCATATTGACTGATTAACTGACTTATAGCTAGTAACTGTCAGAAGTAGGATCCAGCATGGGTCTTTTCTGACTTCAAGGTCAGCCCTCTTTCTACTTATAAGTAAATAGGTTTGTCAATATTTTTTTTAAAAGCAAGGAGAGAAAAGAGGAAATTTGAAGTATTTTTTAAAATGCATATAAGACAACAGAAATATGGTCAGTAGGTAAAAGAGACAGGCAGGACAACTTGGAAAACAACACACAGAATTTGCTGCATGTATGCCTGGAGGGAGAAACAAGCTCGGAGTGGTACATATTCATTGACTGGGCATACACAATCCTCTGTTTCTCTTCTCCTCGGTCTAGGAAACTATATACCTTACTTCATGTCTACTAAGTTCAAAATAAAACAAGACCAAAAAAAAAAAGGAATAAATAAGTCATGGTCCTAGTTCTCCAAAACTTTATAGTCTAGAAGGGGAATGCAGCATTTAAACAAAGAATTTCTTGGGTACTTCAGAATATCTGTATTTTAAGCAGTGTAGCTGCCCCTGTCACTGATGGAGATGGCTATTCCTTTATCCCTTGAATAGGTGGCTTCATGTGTTGCTGTGGCTAAAAAAAGTCATCACCTGGTGACCAATTTTCTGGTAATGACCCTCTCTAAATTTAGTGAGGTTGGTTCCTGGATGACAGACACACAGTCCATTCCTGGGCCTAGATTCAAAGTCTTTTAATTTTACTGGGACTTGCCAAGACTTGTGCTCTGCTGGCATAGTCTTAAAAAAAAAGCCCAGGGTCACCTCTGTGCTTTGGAGGAATGTCATAATAGCCATAAGAGGAGATAAATATAAACAAAGTCTTTAGTTAGTTCAGAAGAGGGAACAAACACATGGAGTTAGGGCTTCAGGCAGGAGAGGGCATGGAAGTTGGGCCTTAAAGGATGGAGATGACTTTGAGAGGCCAAAAGGGAGCTTATCCACCCCCTGTTCATAAATGTCACCAGACCACAGAACTATAGTTAATAAGTCTGTCATCCTTCAAGGAAAAAGCAAAATGAATTCCAGGGCAAGCAGTGTGAAAGGAATCTTCAAACCTTTTAAAGATAAATTCATTTGAAGTTAAGGTGGGAAGAAAACTTTGGAGAAGGACCTCAGACCTTGGAACACAAGGCCTTGGGGGAAAAAGGGATCAGGATAGCACCAAGAAGGGGCTTTTGTTTTTCTTCAGTTGTTTCAATTGCGTCGGACTCTTTGTGATACCATTTGGGGTTTTTTTGGCAAAGATACTGGAATGGTTTGTTATTCCTTCTCCAGCTCATTTTACAGATGAGGAAACTGAGATATACAGGGTCAAGTGACTTGCCTAGAGTCACACAGCTAGGAAGTATTGGAGACTAGATTCAAATTCATTTCCCTGACTCTAGGTCTGACATTCTATCCATTGTACCACCTAGTTGCCCCAAGAAAGGGGACAGGGTCACCCAAAGACATCAGCCCTTATTATAGAAACCCTGAAAACTCCATCAGGTTACTCCTAGGAAGGCTACCACTGAGGGAGTGGTAGGGGGGCAGTTTAACTATTCTGGCTAACATGGCACTATAACTTAGTTGTTTCTACCTGATAAAGAACTAAGTAAAATTGCTTTCAGTATCAAGTCAATTTCAGCAGCCTGAGACTAAGCCCTTGTTACTCTGACCTAGTTACAGCTCTTTCAGAAGGTTCATCTGAATTTTTAGAGTTTGCTTGATTATCCTTGCCTTCATTGACCATATTGGACTTGATTTCATATTACCTAGACCTAAAGCATAGAGTGGGCCAACAGATCCAACAAAAAAGTTCAAGGGGCCCATTCCTAGGTAAAAACAGCAATGTTAATAGCTGGCTTTTATATAGGACTTTGAGGTTTTCATATATCATTTTATCCTCATATCCATCCTGTGAAGTAGGTGCTAATCACTCAATCAATCAATAAGTATTTATTAAGTACCTACTGTGTACACTTTGGGGTGAACTCCATGGGGGTGAATGCTGCATAGTAACCACTTTAAGCTTGAGCCCACTCTATCCAGGGACTAGGGTTATAGTGGAGGGAGTGTACCCCAGTTTGGAAGTACTTTTTAAATTAACTTTGGTTCCTGTCATACATTTTTAATGAATATCCTTTTGTAAAAGCTAATTAATATCAATCAGTTAAAAGATGCCAATCACTGGTGACTGATATTGAGAGTGAACACAGAAGAATGGGAGCTCAAGCCAGTAACATTAAGACTACCTTCACAGTTCCTGGTAGGTAACCCTAGAACCTTGAGGAGCCAGAAAAGCTCTGGAAACCCAATCTGCTGGAGTATCTGTGATTTGGAAGAGTAGGTCCAGAGTTTCATTATATAGGAATAAGCAGGGGTGTGCTGGAGTCAATTCCAACTGATCCATGAGAACCAACTGTTAAATTTTCAGAGTGGGCATCTGCACCTCAGAAATTGTCCAAAAAACAAATGCTACAAATCAGAGATTTATTGTTTTGTTGACTGACTAGCCTTAAGAAAGTTATGGCAGAAATACTAATAATGCAGAAGGAGTTTAAAAGTGTGTTGCAGCTACATCTCCTCATCCCCAAAGAGCTGGTTGTTAAACATTCCCCAATACATGCTGGCTAATGGGATAAAATAAAGTTTAAGTTAGAAGGTCATATGTGAATAACAACAAGAGTGGTTATACTGTACCGTAGAGTAGGTGGAAGAGAGTGCAGTATAAAAAGATCGAAAAGGGGGCGGTCAGGTTGGGTTCAGGTGGTAAATGATTTTTAATGCCAAATAAAAGAACAATTAGAAAAGAATGTTTTATTCTAGAGATTATAGAAAGCCATTGGAGTTTAATGAATATAGGAGTGGCATGGTCAGACTTGTACTTTGGAGAGAGAGAGAGAGAGAGAGAGAGAGAGAACTTTATGTGGTGCAGTGAAGGGAGCACTAGACCTAGAGGCAGGAAGACTTGCATCCAGATCCAAAAGCAGACACAGACACTTCCTAGGGGTCACTTAACCTCTCTCTGCCTTAGTTTGTTGTTGTTGTGTCATTTCAGTCACGTCTGACTCTCTGTGATCCCATTTGGGGTTTTCTTGGCAAAAGTAGTGGAGTGGTTTGTCAATTCTTTCTCCAGCTCATTTTAGATATGAGGAAACTGAGGCAAATGGGGTGAAGAGTCATACAACTACTAAGTGTCTGAGGCTAGATTTGAACTGAGGAAGATGAGTCTTCCTGATTCCAAGTCTGGTGCTCTATGGCGCCTCCTAACGGCCCCTAAGTGCTTTACAAAACTTTAAAGTGCTATATAAATACTAGCTATTATTACATCATAAAGATGTAAATACACCATTTGTGCACCTACATTTATGCATTCTCTCTCTCTCTCTCTCTCTCT
>NW_027185761.1:19621929-19635128 GCF_028583685.1 Petaurus breviceps papuanus
TCTCTCTCTCTCTCTCTCTCTCTCTCTCTCTCTCTCTCTCTCTCCCTTCCTCCCTCCCTCCGTCTCCTCTGTTTCTCTCTCTCTGTCTCTCCCCCACCATACATAATACACACTTCGATGTGTCAAATAACCACGATTTGATCAGTGGGGGTACTCAGTACAAATCACAGTCCTTCTATACCTCCATGACCAGTAACCAGCCTTCAAGAGCTAGTTGGGGGAAAAAATGCATCCCTTTGTGACTGCAAGTACTTTATACCTTCTTGTTTCATTTATAAGAAGGGTCCTTAGCCTTGTGCATGTCCTAGAACCTTTGGCAGACTGCTAAAGCCTATGAACACTTCAGAGTAATATTTTACAAATAGAGACAATGCATTTTTATTGAAATACAGTTATTGAAATATTTTTAAAACAAGTTCATAGAACCCATTTGGAGAACTTGATGGGAGAAGATTACTATGCATCTGGTTCAGTATTCCTACTAGTGTATCAATTTGTTGGTCTTTGTGCAAAAATCATTCATTAAATGAACAATAGTTAATTAATATTTGTGGAAATAATATCCTAAAAACTGAACTTTAATTACTTTCTGTTTTTCTTTATTTGGCCAAGCCACTATAGGAAAATAGAAAAGGGATGGGACTTCCCTGGCCTAGGGTCATTTTGTATTTTTATTTGTTTCAGGGGGTCAAATAATTCATTAATTAGTGGTCAGCCTTCTGGAGATGACCCTGAGTATCAACTAGGCTGGTCCTCAGATAGCAAGCATAATCTTGTCACTAGAAATGGATTCACAACCTTTCCATCTTGGGAGAGTTGATCAAAGTTTGCATACTGTAGTCACAACCTTTGGGAACCCATAACTTTGAGGAACCTAAGGTCACTCCATACATGATGACAATCATAAGAGGGTTCTGGGAACTCTTCCTCAGAGATGAGGTCGCTCACACTGAATTCTTTGTATTAATTTTATATACTATGTGCATACTTTTATGTATAAAGTCATCTTCCATTTTCAGAAGAAGTTTGGGTAAGGCAGAGACTTTCCCTTTTGTCTTTGTATCAATAATCCAGCTACATGGTAAGCAATTAATCAATGCTTGTTGAGTGATTGATGGAGCACTGGATGAAGGATTCAAAAGACTAGTCTGACACTAGGCTCTGCCACTGGAGGGGTAACTTTGGATGAGTCTTTGTTTTCTGGTTTCAGTTTCCTGATGTATAAAATGGGCATAATACTAATTCACACAGTTGGTGGGCAGTTCTTAGGAGGAAAACTCAGTAAATGCTTGGTAACCAAAAAGACTATATCGTTATCAGTCAGGGGTTCTTAAATTGGGGCCTGTGAATTAAAAAAAAGGGGGGGGGCAATCATGTATCAGTAATTCCTTTGTAATTCTATATGTCTTATTTTATGCATTTTAAAATGCTATTCTGGGCAGGAGCCCACCACATAAAAAGATGGAGAGCCCCCACCATAGACAGGAAACTCCCAAAAGCTGGGACAGTCTCTTAACATTCCCCACAGCCCAGCTAACACAATAGATGCTAAGTAAAGGTTTATGGATGAAGCCTAGTATTGGCTTTAAGTGCTGCTGAGACCCCAGGAGTTCTTGATCTGAAATCCACCTGACTGCGGTCACATTTCTCTCTTTCCACACTCTCAACATCTTCCAGAAAGAGGAGACAACCAGAGCCTCTAAATGTTTGCTGAATGAATGCATGAGGAGGGAGGAGGGTGAGAAGCAGCAAAGCTGTTTCCTAGCAACGCAGACAGCTCAAAATGCAAACAGGCTTTCACCTTGTTGAGTTTTACCCATTTTAATAGAGGTGACCTGGAGTCAATCAAACACACACACACACACACACACACACACACACACACACAGAAGCAACCTTCAAGCCATTTAGACCACTGACTCCCACAATAAAAGTTACCAGTTAGGATATTTGTTGGTCTTCTTAATTTCCTTCTTAATTTGCAAGCAGATGCTGACCAAAGAACTGTGGTGCATTGGAACAGTCCCTGACTTGGGGTGGGTTGGCGGTAGGGAGGGGGATTGAAGTGGTGGGTGTAGAGGGGCTCACTTTAAATCCCACCTCAGCCACTGACTAATTCTGAAACCTTGGGTCAGTCAACCTCATTTCTCCCAGTCTTTCCTCTTCTGTAAGATCAAGGGCTTGGCTGAGATGGCCTCTAAGACCCTTCCAGGTCTGCAGTGATGACAGGGTGAATTGGAGTTGGTGGCATCTAGGGCTGGATCCTTCTAGAGATCTGGTCAGCATCACCCTTCATTTTACAGAAGAGAAAAATGGGGGCAGCTACGTGGTACAGTGGATAGAGTAGTGGCCCTGGAGTCAGGAGGACCTGAGTGTTCAATTCTGACCTCACTGGACACTTTCTAGCTGTGTGACCTTGGGCAAGTCACTTAACCCCAAAACCCCAATTGTCTTGCCTTCTGAGAGAGAGAGAGAGAGAGAGAGAGAGAGAGAGAGAGAGAGAGAGAGATGAAGCTCCAAAAGGGCATGTGATTTGCCCAGAGTCAGTCAGTATCAGGGACAGAGCTCAAATCCAGATCTCTGGCCCCCAATCTATTACACTTTTCACCACGTTCATCCAAGATTTCTGCATTGCCCCAAAGCCTGAGCTTCGTGGAAATATAAATGTGGCCCTCTGGTCTTGTCAGGAGCAGGATGCTAGCTAGCATTGTTGGAAAAATTGTTTATAAGCTTCAGGGATTCACTGTCTTTGTGGGGAGGGGAGAAGGATGGGGCAACTTCTGAACTGCAACAACCTCTGATCTGTAGAAGGACACGATCCTGGAGAAGAGCATAGGACTATGGGAAAGCTATTCGTCTGCTGACGGCGTTGGATGGTAGACGGTTATAAAAAGAGCAAGAGAGGGCTGCATGTTTTTCCCGAGGCCTCTGGTTACTGATCCCTTAGCTCATGACGTAAGTACGTGTTTGTGACGAGCTGCTGCTCCTAACTGTGCCAGTAACAGCAGGCACCAAGAAAAGCCCAGTGACTGCAGCAAGCCTAGAGAGATAGGGGCCGTTGACTCACTGTGGGTGACCTTGGATGATTTCCTTAACCCCTTCTGGCCTCAGTATCTCAATCGGATAACAGCCCAAACCCAACCCAAGAGGTTTCAGTGACCAAAATGTATGAGAGATCATGCTGCAATTCAAGGGCCAAGTGGCCAATTGGAATAGCTACTTTTCTGCCCACTTTTTTAATGAGTAGAAAATGAGCAGGAAGGCTATATACACAGTGGCTTTGAGAACGCAGAGGCAAAGAATAATGAGAACAAAACAATCAAAACTAAACTCTATGATATGTTAACAATGACCAAGCTTGGCCCCAAAGAAGAGATGGGGAAAGACAGAGCTAAGAGGAAGGACTATGGGTGTAGAATATTAGATTAGATAGATAAGCAGACACATAGATAGATTCATATATAGGTAGATAGATAGATAGATAGATAGATAGATAGATAGATAGATAGATAGATAGATAGATAGATAGATAGATAGATAGATAAGATAACGAGCTTTTATGCTATTTTGGTTAGTTTTGCTGTACTGGTTTTTTCCTTCTTTTTTATTCATTGTTATAATAAAGGATTGCTCTCTGGCAAGAAGAGAAGAGGGAGATAGATACATTGAGAAATTTATGTGATATAAAAAGATGTCAACCCAGATGAGTTTAATATGTTTTTAATGTTTTCCCCACTTAATCTATTTTATTTTTTCCAATTACATGTGAATATAGTTTTCAACACTCACTTTTATAAGATTTTGAGTTCCAAATTTGCATCCCTCCCTCCCTTCTCCCTAAGACAACTAGCAATCTGATGTAGGTGATACATGTACTATCATATTAATCATATTTCTACATTAGTCATGCTGTGAATGTAGAATCAGAACAAAAGGGAAAAATCATGAGACAGAAAAAAACAGCAAAAAGTGAAAATATTACTCTTTGATCTGAATTTAGATCCCATAGTTCTTTCTCTTGAGGTGGATAGAATTTTCCATCATGAGTCTTTTGGAATTGTCTAGGATCATTATGTTGCTGAAAAGAGTTAAGTCTATCATAGCTGATCATCATACAATGTTGCTGTTACAGTGTCCAGTATTCTCCTGGTGCTGCTTACTTCACTCAGCATCAGTTCATACAAGTCTTTTCAGGTTTTTCTGAAACGCTCCTGCTCATCATTTCTAATGGTGCAATAGTATTCCATTACATTCATATACCACAACTTGGTCAGCCATTCCCCAATTGATGGGCATTCCCTCAATTTTCAATTCTTTGCCACCACAAAAAGAGCTGCTACAAATATTTTTATAAATATTGATCCATTCCCCTTTTCTATGATCTCTGTGGGATACAGACCTAGTAGTGGCATTACTGTATCAAAGGGCATGCACAGTTTTATAGCCCTTTAGACATAGTTCCAAATTGCTCTCCAGAATGGTTGGGTCGTTCACAACTCTACCAACAATGCATTAGTGTTCCAAATTTCCCACATCTCCAATATTTATCTTAATATTTTTTTAAACGAATAGGACAGCTGGTGATCACTTTGGTCCCAAACATTTGTTTTGTACTTAGAGATCCTTCTTCATCATGAACTATAAATAGAGGGTGATTGGACTATATTACCTCAGTGTAGGGGAGGCAGCATGAAATAGTGAAAAGAATTCTGGATTTTGCAGTCAGAGGACCTAGTTCACTTCCACCCAGCTCTGCCACTTACTACCTGTGTGTTCTAGGGCAAATGACTTCATTTCCCTGGACCTTGATTTCCTCATCTGTAAATTGAGTATTACATTAGATGACCTCAAAGGTCCCTTCAAACTCTAAATCTATCTTAGGATCCTTTCCAATTCTAAATCTTATAGTTTTATACCTCTTGATTCAGGAAGTCTCCCTAAAATATCCCTGATAGATGGCAAGGCAGCTTTTGGTATCACACTCCCAGTGATAGGGACCTCACTACCTCAAGATGCAGTTACTAGCTCCATTGGAAGATTGCTCTGATTGTTGGAAATTTCTCCCTTATGTTGACCTAGAGTCTACTTCCCTGAAATTTCTGCTCTTTGGTCTGAGTTCTGCCCACTGATACCATATAGAATACCTGCTTTTTCATGAATGAATTGATGAATTAAAAAGCATTTGTAAGCTATCATTATGTTTCAGGAATTCTTCTAAGCACTGGAGATATAAGTACAAAGTGGGATAGCCTCTCTCCTGAAGGAGTTTACATTCTAAAAGGGAAGACAATATATATAAGGGAGTTGTGACCATGGAGGAATGTTTTGGGCAGGGAAATTGAAAGGATGGTCAGGGAAGTCAAAGGGCACTTGGTTGACATGTTATTTTCAGGAATGGTAATGTTGATTTGATTACTGCTTCTAGAGCTAGAGACAGAAAGTGGAGGTGGGGGGACAGCTGGAGGGAGGGCCTATGACTGATGATCTGGCATGGAGATACCCATGGTGGTGGCTCTGGGTCAGGCTAGTTATGATGAGTTCTCTTTTAAGTAAAAGTTCTTCAGATACTTAAAAACAATATCCCAGACTCCCAAGTCTTCTGTTTATTAAACTAAAGATTCCTCTTTCCTTCAACCATTCTTCATATGAGGTAATTTGCAGAGCCTTTACTATTCACAAAGATGCAACATAGTGCATGAAAATGCTAGACTTGATATCAGGAAGACCTGGGTTCCAAACATTTTCATGCTTACTGCCCTATGTGGACATGGACAAGTCATTTCATTTCTCTGAAGATGGGAAGAGAAATGCCTATAGCCATGACTTTGTGGATCTAGAAGAGGACGACCTGAACTCTGCATTTTAGCCAAGATTTATCAGAGACAATTCACTAATACACAAATATTTCTGTTTGAAGAGAAGTAGAGAAAGGTAGAGTTCATCCCACTAATCAGAATTCCCTCTTGCCCAAGCACTTTCCACATTAAATTTTATAGTAATTGTATAGGAGGAAAAGACAAAATTCCACAGTAAAATAAAAACAAAGATACAGAGATTATGTTTTTTTAAATTTATCTAACAGAACAATTATAATGTTGTCAAGAGACATAATCTTAGGAGACAATATTTAAAAAAAACCTAAAAAACTAAAACACTACTTCTTTTACTTAGATTTATAGTAAACAAAACTCTGGATTTTCCCCATGATAAACAAAGTGGGCACCTCCTACTGTTAACACAGAGACATTCCTGTTTCCAAAGCACTGGTTCTGACTCCCTTGGTGAATTAATTACACATTCTACCTTGATATGAAGTAGTTAGCCTATCATGATTCTAGGGAGTCAAGGGAGGTTAAGAGTACCAGACCACAAGTCTCTGCTACAACATAAATTCTGAATTTCTTTATTAGTACAGTTGAGACCTTAGTTCTACTTGTTGCTACATGGGATTGTTGTGGGATTTAAGTAAGACAATGCATGTAAAGTACCTTTTGAAGCTTAATGTGCCATATGATTTTATGGTAATTATTCTGGTTGCCTTTCCAGCCCCTTCCAAGGCTGTTGTATTTCATAATGAACACCTCCTCTCTGGAAATCACATTTTAGTTCTAAATTACATCATGCCTTAAATTCTTAGACTTATAAACATAAAGGCATGCTGTCTCAGATAGACTCCATGCTCTCTGGGAGCAAGGCCTATGTCTTATAGTTCTTATACTGTCAGTAAAAGAAATTGGGAATATTTCATCTCGAGAAGAGAAGACTCAAAGGAGATAGCTGCCTTCAAGAATATATTTGATGGCCATTCAAAGGGAAGAAGGATTAGACTTGGTTAGCTTGACCCTAACTAGGAATGGGTAAAACCTGCCCAGAGGCAGATTTCTACCCTATATAAGGAAAAACTTCCTAATAATTTAAGCTGTTTGAAAGTAGAATGGACTGTCTCAGAAGATAGTGAGCTGCCCATGCCTCGAGGTCTTTAAGCAAAGGCTTGGTAACCACTTGTAGCACTGGAAAACATCTTAGAGAGGATTCTAGAGATTAGACCAGATGACAGATTTGAGTATGGAAAGGACTTGAGAGGTCTTGTCCATAGTTACATGAGTACTAAACAGCAGAAGAGAGATTCAAAGCCAGTTCCTTTGATGCCAGATGCTGACCTTTTCTTACTGTGCCATATGGAAGAACCCTCCTCACACTTATAGTTGAGGAAAATGAGGTCTCAGGAGGACAAAGATTTACCTAAGGTCACAAAAGTAAAAGATGGGAAAATGGGGTTGCAAACCCAGGATTTCTGACTCACAAATGGAGTGTACTATTCATTGGACCATAACTCAGGACTACTATTCATCTGGTACGTCTAACGTGTTTCCATAATGCCCACCTGGCCTACATGACCAGTTTCTTTCCTTGTCCATATTGCTTAATCTCTGGAACCCAGGACCAATAGAGAGGAGATTACATAAACTTGGACCACTGGAGAGATAGCCAGGATATGAATTGTCAGCTTTGCTTAATATAAACTTTCCTTGCTAGAGTAGAACTCCAAGACTTTTTTTTGAGATGTTGAACTTAGCTGTATACAGTAGAAAGAGCATTGGCTTTGAAGTTAAAGCATCTGGGTTCAAATCTTACCTATAATATATTCTACCTGTAAGACTCTGGGTGGGTTTCTTAGTTTCTTTGAGCCTTGGCTTTCTCATTTGCAAAATGAGAGATTTGGATAAAATATCCTCTAAGGTTCCTTCCAGCTTTAGACCTAGGACTCTTTATAATAGGCTACATTTCTACAATGCATTAAGACCTACAAGACACCTTGCCCACAACAACTCCAAGAAACTGGTAGTCAAGTATGTTGATCCCAGAAAATCCAGGTGAAATTCACAGAGTGAAATGTATGCCAATGACTTCCCAGCTAGAGAGTGATAAAGCTGAGGTTTCAACTCAAGCTTCCTGTCTCTGAGTTCAATGTTCCTTCCTCAAAGTCAGGCCACCATAAGAATTCCAACAAAAGCCACCCCTGCCTCTTCCTCCCTTTCATAGGGAAGTTCTATGGTCTCCCCAAGATTAGGATCATGTGAGGCAGCATGACATAGAGAAAAGGTACTGGACTTGGAGTCATATGATCTAGGGTTACACCAATATCATAAACTATTTATCATAATAAACTCAAAATGGATACATGACCTGCATTTTTTCCCATAGAATTATTAATCATTAATATTTTATATACATTTGATGTGATGTCTGGTATATTTAGCATTGATCTCTCCTTTTTGCCTATTAGCAGTTTTTTTTTTACATTTTTCTTTAAAGTCTTGAGTTGTAAATTCTATCCCTCCTTCCCTCTCCTTCCCCCTCTCCAAAACAGTAAGCAATCAGGTATAGGTTATACATGTGTAATTATGTAAAACATTTTCATAGTAGTCATTTTGTACAAGAAGACTTGAATAAAAGAAAAAAAAGTGAAAAATAACATGTTTCAGTCTGTATTCGATCAATATCAGTTCTTTCTCTGGAGGGGATAGTATGCTTCATCATTAGTCCTTTGGGATTGTCTTGAATCATTGCATTGCTGAGGATAGCTAAGTCATTCATATAGTTCTTCATCTAACAACATTGTTGTTACTATGTACAGCATTCTCCTGGTTCTGTTCACTTCACTATGCATCAGTTCATCTAAGTCTTTCCAGTTTTCTTCTGAAACATGACCTGAATCTTAAAGGTCATTTAATTAAAAAACAAAATTGGAAGGGAATTAGGGAAATACATTTCACAGCAATAACCAAGAGGACTTTTCAGAGAAAGGAAGGGACTTGCCCATGATACCACAGGTTCAAGTAACATTCTGGGGTTCCAAACAGATTGTCTCACTTCAAATCCATTGCTTTATTACCCAAACACTGCCCCTCTCTTCTGTTTACAAGTGAGTTCTCTGCTCTCTAGAAAAGGTCCTTCACACCATGGCAGAGGGTTACTGGTCCTGGAAGATCAACAGTAAGCTGTGAAGAGGAGTTGTTTATATGTTTGATCAATCAGACCCCAAACTAGGAAAACAAAAAAAGCTGAACCCCAGGGATCATGTTTCTGTCTGTTTGGCCCAAAGCAGTTCAGGGAAAATTACTGCCCTTGAGCCAGCTCTGATACAAACAACCTTTAAGAAGTGAATTGGGTGGGAATGGGGCTGATTTATTAAAGTTCAAAGAGATCCCTTCCTTGGTTCAGTGTTAACAAAGCAGCCAAGAGGCTAAAGATCAGAGGTCACCTAGCCATTCCTAAAAGCCCACTGGGAAAGTGAAATCCCAAGTTGGGTGAGAAAATACCTCTTGGCTGCGTCTCCGGCACCTGGCATGACAGTTCTGTTCTATTCCCAGGCCACTGGAAAGAATCTCAGAGTCACAGTTTCAGCCGGAATGGGACTACAAAATGACAACCATTCCTGAAAAAAGAATGCTTTTCTTCCTATGACATACTCTATAAGTACTTATCTAGCTTTTACTTGATGACTTCCAATGAGAGGAAAATCCCTCCAACCTAACTAGCATTTATAAACTCCTACTATGTGTAAGGCACTCTACCAAAAAAAAAAAAAATATATATATATATATAACAACAAAAAAAAAGGTCCCTGCCCTCAAGAGGTTTACACTCTACTAGGTTAAGGGAATATACCACATATAAACAGATTTGTTGGTGCAGGGTAATTTGGGAAGGAGGGAGAAGTCCTAACAACAAAGGACATCAGGAAAGATGGCCATCTTTTGCGGGAAGTCTTTCCTGGTGTCCTCTGAGCCTGGCTTTGAAGAAAGCCAGAGAATCTAAGAGGCCAATGTTGAGGGCTTACAGTAAATTCCAGGAATGAGGGGCAGCCTGTGCCAAGATACAGAGATGGGAAAAAATATAGGGGAGGCAGCATGGAGCAGTGAAAAGAACTCGGGATTTTGTAGTCAGGGTACCTGGGTTCACTTCCTCCTAGCTCTGCCACTTACTACCTAGGGCCCTATCCTAGGGCAATGACCTCATTTTCCAGGACCTTGATTTCCTTATCTGTAAACTGAGTGTTGGATTAGATGACCTCCCCTTCTAACTCCACAACTGTCTTAGGATCTTTTCCAATTCTAAATCTTATGATTGCACACCTCTTGGTTCAGGAAGTCTCTCTACAATATCCCTGACAAATGGTCACCCAGATTTTGTGATGGGGACCTCGCTACCTCAAGAGGCAGTAGGTAGCTCCATTGGGAGGCTGTTCTGATTGTTGGAAATTTCTTCATGTTGAGTACAAAAGAAAGTGGTTTCTATAAGATATCTTTGAGTGTGTGTGTGTGTGTGTGTGTTGCCTATGTGTTTGTCTTGGGGGAGGAGTTAAAAGCAGTGAAATAGGAGGCTATGGTCTCTCAAGGACATATATCCACAGAAAAGAAAATTTTCTCTAATTTCTGAGATTTTACATATATATTATATATAGAGAGAGGAAGTATATGTGTGTGTATATATGTGTGTATGTGGGTGTATATATATGTGTGTATGTATATATATATATGTGTGTGTGTATGTGTATGCGTGTATGTATATACACACATATACATACATACATGCATACACATATTCCCAACAAATGGGCATTTTTTTTTTACTTCATAAAAATAACTTTCAAACCTTAAGTCAAATAGAAGCTTGGGACAGAAATGTGACTCTTGACAAGAGGAAGTAGGTGCAAAGAAATGCTAAAGCCCTGTCAACTTTGCTTAGATATCTGGCTGTTTTCTATTCTAAAAGAGTTTGACATTTGAAGGCTGTGACTACTTTTGGAAAGAAACAACATGTATAGTTAAGACTCTCAAAATGAACAAATTCCTCTACTTATGAAAAGACAGTAACTTAGGGTTTTCTCTGGGCATATGAAAGGCCTGCCTCTCTGCCCAAAGAGCTGAAGCTTAAGCCTCTAGGATGTAATCTTAAAGCTGGCAGAGTCCACTCCTTCTCTTAGGGACTGAAGACAGCACCTCAGCTAACTGAAGCCCAGAAGCCGATGGCTCAGATGTGCAACGTTTAGCAGAGATTATGAGACCAGCAGAATACTGTGCAGCAGAGCAGTGAATCCTGAAGGCAGAGATTATAAGGTTAGCAAAGTCTCCATTGAACTTGAGACCATCAGGGTGCACACCCAATGGGGGCAGTGCAGTGACATCACCAGAAGACATGTATAGCCCTGCAATGATAGAAACAGGAGCTGCCCCTCCAGTCATGTTTCTTTATGTGTGTATTTTCTCCATGCATGCACCCTTGTCACTAATTTTCCTTATGTTCCTCTTCATATGTGTATCTTAGCCATGCATGTTCCCTACATGTGTGTACCCTGTCATGTATATTTCCTAGGTGTTTTTACTCTTTCTACTAATGATATGGCTATTTGTGGAAGAATATATACAGGTTTGTGGAGAACATATTTTATTGCAATTTTTCTTCCTCTGCTATTATATTAAATGACTTTGTTTTGAACTAATTGTATCCTCTGGCTGACAAGTAAAAGTAATCACATTGCTAGGTCCCAACTATGATCTCAAATGGATATAGAACTACAAAGAATCTTGAACCAATGATAGGTGTACCACATGCAAGAGAGGGTAATTTCCCAAGTGTTATATATACATTATAGCCATGTAAAATTTTTATTGAAACACACTGTATCCCTTGACACAAATCAATGAAAAGCATTGCATTGCAATTGTATGCATTTCAGCAATGTTTAAACAATACTCGCTTTAAGAACACAACATATGTTTGTGGAATGAAGGAATGAATAAACCATGAAATGCTATCCAGACCTATCCTTTCTTCTGGCCTCTGGTCTTGCATCACCAATTGCCTATAGTACATATCTCGATGGATACCCCACAGGCATCTAAAATTCAACATAACCAAAACATAACACATTATTATCCCCTTGAAACTGTCCCAAACTTCTCTCTTATTATTGACAGCACCACCATCATCCCAGTCACCCTGGACTTCCATCCTGATTTTCATCTTGAATTCTAATTTGGTTTCACCCCACACATCCAATCCTTTGCCAGCTCCTCATTTCTGCCTTCTCAACATCTCTTGTATTCTTGTCTTTCTCTCCATTCACACAGATGCCACCCCGGCACAGGCTCTCATCACTTCACACCTGGACCATTAGTATTGATCATTATTCCTATACTACCTTGCCCATGGGGTAGATGAGGGGATCAGAGAAGACTGGATCCTTCATTTGCCACCAGTTGCTCTGCTCGGTTCCTATTCTATGAACATCATGACTCCCCCAGGATAAGCTCATAATCAGAAATCTCATTATCATGGATATTGCTTCAGCTGCACCCTCAGTTGCCTTTCCCCTCTAATTGAAGGGCAGAGCAAAAATTAAAAAAAAAAACAAAAACTCCTCCCAAAACCTTCCTTTATAGAAGATTCTGAATTCCCAGCCAACCCTTCATTTCCCACCATCTTTTCTCCTTAGTTTCTGCTTCATGAACATCATGCCCCTGTACTGAGTATCTTCCAGTCCCCTCACCTACCACCTTTTCAACTTCCTTTCTTCCCCCATTAGATTGTAAGCTCCTTGAGGGCATGTATTATTATTTTTTTCTTATTTGTATCCCCAGCACTTAGCACAATATCTGGCTCATAGTAGGCACTTAATAAATGCTTATCAGTTGTAATGCAATGTAAATATGACTTATTAGTGAAGGTCTTGATCACCTCAGGCCAGGACTAGTTGCTGGTTCGTTGACCTGCCTCAAGTCTCTCCCCATTACAATCCATTCTCCACTCAGTTGCCAAAGTGATCTTCCTGAACTAGAGGACCTCTCAGGTCCTTTTAAGCTCTAGTAGTCAATCAACAAGCATTTAGTAAGCACTTATTGTGTTTTCAGGCACTATGCTAAACTCTGGAAACACAAAGAAAATAAAGAACTAATAGAGTCTGAATATAAATCTAAGCAATACTTTTTAGGCTTTATTTTTCTTGTTTTTTTATATTGGCCTATATTTTCCTTTACAACATGAATAATATGGAAATACATTTTGTATGACTATACATGTATAACCTATATAAAATTATTTGCCTTCTTTATGAGAGGGTAGGGAGAGAGGGAGAGAACTTAGAATTCAAATTTTAAAAAAATGAATGTTGAAAACTGTTTTTACATGTAATT
>NW_027185761.1:19638128-19647814 GCF_028583685.1 Petaurus breviceps papuanus
GGGAAAAGTTTAAATTCTTCTGAGAATTGGGGTGAACTGAATCATGAAATCACAGAGGCTGTCAGAACTGGTAAGGACCTTCTAGCCTCAAATGCTGGAGCTGGGAGAGGCTGTAGAGCATAGAATGTCAGAACTAGAAAAGGCCTTAGAGGTCATCTAGTTCAAGCTCCCTCATTTCTGCAGATAAGGAAACTGAGGCCCAGGGAAAATGTATGATTTGTCCAAGGTTATAGAGGCAGTGTGGCAAAGTAGAGCTTTGAAGGAAGAACTTTTGACTCCAAATCCAGCACTTTCATCATTGTACCATGTTTAGATTATAAAATTCTGGAGATAAGAGGGTCTTTAGAACATAAGATGCTAGCATTTAAGGGGAATCTTAAGATTTAGAATGGTAAGACAAGAAAGAACCTTATATAATGGTGAACTGGCCTATGAGGGCCCAGCTCTTGAAGCATGCTTTGTGAATATAATGTTCTGGTGGATTATATATGGCATAGGTAATATTCCCTGCCTGGTTTCAAAGCAATAGATGGAGGCTTGCTGCATCTACTTTCTAGCCATGAGAGACCAAGGGTCTGGGAAGTGATCAGCAGTCTTTTAATTGGCTTAAGAAGCAGAACTAAAGACAAAGCCAGAACATGGTTCCAGTCAAATCAACAAGGATTACTGTGTGAAAGCCACTGGGCTAAGTCTTAGGGATACAATTAGAAGTAAAAAGAAAGATTGTTCCATGACCTTAAGAAGCTTACATTCTAATGGGTAAAAATGATAAAAAAGGGGTGGAGGGTAAGCTGAAAAGTGGGGGAGGTACGCATATGGAGACATGGTAGAGAAAAAAAGTCAGGAATGGGGGCTCAGAGAGGAAGGAAGGAGAGAATTTGACTGGTCTGGGAGCCCTTCCTAAAAATGAAGGGTCCAAGAAGAAATGGCCAATCAAAGGAAGGGGTCTCAGGGCAGAGAGATCTTTCAGGATGAGAAGGCTACTGGAGCATGTGGAGAAAGAAGTCTAGAGAATTAGGAGTGAGGTTGGAAAAGAATGAAGAAGTGAACAAAAGGATTTTTAAATTTTTTTGTGATTCACTCTTCTCAGACAGCTTTCAAGAATAGTTAATATCGGGCCTCAGACTTAATAGCTGGGTGACCCTGGGGAATATATGTCTCCACTGTCCCCTACTGTTTCCTAGTCTATAAAATGGGGTGGGATGATAATGCCACCTATCTCCCAAGGTTGTTGTAGGAATCAAATGAGACAATATTTGTAAAGGACTTTGAAGACTTAACACGCTAAATAAATACTAGGTATTATTAGCTATGACAGGGAACAGAAAGAAGGCTGACTTGGCTGGAGCATAGAGGGCATGAGGAGTAATGTTTAACAAAGACTGGAGCCAGGTTGTGAAGAACTAGAAATGCCAAATAGAAGAGTTTGTGTATTGGCCTAGAGGCCATAGGGAGCTTAATGAGCGTGGGAGTGAGGTGGTCCGACTTGCAGATTAGGAATATTACATGGGCAGCTGTGTGGAGAATGAATTGGCGAGGGAATGGAGTAGAGTCAAAAAGACCAATTGAGAAATTGTTGTTGAAAGGGGATTAGGGCCCCAATGAGGATGGTGGCAATGTGAGTGAGAAGAAGGGTATGTGAGAGAGATTGGAAAGGTAGCATCAGTAAGACTTGGCGATTAGTTGAATACTGGGGGTAAAGCAAGGGAAAGTGAAAAGCTAAGCTTGACTCCAAGACTGTAAACTTTGGGTGCCTGGAAGAATGGTGGGGTACACTTGAAAAAATAAGTAAGTTTGGAAGAGGGGTGTGCTTTATAGGAAAGATTAAGCATTCTCCTTGGGACATTTCAAATTTGAAATACCCATGAGACATTCCATTGGAAATGCCCAATAGGCAACTGGTGATGTGGATCTATAACTCAGGAGAGAGTCTAGGGAAGAATATATAGATCTGAGAATCATTTGGCTAGGGGTACTAATGAATCACTGGAAGCTGATAATATGGCACAGTGTGTGTATGAGAGAACAGGACTAAGGCCAGAGCCATAGAGTACAAGCATATATAGTTATATTAGGAGGACTAGATATGGATGAACATCTACCAAATGAAACTGAGAAGAAATGGCCAGGTAGGTAGGAGGAGAACCAAGAAAGAGAAATGTCATGCAAACTCAAAGAGGAATTTGAATCCAGAAGGAAAAGGTGGTGAGCAGTATCAAATATTACTCAGAGGTTGAAAAGGATGAGTTTTGAGGTCATTGGAGTTTGATAATTAAGAGTTTAATTGTCCATAGTTTCAGAGAGAGCAGTTTCAATGGAATGGTGAGGTTAGGAGTGTAGCAGCAAGCACCCCAGTGTCCCCAGGGTGCCTGCTCACACAGGTTCTTGGATCTGCTTTGTTAAAGGAAAGCAACTCAAAATGGGTTAATAAGCTTACTTTAATCAGTCAGACATATATCGTTTACCTTGTTCAGGGCAAAAAGGTCAGCACCCTGAACCTCAAAATATACAGGCATAATTATCAAGACAGAAACATCAAGTAGACAGATTTCCAAACTGTCCAACCATTACATCCATACCCAGCCAACATCTGGGTTTCCATATTCTGGGTTTTTCAAAGCCGGGGGACTCTCAACAACGGCTTCCCAGAATTCAGATCAAATCACAGAATACTTCTCAAAGTGAGTCCCAAAACAAAGCTACACATCAGGGCTTATATAGCCTTCTCCTGGCTCAGAGAATGTAACAACCTTATTGACCCACTGGCCAATCAAAAAGTATCTACTGAAAAACAAGCCTCCCTCCCCAGGCTTCTGGTGCACTTTAGCCTAGGGGCAGGGAAGATCTTTAAAATTTACATTCGCATTACAAGGAGTCAGATTTTTAGGGGCTGAGATTTGAGAGGAGACGAAATGGGTGACAACTCTAGGCAGCTTTTTAGGAGTTTCACCATGAAAGGGAGAAGAGCTATAGGATGATAACTTGAGGGGGTGGTTGGGCCAAATGAAGATTTCTTTTTTTTTTTTTTGGAGGGGGGAAGACAGGGCAATTTGGGGTTAAGTGACTTGGCCAAGGTCACACAGCTAGTAAGTGTTAAATGTCTGAGGCTGGATTTGAACTCAGGTCCTCCTGACTCCAGGGCTGGTGCTCTATTCACTGTGCCACCTAGCTGCCCCAGCAAATGAAGATTTCTTAAGGATGGAAGAAGGAAAGAAACAAGCATTTCTTAAATACCTGGTAGATTCTAAGGTGCTGTGCTAAATGGTTTACAAATATGATCACATTTGATCCTTACAACAATCCTGTGGGCTAAGTGCTATTGTTATCCCCATTTTATTGATGAGAAAACTGAGGCAGAAAGAGGTTGTGTCCAGGGTCACACAGTTAGTAAGTGTCTAAGGCCAGACTCATGTCTTCCAGCATCTATCTCCTGTGCTGTCTAACGAGGCAGATAGAGGAAAAGAGAACTTAGAGAGCAGGAAAAGACCCACCTCTTTATCAAACTAAAGTAGAGGAGAAAATATTGAACAATATCAAGAGTTGTGGGGGTTTCTGTTGTTGTTCTGGAGTAGGGGAGAAGTGGGGGTTACAATGAATGGCCTCAGTCTTCTAAATAAAGTACAGACAAGGTCTTCTGTGAAGATAGAGGGAGAAGGGTCAGGGTGGGAGGCCTGGCTAGAGGAACAAAGAGAGAGAAATAGTTAAGCAAGAGTAAGTTGCCTTGTGATAATAAAGGTCTGGGTGATATTAGATAACAAATGTATCGTGGACCCAGTTAGCACAACTGTGTGCTAATACCTTACATAGCCCAGTGAGTACAAGTACAGGAGGTAGGTGATGGGTGGAATACAGGTTTAGGTTTTTATAAGTGTAGGGAATACCCTGGCCTCATTCTCCTAGAGTAAGGCTAACTATATCACCCTCTCAAGGTTGGAGGGGTTGGAATATTTCTTCTCTAATGATATTGACTTGAACCTCCATTCTGGCATTGTCTCCCTATTGGGAGTAGCCCAATTCCATTTAATCAATTAGCTTTTACCTGGAAGCTACAGCGATCACAGAAGTGCAAACATGCCTTCCTGGAGGCATGCTCTGTCCTATACCACCATTGGGCTCTGGAGAGTGGACTCAAGCTTAATGAAGTTTCTACATAACATTGATCCCACCATGTTCACTTTCAAATTCAGCAGCATTTATGGGTGACCCTTGGTCCCTCAGGCACCACTGGGTTGGATCCCTCTGGGCATCAATGCTGGACTGCCCCAACCCTGCTGCTTCTGGTTCACTCTCAGGACCTCTAGAAACTCACAGTCATAGCCTCCAAAATCCTTTACCTAAAACAAAAGGGAATTGAAAAAAAAAAACATAAAAAATGCCACGGTAAAGTACCAAGGCCCATATTCACAGACCACATGTCAGCCTTGGATGGAGAATGGCTAAGGCCATTCTTTCCTTCTAGAAAGATCTCTCCTCTCTCTCACCAGAATACTGCCATGAAGCAAGGATACGGAACAAAGGGGAAAGAGAGCAGGTTTTATTCACCTAGTGCCTTTCAATGTCATTCAGGCTAACCAGCCAATCAAAACATGTCTTCATCTAGTGGCAAGTTTACTGGAACCAGTTATGCAAGAGCTGCACAAGCTCTAAAGTCCACATGGGGATTGCCTCAGAGGCACTGTGCACATGCTCTTGGGTACTAGGCTTAATGACCAGTCTCTCATTACACAAGGCATGAGGACCAATAAAACAGAAAGGTAAGGGATTTGCACAGCATAAAGTTAGGGTGAGTAAACTAGCTTTCAAGACTGGGAGTGGAAAGAAGGGTAGCTAGAGAGGAGTTGAAGGTGGGGGAGAACCCTGAGGGGCGGGGATTATGGTGAGGATGAAGGTTGAAGAGTGAGGCATGGGAAGGAGTTGGAAGGATAGGAAATCGGAGAGAGGAGTCCCATAATTCTTCATCCCCAAAAGTGGAACACTTGCAGGTGATGGTGAACACGAGAGTCCGATTGACCTAGAATGTTGGAGTTCAAAGGCACTTGAGGACACAGAATGCTAAAGCTGAAAGTTAGCTTTGGTTATAGCTTTGGACCTTCTGCTAACTTGCTATGTGACTTGAGGCAACTATGTCACTTCTCATTTTCCCCTCCATAAAACAAAGATTGAACTCAGTGGTCCTTCCATGTGCTTGTACTGGTATGATTCCATGACTTGCTGCCTTAACCTGCCTCAGATTTGCTGTTGGCTCAATCATGTTCTCACTCTGTTCCCTACTGTTCCAAGTATTATATGGGCATCTTTGATTCAGAAAACAGTACTGAGCTCCTACAGGGACTGGCTGTAGAGCTCTCTGTGCTAAATTAGAACAAAAATTACACTCATGTTGATTTGACAATGGAATAATTTGAGCTCCCCCCCCCCCCCGATCCCCACCCATGTAATTCCTGGAAAGCAGAACCAGGGTGTTGATCACTCAAAGTGTCAGCTGGAGGGAGAAAACTCATGGGTTCCAAGTCCAAAAACAGAATTTGAGACCTAGGAACTTTCTGTTCTAACTCAAAGCACCCCAGGCAGGTACTTAACTTCTTGTCTTTCCAGCCTTTCCATCAGTACAAGACCAAGTATCACATGTAAAGCCCAGAGATGAAAGGTACTCTCCAAAGGGCAAATGAGCAGACCTCATTCTTTCTAGGGTGTGGTAATGAGTGGACAGAACTCTTAACCAAACAGGTGCATGGATCCTTTCCAGCTCTCCATTGTTGACATGTGTGTCAGATTGAGTAACTGAGGTCAGGATCTGGCTGCATTTTATTATTCTCAAATGAGCTCTGAAAAAATCATCATTTCCATTCCCTGGGCAAGTTGTGAGCTCCATCTAAAGCCTCTGAGACAAACAGGAACATACCTTTCTTTGGAAAATATCTAGAAATGAAGATAATAACCACCCCATAGAGATAATATGATGTAGAGAATTTTAGGCTTAGTTGTGAATCAGGAAGACCACAGGTTCAAAATTCTGTCTCTGACACAAGTCCCACTGACTTTGGGACCCTGAGCAAGTCACTTGCCTCAAGCAACAACCTGGTTCTTTATCTACAAAGCCATAGACTGACTGCAGTTTGTGATGGTGATCCCTTGGGAACCTGTCCCACAGTCTGATTCCTGGCAGAAGACTCTCCTTTATATTACACCTAACCCACCTGCTGCAGTTTGGCCTCTGTCCAAGGTTCTATGTCCCATACAGAGACAGAATAGTTAGAAAAAATATTTCATCCCCATGTAATTGAGGATTGTTGCTGTGTCCCCTCAGCCTTGTAGTTTTCAAACTCACTGATCTCAGGTGGGGAGTACTGGGGACAAAGAACAGATGCACTAAGAAAATCTGAGGAGAGAGCTAATTCTTTCAGCTGGGAGTGGGGGAGGGGAAGAATCAAGGAAGTCTTCACAACAGAGAAGGTGGCACCTGACCTGAGCCTTGAAGGAGAAGGAATTAATAAAACAGAAATGGAGAGGTTGTGCATTCCAGGCATGGCAGGTAACCTGGGAGAATGGATGGAATTTGGAGATAGAATGTCACATTCAGGAAATAGATAGTAGTCCAATTTGGCTAGACCATAGAGTGTACAAAAGGGAAGCATGTGAAACATAGAAGCCATATTGTGGGGGGGGGGAGGAGTTTGCTGGATGACAGGCTGAGGAATTTTTATCTTATCCTAAAGTCAAGGGAGCTACTCAAGGGTCTTAGTCAAGGGAAGAGAAATTGGTCAGGACAGAGTTTGGCATCTGTGTAAAGAATAGATTAGAAAGGAGAGAGATTGGAAGGAGGAAGAACAGTGAGGATGCTATTACAATCCAGGTAATAACTGAAGAAGGACTGAGTTCAGGCAGTGGTAATATGAGTGGAGAGAAGGGGACAGGTGGTGTCAAAGCAGAATTCATAGATGGTGGCTGCATGATGGATTGGGTGTGGGAGATGATGTTGATGAGGAATTGGATTGCTTTTCAAGATTGTCTACCAAGTTATTTCGCCTCTCTGGGCCTCAGTTTCTCTAACTGTAAAATAGGGTGCTTGTAATAGGTGGCCTCTGATCTCTTCCAGCTCTTAATGTATGACCTTATGATTCTGATCCAGTGTTCTTGGAACGATAGCTTCTATTACCAGGATATTACCCTGACCATTTTGTCTTACTCTCCAGTACTTGACTGACAGTCTGGTGTGAACATGGTCTTACCTCAATCTCTGACTCTTTTTGGTCTACTAACTCTAGATTTTCAAGTCTAGAGGCTGCTTCTACCAAGACATCCCCTTTTATTCACAACCCTCCTCCCCACACACCAGAAAAAATAGAAAAAAGACCTCTATATCTCTGGACACTCCAATTTTCCATTTTAGACTTTGCAAAGGGGAGAACTGAGATAATTTGTGGGTGGGGACACTTAAATATCTAGAAAATGAAGACAAACTTTAGTTTTTACCTTTAAATTAGACCTTTTGGGGCAGCTAGGTGGTGCAGTGAATAGAGCACCAGCCCTGGAGTCAGGAGGACCTAAGTTCAAATCCAGCCTCAGATACTTGACACACTAGCCATGTGACTTTGGGCAAGTCACTTAACCCCAATTGCCCTCCAAAAAGCAAATAAAATAAAATAATAAATTAGACCCTTTTAACCTTTAAATTTGTTTTTGTTCATTTGTTCATTCATTTTGTCCAGTTGTGTCTGACTCTTTGTGACCCCCACTTGGGGCTTTCTTGACAGAAATACTAGAGTAGTTTGTCATTTCCTTCTCCAACTCTTTTTTTTTTAACAAATGAAACTGAGGAAAACAGGGTTAAGTGACCTGCCTAGGGTCACACAGCTAGGACGCATCTGAGGCTGGATTTGAATTAGCGTCTTCCTGACTCCAGCCCCAATACTCTATCCACTGAACCATCTAACTGCCTCTGACCTATTACTAATTGCATTAGATAGACATAGACATAGTCAAAATCTAATGGTTATCTGATTTAGACAAAGAAATCCAAGAACCAGAAAATGGTAGAATTGGAAAGAGCCTTAGAGATTATCTAAGCCAACCCCTTATTTGACAAAGGAGGACACTGAAGACCAGGAGGGGCAGTGACTGAGTCACCTAAGTGACTAGTGGACAGAGCACTGAGTCTGGAGTCACAAAGACTTATTGAGTTCAAATCCAGCCTCAGACACTTCCTAGCTGTGTGACCCTGGCCAACTCACTTAATCTCAGGTTCTGCATCCATAAAATGGGGATGATAATAATAACACCTAATCCCTTTGTAAAGTGCCTAGCACATAGGAAGCACTATATAAAATTCTTTATTACTATTGTTGTTGTTATGGCTATATACCTATTTAGGGACAGGCATAATAAAGTGCCTCAACGTAGACCAGCTCTCCTCACTTCCAATAAAGGTGAGAGTTGCTAAAGCAAACTTTACTACACTATATTTTCCCCCAAGAAGCACAGTAATCTGATGTGGCATGCTCCCACCCCCGATCAAAATCTCTTGGAAGTTTAGTACATCATTAAAAATAAAAATACTGACATCTATTGCTTTTGCATGATAGTTCCCTCTCTGCCCCTACCTCCTTCCCAGTGAGCTTTTCCCTGGAAGAAGAGGTGAGGGAGGACATGTCTGCAAAAGTCGCCGACATATGGATCACACCCAAGCACATTTGCAGTAGCCTTTCCAAGTTCCCCTCCTCTCCAAGGAGAGGAGAGAGATGCTTTTCTTTTCTCTTCTGGGGGCCAACATTGGTCACCGTAATCATACACCAAGACCTGGCAAAGCTGGGAGATCTGTAGCCTTCCTGTCCCCCTTCCTCACCTCTTACTTCCATGTACCCACAGTGTCAGATCCTTGAAGGTATTTGCAGTGGAAGTATTACAGCTACTTGGCATAATGAGCCTTGAGGTCAAGTAAATCACTGTGTTTCAAGTTGGCCACACCCTGGGATTGTTTCCTGACACAGCCAGGTAGGTATAAAGAGCTCATTGACTAGGATACAAGATTCTAGCATTGTAGGTCTCAGGGTCTCCTTGTGACTGCTGACCCCTTTGTGTGACCTAGCTTGTATGCCCGGATTCTTAATTCTCAGAACCACAGAATATTAGAGGGAAAGGAACTTATATTGTTCAGCTGACTCTTCCTGACCCCATTTGGGGTTTTCTTGGCAAAGATATGGGAACGACTTGCCATTCTCTTCTCCAGTTCATTTTAAGATGAGGAAACTGAGGTGAAGAGTTAAGTGACTTGCCCAGGGTCACACAGCTAGTAAGTGTCTGAGACTGAATTTGAACTCAAGTCTTCCTGACTCTAGGCCCAGGATGTGATATACTGCACCTCCTAGCTGCCTTATCTAATATACTCCCTTTAGCCTTAGTTCCTTGCCTCTCTGCTGTGTATTTGTGTATGGGGGGGGGGGGGGGGCATGAATATGGGGGTGGGGAGAATGACAGCATATTTCACTGTTTTCTGGGGCAATTATCCATTTAAACAATTTTCACAGTATGGAAGATTTAGAGCTGGAAGGGCCCTTAGGGGTCACAGAGTCCAATCCCTTCATTTTCTTGATGTCCAGAGAGGTAAGTTGACCTGTCCAGGGTCACACAGTCCATGTCTGCAGCAGAATTTGAAGTCAAGGCCTCCTGACTCCAGGCACCATGCTGTA
>NW_027185761.1:19650814-19651077 GCF_028583685.1 Petaurus breviceps papuanus
ACCTTTTAAATCTCATGATGTAAGATCAGTTTACACCCTCTATTTGATTCCAGGTTCCCTCCCCTCATTAATCTGTTGGCTCTTTCATATGTGAACAGTTTCCAACCAAAATGACAGAGAGACAGAGACAGAGAGAGGAAGAAAGAGACAGAGAGAATAAGAGAGAAAGGCAGAGAGAATGAGAAAGAGAGAATGAGAGAGAGAGGCAGAGAGGATGAGAGAGAGAGAGAGAGAGAGAGAGAGAGAGAGAGAGAGAGAGAGAG
>NW_027185761.1:19651087-19668653 GCF_028583685.1 Petaurus breviceps papuanus
GAGAGAGAGAGAGAGAGAGAGAGAGAGAGAGAGAGAGAGAGAGAGAGAGAGAGAGAGAGAGAGAGAGAAGAGGAAAGGAGGGACGGATAGAGAGAAAGCCTTCCTAGGGCTTCCTATAGATTCATTTCTCTTTAGTGATACAAATCATGTTTCAAAGACTTTCTGGGCCTAAGGATTTATTGAACACCTACCATGTGCACAACCCTGTACTTGGCATGCTGGGAAGAGAATAAAGGCAAGAGAAGCAAGTCATCCAGTTTTTAGATTATCTTTCCCAGTCATGTTACTAGTTCATTTTCCTGTGTCCCCTGGGGGTCTAAGGAGCTTATCACTTGCCCCCTGACATAAACCTAAATAAATTTGTATAGGAACTGTGAGTATTTTGAAGGGAAGGATTTATGTATTCCTTTGGCCTCTCCTCACTTTCTTTACCTCTTAAGAAAAACTAAACATCTTATTTCTCATCTAGCTTTCTTAGGACTTCTGAACCTCCCCAGGAGAAGGAACAGACCAAGAGTTCAACCAGAAGGTTAAAAAATGTAAAGGTCATAGATTTAATATTTCTAGGATCCTCTCCCCTTCCCTTTGATGACCCCAGGCACCTTTCTATAGGCCTCCTCTTTTCAAGTAGGATCCTGGAAAACCCCATTCAGGAGGGATTAAACTCATTCAGGCAAAGACCAACTTGAAATTATGATTTTATGAAAGTCAGGGACAACCTTCTGAAGTCGGAAGCCCCTACATGACCCATCTGTCATTGCTCTTATAAGAGATGCATGTAAGTTAAGAAACAAGGGGATTATTTGCTATGATTCTCTGCCTAAACTCAGACTTGCAGACCTAAGTTTAGGGATGGCTGGATTCAATGGGTGGAAGAGGAAATAAAACCTTTGTGTCTGAGGAGTGTCCTACTTGAACTAGAGTTCTATTTTTGTTTTATTTTATTTTTAATTTTTTGGAGGCCATTGGGTTTAAGTAACTTGCCCAGGGTCATACAGTTAGTGTCTGAGGCAGGATTTGAACTCAGGTCCTCTTGACTCCAGGACAAGTGTTCTATTCACTGCAGCACCCTCCAAGCTCTCCAGACTGGAGTTCTATTGAGAATTTTAAAATTAAAAGAGATATTAAAGATGACAAGATTATAGATTTAGTTGAAGAGGCCTTAGTAGGCACCTGATTCATCCTCTTCACTTCCTAGATGAGGAAATTGAAGGTCAGGGAGACAAGTGACTTACCCAAGGACACATATTTTTTATTCCCATCTTACATATATGGCAAGTTATCTAAACTTTCTGAGCCTCAGTGTCTTCATTTGCAAAATGGTGACAAATATACACACAGAACTAAACCCAGTAGGACTGTGACATGTAGGTAGTGAGGGAGCCAGGATTTGAATCCAAATCATTTGCTTCTGGACCAGCCAGGTAATTCAATGGATAGAGCACCTGGCCTGGAGTCAGGAAGACTCATCATCCTGAGTTCAAATTCTCCCTCTGATACTTACCAGCTGAGTGACCCTGGGCAAATCATTTTGCCCTGTTTGCCTCAATTTCCTTAGCTGTAAAATGAGCTGGAAAAGGAAATGGCAAACCACTGCATATATTTGCCAAGAAAATCCCAAAAAAGGTCGCAAAGAGTCAGACACGACTAAGAAAAAAAGCAGCAACCTTTGCTTCTGAAACCAGCACCCTCTCCACTGTGGCACACTGCCTACTCAGACAAATTTTTCTAGTTCAACCAGAGCCTGGACAAAATATTTACTCCTGTGTCTTCAAGACCAGCGGCGCCTGCTGTGTTAGTGTTCAGCTTTGACTTGAGCATATTCAGACTGATTGATCCCCAAATAAAACACCCGTAGACTATGGAGAAAAGAATTTTGTGGCTTTAAAAATGTGAATCTTTATAATTTGGGACTCCAAAACTTGGAGGATTTTTCAGTTCTCCAGGGGGAGTCCTTGCCAGGGATGCAGACT
Organism: Petaurus breviceps papuanus; assembly: GCF_028583685.1. Classification (NCBI taxonomy): domain Eukaryota; kingdom Metazoa; phylum Chordata; class Mammalia; order Diprotodontia; family Petauridae; genus Petaurus; species Petaurus breviceps. The sequence goes on from NW_027185761.1 coordinate 19,653,061, forward strand.
GCAACCCCTCCCTAACTTAGTAAATGCTCTTTTGAGGGTGGCCGTGGCTGAATAACTCATCACTTTACAGCCACTCTGTAATGTGCCTCTTTGGAATGGGGCTCAGTTAGTCTTTAAGTACTAGGTACACAGCAGCTCACTGGCCATTTCTCAAAGCCCCACGGGCTTCTGGCATATACCTCAAACTCAGGGTCACCTCCACAGAATCATGAGACATCAACGTCAGGCTTTGTTCATCATGTATACTTGACAATTTACAGATGTGAATTTATAAGCAATATTAAAACTCATTGTCTAGTTGAACCCATCTTCTTCCTCCTACCCCTCCACATTTTTGCACTCTAGGCAGCTACCTGTCTTGCTTACCCCTAGATTCGGTTGCAAAAGCAAACATCTAATTTTTGCAAATGTGGAAACTGAGAATAAGAGGTAAAATTACTTTCTCAAGGTCACATGGAATAGTGAACAGAAGAGAGAATTTTCTCTAGGGGAGAGAAGGATCAAGTAAATATCAAAAGCTTCTTCTATTCTAGTCAGGGAAGGAAATCTCACCCTCTCTTCTGTAACCTCATCTTCATAGCAGCAGTAAAATGAGTGCTGACTGAGATTATCAGAGGACCTAGGCTTGAATTCCAGTTCTATTGCTGAATATAGCCTATGGCAAATTCTACAGCCTGTGTGATCCTGGGAAAGCTCCTCTCTCTCACATGTATTTTCTTCATCTGTAAAATGGGGATAATAAAGTTTTTAGTACCTTTCCTCAAAATTCTTAGCTTTAAGGCTCAGTTCAGTCACCTGCTACAGAGCTAAAGTTCTAACCCCACCTCAGATATTTACAAACTCTATGGTCTTGAGCAAATTACTTACCCACTGCCTGCCTCAGTTCCCTCATCTGTAAAGTGGAGATAATAATAGTACCTACCTCCCAGGGTTGTTGTGAGGATCATATGAGATCATAGTGGCAAATTTCCTGGCACACGGTGGGCACTATATAAATGCTAGGTATTCTTTTTAATTATAGATGAAACCTTCTCTCGAGAGGCAGCAGTGTGGAGTAGATGCATTTGCTGTATTTGGTACCTCAGAATCTGAGAGTTGGAAGGGACCCCAATGGCCATCTAATGCAATGTATATCTGAAAGGAAGCATGGGTATGACTTGGCTGATAGGCGATCATTCAATGAAGAATGCCAGTGAATTCTTCAGGGAGGGGAAGGGAAGGGAGGGGAATCCATTACCTCTCAAGGCAGCATATTGCACTTCTAAAAGAAGGATCTGGGGTCCATTTTTATTATATAAGTGGCCATGGGTGAGTCACTTAATGACGCTTGAATCCCAGTGTTCTTATCTGCAAAATGGCAGCAGTAAAAGCCACAGAAATCAACCTCACTAAGGATGTGGTTGTGACGCACATGTGATGTGGCCTGGGGAGAACACTATAGAAAGATCACGTCTTGTTCTCTGATTCACCTCATCTCCCGGTTGCTGCTGTTTACTCCCTTCTTAAATGACTCTGTACTGACTTATAGGTACATGTGCGTCCCTCCAGTGGACTCATCTCCATGAGGGCAGGGATTGTTTAATCTGTGCCTCTATAGTCCCTGTGCTCAATCAACTCTTGTAGATTGACTGGAGGGTAGGAGTTGTTTCATATTTTGTTTTTGTATTTGCAGTGCTTACAGAAGACATCGCCTATATAAATGTTCAATACATGTTGGTTGTATTAATTGAAAGTACAATATTTGTGGTTGTGGTTGCATCTGTGTCAAGTACAGTTGGCCTAGGAAGTTTCATTACCACCCTCTTTCCTCATCTTTTTCTCTGCAGATTTAATCAGATGTACTCACTATGTTCTAACAATTAACTTATGAGGAATACAATGGCCCTCACACACACTCTCAAACTACAAGTTCTAGTACAATCATATTTGCTCAGAGTCCTGGGGTATGAAAATTCTTAACATGCAGGCGAAAGTTTAGCTCTCTGCTCTAATTTAAATTAGCGATCAGCTGGATTATTTTCATCTGAGGCAAAAATCAGGATATGGGAAGTGTTTGAGTGGAAGAAGTAAGCAGAATATATTAGAATGTCTGTTACTAGAAAAGCAAGTAAGTGGTGTGGAATTTTGAGGAAAAAGTCCTCTTTTTCAGAAAACTTCCCTCCGCTCTTGAAGAGGTAAGTGTAACTGGACACTTTCAGCCTTAGCCTTATGCTCTGATTTGCCACTAGGAGAAGGCCAAGGACCTCTCCTTCACTTTCTCCTTTATCTGGTTGCTGCTATGATACTGATTGTTGCCGCTCCATTCATTAAGTCGTGGGCAGGGCTGGGGAGGTTGTCCCTCCACGGCTGATATTGTAACTCAGTTCCTGATAAATTTATTCTGTCCTTTCAGTCTGTTTCAATTGTGTATCCCTTTAAGAATTCTAATTTTACCTTCATGATCAAAGATCCCAGCAACGCCAAATTGCACTTAAGCCTGAGAGGGGAATGCTTATCCCTCTGGACTATAAACACATCCCAGGATGACAATCAGTTCTCAGATCCCTATTAGAAAAGTCCTTTGCAAATATGAGTTTTTAGTATTTCTTAGAAATAGGAGAAGAATGGCCAGCTACTCAAGCTTATTCCTTAGAAGCCAATTTATTAGAATCCAAGGTCTCTAAGAGCAGACACCTGGTCTCCTGTGGAGCTCAGCAAGAAGTGAAATGGGAAGATGAAACAACATGATGTAGTGGAAAAGGTGTGGAACTTGGAGTCATGAAACCCAGCCTCTGACTGTATGGCCCTGGACAAGTCTCTTCACCTGTGTCTGCCTCAGTTTTGTTGGTAATATATAGGAATGCTGATGATTTATGTGGCTTTATTTGATATCCTGCAACTTTGCTGAAGTTGTTAATTACTTCAAGCAGTTTTTTAGTTGATTGTCTAGGATTCTCGAAATATACCATTATCTCATATGCAAAGAGCTATAATTTTGTTTCCTCGTTGCTTATTCTAATTCCTTCAGTTTCCTTGTAAAATGAGAGCGTTGCCCTTTAATCATGGCCTCTAAGGTCCCTTTCTACTGTTAATCTGTTGATCCTTTGTGAAAAAGAGAAACAGGGATCCCATGTTTGCTCAAGTTTTCCTTGCTTCCTTTAGGCATGTCCTCCCTTCCAGCTGACCTTGCAGTGAAGCCTGCCTCACATCTTGTCCCAGGTTGAGGATTTTATTATTTGGAGAATAGGGCTCAGCCTGCCTACCTGCAGAGTGATTGCTGAGAGGAGCCATAAACATGCTTTGGGGAAACCTGGGAGATGATTTATGAGGCAAGATTAAAGGAACTAAATCTGACCCGCTGGTTTGAGTGATGACTAAGGAAAGGGCCGATAACAGTGGAGCAAACGTGCCTCTGGTCTCGAAATATCTAGGAGAGAGGGTTGGAAGGAGGGGTAGTGTGTGATTCCTGCCAGGTTGGGGGGCAGCGAAGAAACACTGGAGCATCTCTGGGCTTTGCCTGAGTGCTGGGCACACAGCCTCCGCACTGTGCCCTTTTATGGGTGAGGAAAACTGAGGCAGTGAGCTAATGGCATGGGGTTTAGCTGAGATCATCCAGAAAGCAAGCAAGAACCAAAACCTCTAAGTTCATTCTGTAGCTAGGAGTAATGGGATAAAAATTTAGACTGGACCCTAGGGAAAAATTGCTTAGGGTGAACAGTCTTCAGGGACAAGGACTGCAACAGAGGTGCCTTCTCAGGAGAGGGGGAGGTCCAGAGAACTCTTTCAGTTTAGAAGGGATCCGAGATGTCAGCTCGCCCAACTTTGCCATTATACAATGGGGGGAACTCAGGCCCAGAAGGAAGGCAGTGTGACATCATGAGCAGAGTGGGGCAACTCGAAGTCACAAAAACCTGATGGGCTCCAATTCCTACTCAGACATTGCTTTATTTCCATAGTCAAAAAGCCTCCACTTCACAGGGTTGCTGTAGGGTTTAGATGAGACAATATAAGAAAAGCATATTTTGAAACACAATACATCAATGTCAGCTCTTATTATTCTCTTCCTAATTAGCCTCATTATTATTATTGCCTGAGGTCACATAGTTAGTAGCAAAGCTGAAACTAGAACTCATAACTCCTGCCTCCTGGCCACTCTTTCTATAAATAACACTAGGGAGAAGGGCTTGAAAAGAATGATAATAATAGATCATGTTTATATGGAATTTAAAGATGTGCAGAGCAGTTTTCCCCCAACAATCCAGTGAGGTACATCAATCATTCAATCAATCAACATACTGTAATTTAAGCACCTACTATGCGCAAAGCCTTATGATGGGTATACAAAGACAAAATTAGACTAGGCAACAAGGAAACAAAACTCTCACTCTTCACAGGTGATATGATGGCATAGTTAGAGAATCCCAGAGAATCATCTCAAAAACTAGTTGAAATAATTAACAACTTTAGCAAAATCACAGTATATAAAATAAATCCAAATAAATCATTAGCATTTCTATATATTACCAACAAAGCCCAGAAGCAAGAGATAGAAAGAGAAATTCCACTGTAGACAATATCTGTAGACAATATAAAATACTTGGAAATCTATCTGCCAAGACAAACCCCCAAACATATGAACACAATAACAAAACATTTTTCACACAAACAAAGACAGATCTAAACAATTACAAAAATATTAATTGCTCATGAGTAGGCTGAATCAATATAATAAAAATGGCAATTCTACCTACATTAATATACTCAGTGCCATACCAATGAAACTACCAAAAAATTGTTTTGTAGAGCTAGAAAAAATAATAAGAAAATTCATCTGGAAGAACAAAAGGTCAAGAATATCAAGGGAATAAATGAAAAAAATATTGTACAACTGTATTACCAAACAGTAATCATCAAAACAATCTGTTACTGGCTAAGAAATAGAATGGTAGATCAGTAGAATTGATTAGGTACACAATACACAGCAGCAATTGACCATGATAATAACCTAGTGTCTGATAAACACAAAGATCCAGACTTTGGGGATAAGAACTCACTATTTGGCAAAAACTGCTGGGAAAAGTAGAAAACAGTTTGGCAGAGACTATGTTTAAATCAACATTTTACATTGTATACCAAAATAAGATCAAAATGGGTACATGATTTAGACATAAAAAGTGATATCATAAGCAAATTAAAGGAGGATGGAATAATTTAACTGTCAGATCTATGGATAAGGGAAGAATTTGTTACCAAATAAGAGATAGAGATCATTACAGGATATAAAATGAATAATTTTGATTACATTAAGTTAAAAAGGTTTTGCACAAACAAAACAATGCAGTCAAGGTTAGAAGGAAAGCAGAAAACCAGGGAACAAAAGTTTCACAGAAAATTTCTCTGATAAAGGTCTCACCTCTCAAATATATAGAGAACTGAGTCAAATTTATACTAATATGAGTCATTCCCCAATTGTGACAAATGATAAGTTCATTAAAGGAAATGAACAGGTAGCTTTCAGATAAAGAAATCAAAGCTATCTATAGTCATATGAAAAAAATACTCTAAATCACTATTGATTAGAGAAATGCAAATTTAAATAACTCTGAGGTACCACCTCAGACCTCTCAGATTGACTAATATGACAGAAAAGGAAAATGACAAATGTTGGAGGGAATGTTGGGAAAATTGGGACACTGATGCACTATTGGTGGAGTTGTGAACTGATACAACAATTCTGGACAACAATTTGGAACTCTGTCCAAATTACTATAAAACTGTGCATACCCTTTGACCCAGCAGTACCACTACTAAGTCTGTAACCCAAAGAGATTAAAAAAAAAAGGAAAATGTCCTATGTATTCAAAAATATTTTTGTGGTTTCAAAGAGTTGGAAATTGAGGGGATAACCATCAATTGGGAAATGGTTGAACAAGTTGTGCCTTTTGATTGTGATGGAATACTATTGCACTCTAAGAAATGATGAGCAGGATGCTTTCAGAAAAACCCAGAAAGACTTACATGAACTGATGCAAAGTGAAATGAGAATAACCAGAACAGCATACACAGTAATAGCCATATTGCATCAATTGTGAATGACTTATCTATTCTCAGCAATACAAAGATCCAAGTCAATTCTGAAGGACCTATGATGAAAAATGCTCCAGAGAAAGACCTAGTGGGAGCTGAATGAAATCAAAGCATACTGTTCTTTTACTTTCTTTTTTTCTTTTTTTGGTCTGTTTTTGCTTTCACAACATGACTAATTGGAAATATATTTAGCATGACTGTACATGTATAACCTTTATCAAATTTCTTGCTTTCTCAATGAGGAGGGAGGGAAGGGAGGGTGGTAGAGAATTTGGAACTGAAAATTGTAAAAAAAAAAATAATGAAGGTTTAAAATTGTTTTTACATGTAGTTGGGAAAAAATAAAATTTTGAAATTTTAAAAAATTTCCTTCCTACTTCTGTAGAGGGAACCAGACACTTATACAGAAAAGTATAAGATAATCTGATGAGGGAGATAATGCCAACAAGTAGCGGAAGATCAGGACCTTCTTCCAGTGGGATGTGATTGTACTACCTTAAAGTACAATTAGAATTCCCCAAACTGGAAGGGTCGGGGAAGTGAATTTCAGGTAGGTGGGGTAGAAGACAGAAAACTAAGTCCAGGAACAGCAAGTAGCCATTTGGGTGGAATGGAGAACAGGAATAATGTGTGATGAGTCTGGAAAGGTAGTCAGGAGCCAGACTGTGAAGGACTTTAAATTCCTAGCTAAGGTATTTCTGAGAGGCAATAGTGAGCCACAGAAGATTCATGAACATGGGGAATAATAGAAGGGCTTGTGTTTTAGGAAGACTATATGTATGTTTATCCGCATTTTATAGGCAATAAAACATCTCAGAAAGCTACACTGGGTTCCTAGATGGGGTGAGAAAAGGAGACAACAGGAGTGATCCTAGACCTGAAAGGGCTGACTTCTCAGGTATTGCAATTCTGTTTTTAGCCCATTCTGTTTACCCTCATCTGTGCTTCAGCAAATGAAAGCATGCTCAAAGATGTTCCATGTTCTGTGTAGCCAAGTACATATATGTCTTAATCAGAAGATTCCTGGTCCCCTCTGATTCTAAAATTCTATGAAATTAATGAAAATAGCCCAGAGCTGGAGTCATCACAACCAGGTTCTAATTTCTGGGCTTCTGATCACTTGTGTGAACCTGAACACATCAAGTATCCACCCTGCCCTTACTTTCCATATCTCTAAAATGAGAGCAAAAGGATGAAATTAGTTAAAAGATCTTTTGATTTTATCTTATGGGTCCAACGTAACTATCAATCCCTCCATGAAGCCTCTCCCAAACCATTATGATCCTCACTGATCTGTTTTTCTGAATTACTGTTAAGAGTCATAAATTAAACTACAATTTACTAAATGTAGCCCCTTCCAGACAGCGTCCCTGATCACTCAGAGCTCAGAGATCACTTGTCCCACTTAGCAGGGACTTATTTTATACAGTTATCTCTTCCACATCAGGAAGGGTTAGGGACACAGTGGCCCTGTGATCTGGAAAAACCTTGCAAAATATTTTGGCTCTCCCTTCGATACCAGAGAAGAAGTCTGAATTTTTTTTTCTTTTTGTTTTGTGGGATATTTACAATATCTTATTGCAAAATTTGGGTTGATATTATATAATACTATACAGATATTTTATGTATTTCTGAGTTTCTAAACTTTTTCTGTGTGATCTGCTAGCCTTTATATATTGTCTTTGGCTTCTGTAAAACTCCCTCAAAATTCCCATTTTATGTTTTATGCTGACCCGCAATATATAGACACAATGATGGGGAGAGTCAAGATGTGGAAGGAATAACTGTATTGTATTGTCACATTGCATTCTCCAGGATCTATCATAGGGTTGGGTGTATGATAGATACCCAATTTTGTTGTTGTTTTTCAATCATTTCAGTAGTGTCCAATTCTTTGTGACCCCATTTGGGGTTTTCTTGGCAAAGATACTGGAGTGATTTGTCATTTTCTTCTTTAGCTCATTTTACACATGAGGAAACTGAGGCAAACAGGGTTAAGTGATTTGCTCAGGGTCACACAACTAATAAGTGTCTGAGGCCCAGTTTGAACTCAGGTCTTCCTGACTTCTTGGTGGGTTTCTCCCCAGGCCTGATGCTCTATTTACTGTTCCACCTAGCTCCCCAGCCTACATATATAAATACATGATCACACGTGTGTACGCATACACATGTACACACATATATATGTACTTAATATAAAAATTTAAATTTCTTTATCACTTTTAAGGTTTAAGGAATGTTCCCCTTCAACTACATCCCTAACCCTATGAAAAAAATATGTATTATCTCTTTTTGACAGGTGAGAAAATACTAAAGCAAATAAATAAATAAAGTAAATAATTCTCTGAGCCTCAATTTTTTCATCTATAAATTGAGTGGTTTGGATTAGAGGACCTCTTAGGTACCTTTCAGCTCTAAATCCATAATCCAATTAATAACAATAGTAGTAGTAGTAGTAAGCACTTATGTAGTACTTTCAACTTTAGAAAATACTTTACAAATATTTGATCTTCATAATAACCCTGGAAGGTAGGCACTATTAGATCTCCATTTTACATATGAGGAAACTGAGGCCAAGAAAGGTGAAGAGACTTGGCTAGGGTCATTGAGCTAGTAAATGACTGAGAATGGATTTTTCCTGATTCTGGGTTCTCCATGCAATGCACTGCCTGACTTTGTCATAGCACTAACTATGTTACCCAACAAGTACGAATATTATAAGAAAGTAAGAGGTTGAATTTTAACTCATGTCACTTCACCTCAGATCTAATGTTCCTCCCTCTATAGCACACTGCTCCTCTGGAATCACAGGAACCTTAGACAATATAATGATAGCCCAGAGAGGGTTAAAACACAGAAGGTCAGAGTTGGAAGTTTCTTTAGAAACTTCCAGTTTCTGAGTTGTGTCCAAGCTCCTCATTTTGTTAAAAAAAAAAAAAAAAGGAAACTGAATCCCTCTTAAGTGACTTATCCAGTCACATAGACGGGAAATAACAGAGCTGATTTTTGAGCCCAGGTCCCATGTTTCTAAATTTGCTTCTTCTTACTCTATACCACACTGTTGAATGAATGAGAAATAAGATAGTAAGCCAAAATGGTGCACATAACTTAGCTCCCTCTGCCATTTTGTTACTATAGATATGGCCCAAACACATTCCATAAGGCAATCTGGGAATCAGAAGTCCCAGGTGCTTGTGTGGACTTCTCTGATGCAGACTGGGTTTTCCAAAGCCTTCATATCATACCATGGAGCCACATACCATGGAGCCACCCATAATCAGGGTTAACCCTACAAAGGCTGGGGATTGTCAAGGAATAGGTGTTCTGGAACCAGAGGGCCCAAAGAAGTGATAGTTTGAAATTATCATTGTGAGAATTTACACCTTGGAAATGGACAAATGCTATAAATCAAGTCTTGATTTATTGTTTTGTTGATTGTCTAGACTTTAAAAATGGATGGAGAATATGTTAATAATATATTCATTAATATATAATTACAGTTTTCTCCCCCTTTCTCTGAGAGAGCTGGTTGAATATTTTCCAGCACACTCCTGGATACAAGGATAGACACCTCTCTCCCCTTTCCCCCCCCCAAGGAATAGGAAGGACAGAGAGAGGATCAGTGGGGTTGGGTCCCTGAGACATGGGAGCAGCAGGGGTGGAGGGGTAGTAGAAATAACCCTAGATTTAGAGTCAGGAGATCTGAGAGCTAGGAATAGCTCTGCCATTATCTAGTCATGGGATCTATGATGAATGAACTTGCTTCTTTGGGACTCAGTTTCCTCATTTGCAAAATGAAGAGTTTGAACTTAGAGATGACTAATTGATTTCTCAGGTTTCTTCCAGCTCCAAAGGTCTATATCCTTACAGTCTGTGTTCCCAGGCTCTTTCCAGCTCTAACTTTCTACATTCCAAGGATCCTTCCAGCCCTGACATTCTGAGACCATACAATTCTAGGTACAGGCACAGTTCACTGCTCTCCCAATTCTCCCCTCTCAAAAGACACGCCTTTTGGGGATCCAATCAGGGCCAAGGGCTCCAGGATCAGGCCATAAGTGGGAACAAAATTGTCACTGCATTTGCCTCTGTGGTCTTTGTTTATTGTCTGAGTGCTAGAAATATTTTGAATTGTTTTGTTTGGGGAGGGAAAAACATAACCAAATTAAAAAAAAAAAGTAATTCCCTTGAAAGGCCCAGTCCTGGAATGGAAAGGGGAAAGGACAAACAATATTTTAGAGCCTTGTGAAAGTAGACCTCCAGCTTTTCTCCAGTGATGGGATGCCAGCAAATCCAGAAGCATAAAATCAGAGACTGTTAAGAGTCAGAAGAAGCCTCCCCATTCACCTCAATCAATCTTTTGATTTGAAATGGGAAGAAACTGAGATTCAGAATGGCCAAGTCATTTGCTCAAGTGTTTCTTAGTGAAAGACTTAGGGCTAGAGTCCAAATTCCCTTTCTCCAAGGATAGAGTTGTTTCCAACCACCCTATGGACCACAGTTTTTGGGGTCAGTTGACTGCTTCCCCCACCTCCCCATCCCTTTTGGAGTAACTACTAAGTGTCTAGTCCATTGGATTGGAGAGAGATCAAGGGCAGGCAGAATTGCTACCACCAAGAGGTAGCTTACAGTCAGGTGATTCAATTGTTTTCTTAATTCTAAGATCTGTAGGGACTCAGAGGAGGTCCAGCAACTGGAGAGCTCCCTGAAGAAGGTGGGATTTGAGCATGTTTTGTTAGATACTGTCAATCAATCAACGAGCATTGATTAAAGGCCTGTTGGGTACCAGGCAACATTTAACTCCAGCAGGCTACTGTCTGATCTGCCCCTGCATTTCAGAAACCCAAGTAGGAAGGTTTGTGGTGCCAGTTCAACCCACTGAAGGCTGGGGATATGAGACATGGAAGGTTATTGATCTTATTACCAATTTGGAAAGGTAAGAAAGTGGCTCCCATTCACATTTCACATTCAGAATGCCTTTGCACTCTCTGTCTCTCTATCTCTTTGTCTCTCTGTCTCTCTGCCTCTCTCTCTGTCTCTCTGTCTCTCTCTCTCTCTCTCTGTCTCTCTCTCTCTCTGTCTTCCCCCTTCCCTCCCTCTTTCTTTCCCTCTCTCCTTCTTCCCCTCCCCCCCCCCCCCTTTTTTCCCTCCCCTTTACACCTCCCCCCCCCCCTTTCTCCCCCCCACCCCCCTCCCCTTAGTATTTTTTTTGGAACTGAAAAGGATTTGTGAAATCATCAAGTCTGACCCCTCCCCCCTCATTTTACAGAGGAGGAAACTGAGGTCCAAAGAATGAAGATAAATTACTCAAGATTCTAGAGGAAGTAAATGAAAGAAAAAAAAATTTGAACTCAGGTCTTCTGAATAAAAAAATCCATAGTTCTTACCAATATATTATGCAATCAGTCTCTTTATTTTCCCCATCCACCTACATTCTCCCCAACTCTACCATGACCCCCATATTCCCATCTACTTTCTCATTGGGATGTAAAGTCCTCATAAGCAGGGGCTATCTTCAATTTTGTATTTGTATTCTCAGCCTTTAGCAAGATAATTGACACATAATAAACAATACAGGCAGCTAGGTGACTGCAATGGATAGACTCCCAGGAGTGGGAAACCTGTGATCTTAGAGGCCATCTGTGGCCTTCTATGTCCTTGAGTGCATCCTTTTGACTAAGTGAAAGTTTTACAGAACAAATCCTTTTATTAAGGGGCTCTTAAGGACCTAGAGGATTACATATGACCTTGAGGCTGAAGGTTCCCCACCCCTGGGATAGATCATGGAACCTCTGGAGTTTACTGGTGGGGGGGTGGTGGAAGGGAGACATGGTCAGATTTGTGTTTTAAGAAAATCACTTTAGTGGCTAAATGGAGAATGGATTAGAGTGGGAAGAGACTCAAGGCGGGCAGACTCACCAGCAGCTATTGCAATAATCCAGGCTAAGCAATGTAGTAGTGAGACTACCTCAACAGATAAGAGTTAAGATCAGTTATAGGCAGCTAGGTGAATAGACTGCTGGACATGGAATCAAGAGGACTCATCTTCCTGAGTTCAAATCTGGCCTCAGACTCTTACTATCTGTATGAACCTGGGCAAGTCACTTAACCCTGTCTGCCTTAGTTTCCTCATCTGTAAAATGAGCTGGAGAAGGAAATGGCAAAACCACTCCAGTATCTTTGTCAAGAAATCCCCAAATGGGGGTTAGCCATTTAGAGGCAAACAAGACTCAACAACACCAACAAGCATTTAATTAGTGCTTTTCAATTCATTTATTTAGCCTAAATATCCAGTTATCTATCTCCACTGGTTTCCTCCTACTAATACCTGCATATCTCTTTTCGACATATACTCTTTGGAATGGGCAACTTGTGGAACTGTAGGTTGTGGAACTGATTGAGGTGTGAACACCTCTGTGTGTATGTGTGTGTTTGCAGATCAACACTTGCAGGTGTTTTAATATATGTATGTTTGTATATTTTTGCATGTGCAAATCTGTGCTTATAGTACGTGTCTGTATAAGTGTGTTGGTTCTTGAATACAAGTGTTCTATTTGAGTGTTTATGTGTGTTACACACATATATTGAATGGATGTTGATATGTTTGTGGATTTAGATGCTTGTGCATGTTTACACATCAATCAATCAATATTTATTAAGCGCTCACTATGAGTCAGGCACTGTGCTAAGCAATGGGGACATAAAAACAGGCAAAAGACAGTCCCTGCCCTCAAGGAGCTTACAATCTCATGGGAGGTTTATAATCTAATATCATATGTGGGTCTGTATCTCCAGCAGTAACATTCTCCATTGGGGCAGGGTTGGTGTTTGTGATTTGCTGTTCACAAAAGAACTGAATTTGAGATCCTGAAATCTGACCGCACCAGGAAGAATGGGTGTAGTTCTGAGAGATACCTTCAAGGGAGGACATTGACAAGCTGGGGCAGATCCAGAGGAGCGTGACCAAGGGTGGTGAAGGGTCTGGAAACCAGGTTATACAAGGAGCTGGGGGTGTTTAGTCTGGAGAATAGAAGACTTAGGGAGGAGGGAACATGATAGCGGTCTTCAAATACTTGAAAGCCTGTCATGTGGAAGATGGAGTATATTTAATCTAGGTGGCCCCACAGGGTAGCATTGGGAAGATTTCAGCTCCATCTAAGCTAATTTCTCACAATTAAGATTTATCAAACATTAGAATGGGCTGCCTTGGGGAATAGAGAACTTTCCATCATAGAATGTATTCAAACAGAGATTGGAAGACCATCTATCTGTCAGGCATGTCTTAAAGAAGATTCTTAGCATGAGGTGGGAGGAGGAACAAGATGAGCTCTGAGATCACTTTCAAAAGAGATGTAATGATTTGAAAATTCCATGATTGTATGATCTTTGTTTTGGTCCTAGGTTGTCCTTTCTCACTTGGGACACACAGAAAATTCCTAACCACAAGGGCAGAAGAAGGAGGAGGAGGAGGATGAAGTTTAAAGTCCTGAATATTAAACTATATGGGTTTTCTTTGTTCATTTCTCTCTCCAAAATAAACCCTTCCATATTCTTCATCTCATCCCAGAAAAGCTGACTTTGTTCCATTCAGTCCTACTTCAAGTCTCCCGACTCTATGTTTTCAGTTCTAAGTCTTGGATCATATGGATGTCTTAAGGGGGGAACAGAAGGCCAATGTGGGTGTTGTCCATCTCACCTCATCCCGGACCAAGAAGGATAATATCTCCCCCCTCTTCTGTCTATGCCATGGGTGTTGGGGGAGGGAGGGAAACCCAGCTAAGCCAGGGGTGTTGTTGCTGAGGGAAGCCTGTCAAGGTGGGTGGTGCTGGAGCTGTTTGCTAAGTGGGCTCCTGATCTCCCAAACATGCTATGCTTACTACTCTCTCCATATCTTAGCAAGGCTATGTCCCCTACCAGGAAGCTCCAGTCGTCCCTCCTCTATAAACCCTCCTTTGTCTGCTCCAGCCTTCATTTAATTCCCTGAACCACTTCCCATAACACTTTCTGTCTGGACTATAGTAGTTGTTCATAAGCGTCTTGATTACAAGCTGTCATATACCAATGTATAAGCCTCTAACAACTGCACGGCCTGTGTTTTTTTTTTTTCTCTTGACTCCCCTCTGATACCATACACAGGAGCTGGGCACACAGAAGACAGTAGGTACTTAGCCACTGATTGAATAAAACATGACCTTAGTTGGCAAAGCCAGAAGGGCCTGTTTAAAGCCCTGAATTCATTTTTTCTAAAGCTGGCAGCTGCTTTAGAGATCCTAATCAATGAATCCATTAAGTTAAGATTGTGATTGTTAAAGTCTCAAATATAGAACCTTATGACATCCTACACATCAGGGGCTGTCTTACTTTTCATTTATACCCCAGCCCAGGGTCTGGTACATAGTAGACACAATACCAGTTTGTTGATTGCTATAGATTCTCATGGACAGAAGCAGAGTTAGAGGAGGCCAGAGTCAGAAGGTATCTTAGAAAGTAATATCAGAATATGGAATGTTAGGACTGGAAAGGACCTTAGACAGTATATCTCAGCTGTAAGGGGTCTTTGAATATGGAGCTTGAAAACCGCCTGGAGCTGAAAGGGTCTTAGAGATCACTTAATTCAACCACTGTGTTTACAGGTGAATACACTTTAGGCAGAGGAAAGGAAGTAACTTTTCCAAGATCCCACGTCGAATTACTCGGCAGAAGTTGGTCTGATTCTCTTTTGTGTCCTTTACCTACCTATTAATTTTTCTTCTTAATATATTGACATGATAAAACTGATAGGGGGAAGGGAAGGACAGAATTTGGGATGCAAAATTTAAAAGAAACCAAAAAATTAAAAATTGTTTATACATGTAATTGGAGATTATTTAATTTATTAATTATTTAACAATATTATTTAAAAAATAAAAATGATGGTGAATTTTTTTTTTGAGAATTTCTATTCTCAATGAGATTTCTGCACTAAGCATCATCGTGGCTTTTTATCAGATCAGATAGTTCTGACTTTCCACCCACCACCTTTCTGTCAGATTTTATACTGTCCATTGACTTTTCCTGAAACTCCTCTCTGGGCTTCCTTAGTTTCCCTCCTATTTCTCTGACAACTCCTTTCTTTTGTCTCTTTTGTTGCCCCACCCCCACCTCCCGGATTTCACCTCACCTCAGGACCTGTGAAACTCTGGTCCAGTATACCAAAGTATTCATTAGTCCAGTGAGGGTAGGAGAGAAGAGTCAGGGATCTCTGCTGCCTTTCCTTGGCCCATTCTAGGCTCCCTGAATGTCTTTGAACCTTCCTAGATCCCAAGGAGAAGAAGAAAAAAATGGAAAGCTTTGTGGCATCATTGAAAACCCACTGGTAGCTTCCTTGGTAAGGGAGAGGAAGGGGTCTTAATGGTTCCTTTATAGGATCTCGATCTCCCATTCCAATCCCAATCAGGATTTACATATGACCTACTCCCTCTACTGGAGGGATGGAAGCTAGACAAGAAAGAAAGAAAGAAAGAAAGAAAGAAAGAAAGAAAGAAAGAAAG
>NW_027185761.1:19668663-19671295 GCF_028583685.1 Petaurus breviceps papuanus
AAGAAAGAAAGAAAGAAAGAAAGAAAGAAAGAAAGAAAGAAAGAAAGGAAGGAAGAAAGAAAGAAAGAAAGAAAGATTAAGAGAGAGAGAAAGATTGGGATCTTCATTTTCTTGGGCGTGATATCTTGTATTTATGCCATGTTTGATATTTTGCAAAGTTCTTTATCACTCAAATATCTCATTTCATAGGTTCATAGATCTTAGAGAAAGAAAGAGGATGATAGGGGTTGCTTAGTTTGACATCTTTATTTTTTTAGCTTAGGAAACTGAGGCCCAGAAAGCTAAGTGATTCGACATGGGAATCAAGCAGAGTCAGGATTTAAACCCAGGTCCTACCACTCTGAAATGCGGCAATTTTCTCTCAAACCTTCCCTGCAAGGTAGGCCAGGTTGGACAGTTGGTAAAATGGAAAGAACACCGAGGCTGAAATCTGAGGATCTGGGCTCCCATCTCTGATGTTTACTATGGACAAGGCATTGAACTTCCCTGAACCTCTGGGACCACTTCTGGCTCCAAAAGATAGCAGTTTTTACAGATGTAGCCCCTTAGGGTGGAAGATTTTCAGTTACTTGCTTAAGGCCATAAGATGATAATTAGCTAGCTCTAAGTTCTCCCAAGTTTTCAGCCATGGACCTTCCTGGACAGGATGCTGTGATGTGGGGGCTGGTTGATCCTTGGACTTTGTCCTTTTAATCACTCAATTCAAATTATGCTCCCAATTTGTGGGTAATTGAAGTTCACTACATTTTTTTTTCCATTTGAGAAGGGGGTTCCCTACCTTCTTTAATGCATTTAAGGAAAGCTTGAATGTGTGTGTGTTTTTCCTTTTATTGTCTTAGGGGACACAATTCCCAAGACAGACCATATCAGAGCTGAGAGAGAGAGAGAGAGAGAGAGAGAGAGAGAGAGAGAGAGAGAGAGAGAGAGAGAGAGAGAGAGAAAAGAGAGAGAGAGAGAGAGAGAGAGAGAGAAAGAGACAAAAAAAAGACAAAAAAAGAGAGAAGAGAGAGAGAGAGAGAGAGAGAGAGAGAGAGAGAGAGAGAGAGAGAGAGATTGAGAGAGAACAATGAGACAGAGATAGAGAATGAGAGCTAGAATGATACAAAAAAAAGACAAAGAATGAGAGAAAGAGAAGGGAAACAGAGACAGAATGAGGGAGACAATGAGAGTTAGAATGAGAAATGGAAAGGACAATGAATAAGGGAGAAGCAGAGAAAGAAAGACCGAACGACACAGAAAGATTATTGACCCAGAGAGACAGTGGAGCGACCGCTTGTTAGGCCCACAGCTGTCTCTGACCCTTTTTCCCCCGCTGCTTCCTCACGTAGGGCTGGGCTAGGCTAGGCTGCCCCTCCCGGGGGGAGTCCTGGTCGCAGTCCCTTCCTGGAGCTCACAGCAAAAGCTACCTCCTAGTCAGCTCCCTTGTCTGCCCTCTTTTCTCTCAGTGGTGGTGGTGATGGCGTGTGTGCGCGTGTATGTGTATGAGCAGACAGCTAGCAATCGTGGTGTCTGTGTGTGTGTGTGTGTGTGTGTGTGTGCGCTTGTGTGCGCGCGTGTGTGCCTGGGAGGGTTGCCCGAACCCTGGCCCCTCCCTCCCTCCCTCTCCCCCCACCCCCCCAGCACATTCCCCGCCCCTTCCCCAAAGAAGAGGCCGAGCTGGTATTTTTCCACCCAGCAGGATGGGTGATGCTAAATGCTCCCTCATTAGACAACAGACACGAGAGGTCAGGAAGAAACCGCTTATAAATTACCGTTTCCTCCCTCGCAGCCCGGCTAGTTGGACTGCGACGCGGAGCAGGACGCACGCTCCAGGCTCCTAGCGCTCTCAGACGCCGGTTCCTTGACAAAAGCAGCGGCGGCAGCAGCGGCGGCGACGGCGGCAGCAGCAGCGGCAGCACCAGCTACGGCAAGAGCGGCGGCTGCAGCGGCAGGTAGCATTGTCGCGGCTGCTGGAACCGGGGCGCGGGGAAGACGAGCAGAGGGAAGGTAGGCAGGGAGCATTGTGGGCATAGAGAGGGACCATGGGGAGCTAGCGTGCGATTGGGGCGACCCTGGGAGCTAGCCCAGGACAGACGGCTCTTATTCCCCGGGCAGCTCGGAAGGAAAATCAGCCGAACCAGACAATAGCTGTGTGCGTCCTGGCGTGCGCGGAAGCGTGCTTTGTGACCCTGACCGAGGTGCAGAGCTGCCCGCCCGGCTCGGCCCCGCATCCCTGCATGGCCACGGGCAGGCCACGCTGCAGCCCGGCCGGACTCCGTCCTCCCGCTCCGTTCGTCCTCTAGTTAGGTACTGCGGCTGGCCGGGCTCGCCTTGCGCCCTAGGCGCCGGTATTCGCCTCCGCTGCCCCCCGCCCCCTCCAGCCCACCTTCCCCCTCCCTCCGGTTCGCCGCAGCCCCTTTCCATCGTTCTCTCCTTCACACTACATCATCCCCTTAAAGGAGGATAGCCCCCTTCTCCCTGGTACTCGGTGGTAGATTGGTCCTGATCCTCCCCCCCCATTACCTCCCCCCCCTCCCCCCGCTCAGACTCGGCTGCTTTTTAGGTTTGGGGGTGGAAGTGGTGGCGAGAAGAGGGGAGGACCGGGAGGGAGGGGAGCTGGGAGTGGTTTGTGTTTTTGTTTGCCTGGTAAATT
>NW_027185761.1:19671305-19694621 GCF_028583685.1 Petaurus breviceps papuanus
CCCCCCAATACGGCTCTACGGTTCGCTCCTTTTTGGCTAGGAAACCTGCAGTGTTCTTACGGGGGTCTTTAGTGGAGACACTGCCCGCCTGCATCTCTGCTAGCGGGGAGGGGGAGATAGGTGGTGCTGGAGGGAAGCATCTCTGAGCGTCGAGTCCGGAGCCTCGGAAGCACTGGTTCTTCTTTCGGGCGAGCCTCGCTTAGAGCCCTCACCTCCCTCTTCCCACCCCCTGACACCGACACATGGGTGCAGGCATACATGTTGAGGATGATGACCAGAACCAAGGTCTGTGACCCTGGGGATCGGACAGAGAGCTGGTTCTAGTGCCGGGAGAGGGAGGTGGGAAGGAGTCGTCTTTCTGTGTCTAGCAGATGAATTACACAGATCAGAGCTCTTCCCTCTCTCTCTCTCTCTCCCTCTCTGCCTCTCCCCACTCACCTATAATCGTTTCCTCTTTTGGGGAAGGTAAAAAGAGGCTGTCGCTCCTTGGAGACGACACCCCTTTCCTCTTTCTTCCCTCCTTCTTTCTCCTCCCTCCTCCTCCTCCCCACCTCTGTTTCTCAAGGTGAAATTGTAGTCCGTGTGTAAGCCTTTTCCCAAATAACAGCCTGGGTGACAGAATTAAGGAGGTCACACTTCAGTCCTTAAATGTAGAAAAAGGGCTTGGACAAACGCATCCGGACATAGGAGAGATTTCAGTTGTCAGAAAAAGAGAGTGGAGGGCCTCGATTGGCCTTTTATCTCAGTTGCCCCGGAGGAAGGCATTAATGAAATGGTCAGAAGAGGAGGAGGGGGGGGGGGAGGAGGGAGGTGACACCGGGGTTTAAGCGCTATTTTGGTAGTACCAGTAGAGTCCCTTTGGCAAGGTGGACATCTCCAAATGCTTCACAAGCATCATGGGAAAAGGATCAGAAAAAAAAAAAACCAATGATGCCAGCCTGCAGGCCCTGTGCCCATCTGTCCACTCTAGTTGAGAGTTCTGCTAGTTAAGGGTTTGTGTAAGTGTGAGTGTGCCCCCATGCCCATCAGCTTATTAAACCTCCCAAGACACCATCGATGTCAAGATTTCCAGGCATTCACTGGGGTTTCGATCTCTTGTCAGATTTGTATTTCTAGATTTGGAATTCATTAAGCTGGACAACTTTTGGCAATGTGTGTGTGCAAATTAAACTCTGGGAGAAGGATTCTCCCAAAGGATGGTGACTAGGAAGGTGATCTTTTAGAGAAACTCAGGGGAGGAGGAGTTTATTTTTGTGAGAGGAACATGGCTAGCTCCTAGCAACCAGTGCCTTCCTTTGGCATTAAGAGAAGTGAGGGAGGAGGTTGGTGGGTGATGGTGGGAATAAAGGAATTTTATTAGAGTCTTTTGAGACAGAAGAGTGAATTAGACAGATCTGGGAAGAACAGCAGGACCCTGGAAAGGGCTGGGGGTTGGTACTTTCTCTGGTTATAGCTGCAGACAGTAACTGGAAATTGAATCTCACTATAGGATAGCTAATACAAAGAAAAGCCAAGGTTATGGGGAGGCTGGCCATTGCCACTCTCTCATGCTCCCAGAAGTTTATCCATAGAGGCAAAAATCTCTGGTTTTAAGATCATCTAGGAGGAGGAGGAGTTCTAGAAAGGAAAAGTGCTATTAATATTTTGAAGAGAACAGCAAGGGACTTTCTGAAATGCAATTTTATTAAATATTAGAATTTTTTTGCTTTGGGGAAGTGGAAGGGACCATCCAATCCCTTAGTTTTCCAAATGAGGAAACTGAAAGAGTGAGGTCTTAGAGGCAGAGTGTAAAGGAACCTACCCATGTCCAGAAGATCAAAGATCTGCAGCTGGAAGAAACCAGGAGTCATTAAGTCCAATCTCCTCATATTAGGAAACTGGCCCAGAAAGTCTAAGTTACTCAAACCACCTGGATTCAAATTTATGACCTCGGGCTTCAAAATCTATGCATTTTCTCAACACATTCTAAGGAGTAATAGGGTAGAGTCTGTAGATTTGGGTGGGGGAACCTGGTAGCAGTAGTTCTATTTTATGGGAGATTAGAGTAGTAAAAGTCATCTGCTTCAGTGCTCTTAATTTACAGATAGAGAAACTGAGACCTAGAAAGGGAAATACTTTCCCCAAAGTCACGTAATTTATTATTGGCAGTCAGATTTCCCTACTATCAGGTCAGTACTTCCTAGTACCACATCATATAGCCACATTGACCTGTATTTGGGAGACAGTTGTTATTCAGTCTTATCTGACTCTTAGGGTTTTCTTGGCAAAGATACTGAAGTGATTTGCTGTTTCCTTCTCCAGCTCATTTTATAGATGAGGAAACAGAGGCAAACAGGGTTACACAGCTAGGAAGTGTCTGAGGCCAGATTTGTACTTGTGAAGATGAGTCTTCCTGACTCCAGGTCTGGCACTCTCTGCACTTTGCCATCTAGCTGTGGTATTAATTAGTCTAATTTTTATTGATGAGCTCAGAGAATGAAATTGATTTGTCCATGGTCACCCAGCTATTAAATGGAAGAGCCCAAATTCCAGTCCAGACCTTCTGACATCATTTTCAGTACTCTTTTAGTGGAACTGTGCTAGCTAACTCTGGCAGTCAGCATGTAATAGCTGAATTGGGGTTTCCTTTTAGGAATTAAAAAAAATCACATAAATGCAAAATAGGCAACATTGTTAGGAGTATAGAATATCAGAGCTGATAGGAGCCTCAGAAAACTAGTCATAAAATCTTATGAACTAGAATCCAGAGGACTTCAGAGTCTATGTACTCCAACCCAGTCATTTTGCAGATGAGGACACTTTGGCAGGTGGAAAGTAATGATTTGCTAGTTACACAGGAAATTAATGTCTAGAAGTAGGATTTGAACCAATGTCCTGCCCTCCAATATTAGGGCTGATCTTTCCATGGTACTGAGTTGTCTTCTCCCAACTCCCTTGCCCCCTAACCTCCCCCCCCCTTTTTTTAACAGCTTAGGAAATTAAGCCTCTTATAGGCTCTTATAGGGAAGTAGGGAAAGAGTCTCTTGGCCAAGGTCAGACAGGTAGTGAGTGGAAAGCTACAACTTAAGACACCAGTTTTATTAAGAGTTCCTTCCTGGATTTTCCTATTTTCCAGATAGAGTTCCTTCATTGACAGTCATGACCAGATACTCTCAGGCTCCATTCTTTTCTGCTCCAGGTGACTCGTCAATTTCAGTTGGCCCAAACCTCGTGTAAAAGAAGGGGTCAAAGGTTGAGAGGCCTCTGGAGGGCCCTATTACTTCTTCCACAAATTGTACTGCTTCTTAACTGCCGTTTAAAAAGTGATGTCACACTTGGGGGGGGGGGTCCTCAGGTGAATCCATCCCTAGAGGAAAAAAAGAGTCCCAAACAAGCAGAAAGTATCTCATGACTGAGTCAATGGAGGCTTTCTGGGGTGCTCCCTTTGCCTTCTGAAATTGCCAACACTGGCAAAGCTCAAGTCACTTCCCTCAGAAGACAGTCATCAGTGAAAACAGCTCTTTCCGGCAACAGCTGACTCAGCGATGTTTGTCAACTCTTTTTAGCAAAAACCTTTATTTGTATCTGTTCTGTTCAGGACTCAGGGAGGGTTCCAGGTGTGGATTTCCAGATTAATGAGAAAAATGGCCTGGCTGGCACATGCCTTTAGTGGGAGTTGGCATTGCCTTCCCTTTGTCCTTTGTAGTAGGCACTCAGTATGATAATGAGCCTATACTAGACCTCCCCTGAAGTCTTTTCTACCCAGGGGCAGGCTCCAAACATGCATTTTAAGAGTTGCAGAGTTAATTAACTTCCCTAGTTCCCTTTGATTTTAGCCAGGAGTTACAAGGTGAATTATGGCCACCCGGAAGTAGGACCTTTATTTTCTCCATGTCTGTGGCTACTCTTTGGAAGATTGATTGCTGCTCTGTACCAGACTGGTATATGTCTGTACCTTGGTTGGGGAGAAGGAAAGGATAGAGCCCTGGGAATAAGTTGGCATTGGGGCTGACACTCTCCCTCCCCCCCCCCCCCCCCCCCCCCTTGGTGACTTCAGGCTAGTCACTTCCCCTCTCTTAAATCTCATTTCCTCCAAATGAGGGAGGCTGGATTAGAAGATCCCAAAGGTCTCTGCTAGCTATAACATTCAATGCTTCTGTCTCTACTTAGTGCTACTGTTTAGTTTAAGAAAACCCCACATACTTGTCAATTTCTTAAGAAACACCAGTCACATTTCAATTCCCTGGCATGCTCAGGGAATGAGTGTTTTGGCTCATCCAGCATTCTGGTTAATAGAAGTTATAGTCTTCACCTGCCTTCAACAATCATTAATTAAATATCTCTCTTGTAGGAGGCACTGGGGAGATGATGATGATGATGTTTAAGGGTCTTTGCCCTCTAGGAGCATCCACGTTCTACTGTAGGGACACAACATCAATATATGGTATAAGAGAAACACAAGGAAATTATGGAGCTGGGGCTAGGGTGGGGGGAAAGGGGGAGGATCAGGAAAGGGTTTCCATAGGTGACTTGTAAGGTAAACCTCAAAGGAAACAGAATTCTTAGTGGTGAGCTGGTAGGGCATTCCAGGATTGCAAAATGGTTTGGCCTATATATGCAAAGGCATGGGAGCAGGAAATAGAATGACAAGTTCAGAAAAGAGCATATCTATTGGTTTGGCTGAAATGGACAGGTCGTGTAGAGGAGTAAGGCACAAGAGGAAAGACTTTAAATGCCAACTAAGTTAAGGAGCATGTATTCTATCTTAGAAGCAAGAGAGAGCCTTCTGACATCCATTACATTTATTAGGCTTTTCTCCAGTATGAATTTTCTGATGGTGAGGAATGCATTTGAGCCTAAAGACTTCCTGCATCAATTATGTAGCTTCCAAGTTTTCAAAGAATTAGAATAAATAGCTATTCTTGATTAAATCCAGCATCTCCCATTGACAATTTAGAAGCCTTGATTTTTTTTTTGGGGGGGGTCCATCATTTTTTTTCTTCTATCAGTGATCAATGGATTGATCACTACAGGATTTCCATTGAGGACTTCCCCCAATGGCTCTTTATTGGATAGAAGTGACAATGAGCTGTCAAAAGCTATGCCTATGGAACTCAAGCTCTAACAGGATTTAGCAAGCTACAAAGCCTTGGAATATAGACTTGGTAATGGACTCTGGTATCTGTTAGCCCAGGTTCAGCCTTGCCACAGAAGAGTTACATTGTATGCCTCCTTCTCTCTCCTTCCTCCCCTTTCCCAATAAGAAAAGATCTTTAAAGGACAGTCAGGCCCTTGTTAGTACAAATTATGAATCTAGTGCTGGGTTCACGTGTTTGAATTTTCATTATGTGAAGTTAGGATTATGTGGTGTTTTTTTTTTTTAAGCAATTGGGGTTAAGTAACTTGCTCAAGGTTACACGGCCTTGAGTTATTTTTGTGTGGCTGCCAAGTATCTGAGGCCAGAACCGATCCCAGGTCTCCCGACGCTGGCACTCTTACTCGATGTGCCACCTTGCCGCCCAAAAGATTATGTGTTTCTAGTCCAATGGCAATATGCAAGGTGAATCTGAATAATGTGACCACTTCATAAGATTCATCATTTACCCTAATTAGGACCTAGCTAGACCGAAGGAAGGTCATCTCACTGTAGTTTAATTGACAGGGTCACAGAGCTGGAATTGGAGGGATTCTTAGAAGCCATTGAGTCCAACCCTTCATTTTATAGAGGAGGAAATTGGGAAATAAACTACAATATTGTGTGTGTGTGTATTTATGTACATACAAAATATAATGTAATAAATAAAGTACAGTAACTTGGCACAGTGGAGAGAGCACCGGCTTGGAATCAGGAAGACTCATCTTCCTGAGTTCAAATCCATCCTCAGATGCTTACTAGCTGTGTGACCCTGGGCAAATCACTTCATCCTGTTTGCCTCAGTTTCTTCATCTGTAAAATGATCTAGAGAAGGAAATGCCAAACCACTCCAGTACCCTTGCCAAGAAACCCCAAATGGGTTCATGGAAAGTCAGACATGACTGAAACAACTCATCAACAACTTGCTTCAGATCAAAAAATAGTAATTAAATTCAATAAACATTTATTAAATGCCTACCGTGTGCAAGGTGTTATGCTTGGAACCAGGGAAAATACAAAGATAAAAAAGAGGATCCTTGCCTTGCCCTCAATGAGCTTACATTCATTTGCCCGTGGGAAGATAAAATGATTTTGGCACCAACTTTGACTTTATTTTGGGTCCTTATTTTGTATGTGAGAAGAAGTGGCACAGAACATCAACTGCCAATTTGACCAGTTCTTTCGGTCAACAAGGATTCATGGAGTATCCATCATGAAGCTTTGTAAAGATCCCTCTTTCTGAGGGTAGATGTGCCGGGTTCAGTATTGACCCTGCTACTTCCTAACTGTTTCACCTTGTGCAAGTCACTTAATTCTCTTCACCTTGGTCTCTACCTGTAAGATAAGGGGTTAGAAATGGAGAACCACTCCAGTATCTTTGCCAAATTTGACTCCAAGATCTCTTTGAGCTCCTGTGGTCAGAAGCAAAGGCATCAAACTCACAACCAGAGTTGAAGCAGATTAAAATGTCATTGGGAAATGTTTAATAACAAAATAAATACAAAATACAATAGAATGTAGATAGTGTTAATTTATGGTTCTCTAAGTCAATAAGTGACCTGGAGGGATTCTATTAATATTTGATCCCAATACTCTGAGGCACAGTGCTCCTAACAACTGTTTTCCTCACTCTCACTCTTTCCATCTTCTCCCTGACAGGTTCAAGGATTTACAGGTGTGCTGCAGAATGACCAAGCTTAGGAGGCCCTAGTCTGAATGACTAAAATAACCCAGCTGAGATGACCAAATCGGATTGGCCTCTCATAATCCGATTGTTGATCAGGATTGACCTGTAAATGTTCGATTGTTCAAACCACTGCATCACCCCAAGGTTATGTTGAGCAGGGGCAGAGACTAGAATCCAGGAGACCTGACTCCTGAGCAAAGCAGAGCTATATGTGGGGAGAAGTTTGATCTAGAGAGTACCTTGATACTTCTTTGACTCAGCCCATCATTGTGGGTATAGACTATTTTAAATTGGTAACATTCATATCCATTTTTAATTATAACATAAGAGGTGCTGTAGTCTAATGAGAGCTAGCCTTGAGGACAGGAAGACTTGAAGTAAAATCCTGCTTCTGATGCTGATTGGCTTGTGTGATCTTGAGCACAGTGCCCTAGGAAGCTCTCCAGGACCACTAAGTGACCAAGAAGTTGCTGACCTCCATTAGTATAAGGACTTGATAGTACCTCTACTGAGGGGAAGCTAGGTGGCACAGTAGATAAATGGTGGGCATGGGGTCAGGAAGATCTGGGTTCAAACCTAACTTCAGATACTTACTAGTTGTGTGACCTTGGGTAAGTCACTTAACCTCTGCCTTAGTTCACTGGAGAAGGAAATGCATAACCACTCCAGTTTCTTTGCCAAGAATTGGTATTCTGTTGTTCATGAGGTTCCTCTTCCCACCCAAAATCACTGACAATATTGTAGTGGAACCCTTTTGTAAATAATCATGAATGAGAATAGGCCTTGAAAAAATGGGAGAATGATAGTTTACATTAGTAATCTGTAGACCTGAATTCTAATCCCAGCTTTATCAGTAACCGATGACTTGGAGCAAATCATTACCCCTCTTTTTACCTGAAAAAATGAGAGGGTTGGGCTGGCTGACCTTTGAGAGATCTTTGTAGCTTGGAAAAGGGTATATGATTTATTGGTCTTTTTAGATTTGACAGTGACTTCTTTAGGGAACTAACTAGTCAGATATGTGTGGGAGCTATTATTAAAAATAAATAAATACATAAATAAACAGCAGGTTCTTTTCTCACTTCCCCAAATTCAGGACACATGTAACCTGCCTTCTGGTCTCATCTAAAACAAACAAAAGACTGGAGGAGCTTAAAAATGAATATAAGATCTTAAGATTTTTGCCTCTTGAACCCTGGTCAATGTTTGAAATGAAAAATGAGGCCTCTTCTGGGGACTTCATAGGAGTTCAAGGTTCAGTGCCACTTGGAAGAAAGAGAGACTTTATGAAAGTGCCAGGGACAATGCTGAGAAGTTTGCCTTCCCTATCTTGTAAAAAGGACCCACATGACTGCTTCGGGTTGGGACTTCTATCAGAGTGACCCTGTCTTGGTAATGATAGACCCCAATCACGACAGAAATCTTACTGGTTTCTTACAGGACTCCTTTTAAATCTCTCATAACCTGTGGTCCCAGCTTGAGTCAAGTTGCAAGAAAAATAAATCCATAGATGATAGAATTCTCTAAGGGGGAGCCTGCCATGGGACAGTAGTCTTAATCTTTAAATTCCCCACCTAATAACTGCAGTAATTCTCTTCCCATCCTGCCAATTCTTGACAGGAGACATCTCTTGTTCTAAGTTTTCTTCTATCCCAGATCAGACCTAAGGCAACTATTGACCAGGTGATATTTCAGCATTCTATGAAAATGAAAATGATCAGTGGAGAATACTTTTGACCAGGTGATATTTCAGCATTCTATGAAACTGACCAGTGAAGGCTACTTTTGACCAGGTCAGGGGTGGGGAATTTTGGCCTCAAGGTCTCATGTGACTCTCTAGGTCCTCAAGTGCAGCCCTTTGAATCCAGATTTCACAGAACAAATCCCTTTAGTAAAATGCTTTGTTCTGTAAAACTTGGACTCAGTCAAAGGGCTGCACCCAAGGACCTAGAAGACCACAGGTTCCCCACCCCTGGACCAGGTGATATTTCAGCATTCTATGAAATTGACCAATAGAGGTTAGGACATGACTGGTCTGAGTGCCTGTACCATCTGCAGAGTGTCTTGGAGCATCTTGTAGTGGTCAGAGTGCAGGATTCCAGGTCAGAAAGACTTGGGCTCAAGCTATGCCTCTGTATTTTCATCTATAAAATAGAGATAATAATACCTGTGCTACATCTCTGGTATAAGTAAGATTAGGTATAGAATGGGTTTTTGTAGGCTCTTCCAGTATAAATGCCATTTGACCATGTATTGACTTGATTAAAGGCATTGCAGTACAGGGGTAAGGGGATTGCCTTTGGAATCTGAAGACCTAGATTTGAATCCTAATTTTACCACCCACTATCAGTTTGATGTCAAGCCTGAGATTCTACACGAGCTTCAGTTTTTTCATCCATAAAATGTAACTAATCTTCAAAATGTCTATTCTTATATCCCAGTTTCCTAAAATGTAAGTAGTCTCCAAGGTTCCTTATCATTAAGTCCAATGAGGCTACTTTGACCTTAAACATGACTTCTTTGAAGGGAAAATTAGTGTATTATAGGTTACACAAAGGTTTGACATAAGCAATGTTTGACAAGAGAGGGCAGTCACTCCCAGGAACTAGTTTCCTCTTAAAAAAAAAAATAAAACAAAAAATTAAGCACTAATTATATACAAGGCCTTGTGGGGGTGCAGACACAATGTGCCCTACCTTCAAGGACTTTTTTACAATGTAAATGTAGGAGAAGAAATGAGACATTCGTAAGAAACAAGTACAGAAGAGAATATGGACTTTTCATAGAATTAATAGTGGTCATTTCATAGATAAACCTAGAAGGTCACTTCATTTTACAAATGGGGAAATTGAAGACCTAGGAAGGGAAGTGTCTTTCTCAGGGAGGCTTGCATATCAATATATTCAAGGCTGAGACAGTAATTGGACCTTTTTTCATGACTTATTTCTCCATACTCTTTCCAATATACTATCCTGTTTCCTTAGTCCTGCTGAGGTATTATAAGAGACCATTTGGGTTTGGGGTAGGGTAGAGGATGGCCAGGGAAGCTGTGGGAGGATCAGAGAAGTTTTCCTCAAGCAATATTTTCTATGTAGGAGATAAAATAATACCATAGAAAAATTCATAAATCTACAATTTGTTCTTTAAAAGAAAACCAGGTTTCAATATCCCTAAGATCTTAGGAATAGACCACAATTTAAGATCAAAGATTGCTGATTTGTTTTTAACACTGACCTACAGGTATTTTAGGGGGAGCAGATAAAGGTTATACTCCATAAAGGCCAGTCCAAGGTTCGGGAAATACTTTAAACACATCAGATCTAAGAGAAGTCATTCTGTATGCACGGCTAGCTTCTCTGAAAATGCAGAAAGATGAGCAGGGCATGAGCATCCGAGTATTAGAAAGGTTGGCAGCCTTTGAAGCTGTACCAGGCTGCTCCCACTCATACTTTGAAGTTCAGAACCCAGGGAGTTCAGGACCAGGTTCATTGTTCTGCACAGAAAGTAATTTGTTTCTTTGAACTTACAAAATATATGAGTAAAATTGTGGCATCAGTTTGATTGAACCAAATGCTTGAATATGGAAATAAGCATCAGAGATTAAAGTGGATGCCTTTTAGAGGGTTGCCTTGGTAACTGGCACAAAATAGAAAACATGGGTTTTTTTGTTTTAATGTGTCCTCTTGAGAGAAGCATTGAGGTATAGGGAGCATGGTGGGGTAGTATAAAGAGGACTGGATTTGAAGTTGAGACCTGGGTTCAAATTTGGCTCTAGTGTTGACTACTGTGATTCTGGATGAGTCACTGACCCTTTTGGGGACTTCGTTTTCTTCATCTGAAAAATGGAAAGATGGTGGGGATTATACCCAATGATCTCATGGTTCTCTTTTAGCTCTAAATCTTGTGACCTGACTGGAGTTTAGCCCTGCCTCCCTCACCAAATTGTTTCTGAAGTGCAAATATGGGGAGGAAGAGAGAAGGAGTCCAGACAACATACACATCTGCTTGTCTTACAGTGGTAGGACACTGAGCCTTCAGAGTCAAAGATCTGGGCTTAAATTCCCCTCCAATGTTTACTACATGTGTGGTTTCTGGCAAGTCACTTCATCTTTGTGGGCCTCAGTTTCTCTGTCTGTCAAATGAGGGGAATTGGATTACATGGCAGCTGAGACCCCTTGCAGCTCCCCAGTGATGATCCTATGTCCAGTTATATCACTACCAGTCCCTGTTTATCCTTTGTTCCATCAGTTAGACCCCCATCCCCCCCAGTGTGGCAGTATTGCTGAGTAATGAGTATTTTATATAATTTTTTTTTATTTTTTATACCTACAGGTTTTTAGTTTTGGATTGAAGGCCAACTGTGATTTATTATGTTTTTTGGGGGGAGAGTAGTTCATTGTCCCCCCAAGCCTCCTCCCCACACTCTCACTGAATGAGAGCATCAACAGAGGCAGAATTTATTTACATTTATGACCTGTAACTCTCTACTCCTACCCCTTTGTCTTTGTCTTGGCTGTCTGCACGTCCTGCTGGAGAGAGGACAGGGAGTTGGAAAGCATCTTCCCATTGAGAAATTTCCACAGTACAGCTGGAAGTCTTAAAAAGATTTTTGAAGGAGGCCAAATCAGATGTAAATCAAAGTCAGGGAGATGTTGGAGTTGACCTCTGGCTGGCCACAAGCACAGGGTAATTCTGGGTTCGAGGTCTGGGGTGTGTGGGGATGGTGTTTGTCCTCATATTCCTGGGGGAGCTGCTATCCACAGGGAGCCAACTTCTGATTCACTTCAGTTCTGTTTGGTTTGATCAGCCAACATGGATTAAATGCTTCCTGTGTGTAAGACCCTATGCATGGCTCTGTGGGTAGAAAGACAAAGTCTCTGACTTCTATTGGTGATATAACATATATGCAGATAATGCTAATAGCTGGCATTTATATAATGCTTTAAGCTCTTTTAAATGTTTCCTCATTTGATCTGCACATCCACCCTGGGAGGTAGGTGATTATTATCCTTATTTTGCAGATGAGGAAACTGAGGCAAACTGCTGGTAAGCAACTTGCCCAGGGTCACACAGCTAGCTAGTAAGTGTCTAAGATGGAATTTGAACTTGAGACTTCCTGCCTCCAGGTTATTTGGGGTGGGGTGGGGTGGGGTGGGAAAAACATGAATAATTTAGAGGATTTGAAAGACCTTCAGGGGGCAGCTAGCATTGCAGGGAGCTAGGAATTCTGAAAGGGCAAGAGGCCAGAGCATCCTAGACATAGGAGGGGTGGGGTGGGGTGGGGTAGGGTGGTCCCTCTGGAAAGATTAGTTGGTGCTTATGAAAGTGAAGTGCTTTAAATGTCAGAAAGGAGTTTGTATTTTATCCTGGTGGCAATTTTGGAGCTACTACAGGTTTTTTTTTGGGGGGGGGGGGCATCAATCTTGGAGCTATGTGGATTTAAGAAGAGAGAGAAACTGGACCAATTAGGTTATTGCTGGAGGCCATGTGAGCATTGATGAAGGTCTGAACTAGGGTGGTGGTCATATGAGTGAAGAGAAAACTTGCCCACTTTTTAGATGGGGAAAGATGAGGGAGAGACGAGTTGTGGATGGCTCAAAGTTTTTGAAGGGCATGATTGGAAGGATGGTGATGTGGCCTTGACAGAAAAAGGGAATTTCAGAAAGTGCATGAACCCAAGGGGGGAAAGCTTAATGCATTTAATTTTGACCATGTTGTGTTGGAGATGCCATAAGGGGTATCCAGTAAGGACTTGGTGTTTCATGATGAGAACTCAAGAAAGGGGATCAACTGCTTTGAGAGGACAGTTTTAATCTATGAGAGCTGATGAGATCAATGAAAGTAAATTTAGATGGAGGAGAGAAGGGGATCCAGGACAGAATCCTCAAGTTTATCCACAATCAGAGAATCAGCCATGAGCCATAACTGAGAGTAAAGAACAGAAGATAGTTGAGTTAACCCAGAACGTGCATAATTTAGATCAACTGCAGAAGTGTGGCAGAAAATCACAGTGATGTGCCTGACCCAATTTGAGAGTCATTTGGAGGAAAAAATGCCCTAGAAGTCCCATGATAGTATTCTCATACCCAGGACCTACGTTAAAACAGTTGTAGTTACTTCTGGTGGCCTGCCTTTTTACACATGTCATTCTTTTCAAAGCCAGGAGGAAGGACTAAATGTTTGGACATACTGGAAGTGTAATGGGGGAGTCTGGAGAGATTCCAAATATTGTATTTATGCATTATGTCAGGGACCTCCGAGGCTTGAGGGAACTTTGTCTTCTAGCTCAATCCCTTCACTTTGCATCAGAGAAAGGAAGTAACATGGCCAAAGTCACAACACTAGTTAGAGGGTCTGTTTTAACTAGAACATAGTTTCTTGATTCCTAATCCAAATGTAAATTGATAGACATTTATTAAATGCCTTCTGTATACAGAGTACTATGTTGGACTAGAAATAGATACAAAGCTTAGATAATAAGAATGTTCTCATCCTCAAGGAGTTAAAAGTCTAGACACACATCATGTCTGTACCTCTAAGAATGTCTTACAGTTTGCTGAGTGGTCTATTTTTTATTTCATTTGAGCCTCACAACAATAATTCATACTTACGTAGCTCTCCAGGTCTTAGAAAGCACTTTTCTCACAAACACCTTGAGGTAAATAATATCAACATTAATATTTATCTCATTTTACAAAGGGAAACTGAACCTCCCAGAAGCAGAATGACTTGTCCAGTTTTCACTCATTTAGTCAGTACTGAAGCTGGGATACAGACTCAGGCTTTCTGGGTCCAAGCCCAATGTACTTTTCTCCACCGACACAGCAATCACACTCCCATTTCATCATCTATGAAAATATAGATGCATGGTGAGTTGCTTGTAGGATAAGACAGGATTCAAAGCCACTTTCAGCTTCTGGTATCTTGAACCAGCTATGTGTTTTGACTGGGCTATTAGCTTTTACCAAGTAGCCAGTGTCAGCATGTCAATGGCCTCTAGGGATGTGACCCAGAATGGTATTTGGACATTGTAGGGTGATTTCTGCCAGGGATCATTGGTTCCCTGAATGACAGGACCCAGGTAGCAGTAGGGTATTGTTGCTTGTCTAAAGTACCTGAGGACACTGCCTTTTTAAGTCTCTTGTGGGGAAGTGCATGGCTCTTGGGCCCAAAGGGCCCATGTTTTGGTCTCTGTGGCTTGGAGAGGAGGAAGCAGACAGATGTCAAGAAGGCCGGAAGCTAAGCTAGGGAAGTTGGTGAGGTTCCGTTCCTAACTCTCTTCCCCCACCCCCTTCTCATTCCTCTTTATTCTTGATCATTTCCTACTCTAATTTTCTCAATTTGCACTCCATTCTTTCTCTTCCTTGCCAAGGTGGTGGTTGATAAAGGCTCATTGGCACGATTTCTTCAAAAATGATGTGATGTACTAGGAAGAGTCCTGGTCTGAGAGTCAGGAGATCTGGCTTCTAGCCCTAGCTCCTGTTGTTCACTAACTGTGTGAGTCTAGTCAGGATGCTTCTTGGTCTGCACCTCAGTTCTTTCATCTCTGAAATGATGGGGGGCCAGAGGAGGGGTTAGAAATTGAATTGTTATATCTGTAAGGTTATTTTCAGCCCTAGTTATTTAATCCAATAATAATTTACTTTATTTAAATTACAATTTCTCTGGAAACAATATAGTGTAATGGATAGAAAGTTAGCTTTTGAGTTAGGAAAAATGGAGTTCCGATCCTATCTCTGAGACCCTGGACAGATCTCTTTAACCTCTAGATGCCCTTGGCAATGCTCAAAATTGCAGAAAGGATGCTACTCATCTGCCTTAGGAGTTTGCTGATGAATTCAAAATTCTAGCCAAAATATTTCCTAGAGACTTTAAAAACTGAGAAAGCTTTTAAGATGCATTTAAATGGTTAGGTAAGTTGTGATACAGGTAGATGCTGCTACTAGGGTGGCTGAGACTGGGAGGCCATTTAAATTCAGTAGTTTTGAGCTTCTGTAGGGCTAGAGTCCATCTGGTGGCTACTCTAAGTCTGGTCCTAATATGAGGCATGGGGGGGAGGGATGGAACCAGACTGCTCGGACAAGGAGCCAATCCTCCAGGTCAGAAACAACAGGGCAAAACTCCCATGCCAGTCATCAGTGGAGGCAGGCCTGAAATGGTGGTAGCACTTGCTTGGGCATGACAGGGAGACCAAGACAACAACAAAACAAAAGACCTCCCTACCCCCATGGAAGTGTGTCACATTTGGGATGATAGTCAGTGGGGTGGGTATTTTGGGAAGGGGGATCCTTTGTCCTGCATTTTTGGAGTCACTCTTGTGGAAGTGACCACCTAGTCTGCCTAGGTAAGAGCACCTCTGAAGGATAGGTGATTGGGAATGAAGGAAAATTGTGTATCCCAGCACCCTCCTTTCCCCTTTAGACTATAAGCTCCTTGAGGGCATGGACTGTCTTTTCCCTTTCTTTGTGTTCTGAGCATTTAGCACAGTGCCTAGGACTTAGTAAAGTCCTTATTAAAGCTAGTTAGTGATTGATTTAGGAATGACTCTTTGGGTGCTCAGGGCTAGGTACCAGGTCCTGGGGCATCCCTGGGTTAGATGCAGTCCAGAAACTGTGAGTTCACAAATTTGAAAGCAATTAAAGACTCCTTTTCCCATCTAATAGTGAAAGTAAGGGCGGCCTTAGTATTTCATTTTGGTCCCAGCAAGAACATATTGTTTGCTGTAATTAGCCTGCTTTCCAAGTCTTGGCACAACTTCTGGGACAGTCTGCAGCCCATAAGACAGGAGGGTGACTGATGTACATTGCACAGTTTCTGTGGGACACTAATTCCCAGGATCCTGGTAAGTTTCTTAGTGTGAACACACTGTACAGAAAAAGGGGTGGGTCACATGGCTGGTGATTACACACATCACATGTGTAGAATTATCCTGACAGCATCTTTTTTTTTCTCTCCTATTTCTTCTTTTTGTTTCCTCTCTTGCAATAGGAAGAAAAAGAAAAATACCCATTCTGAAGAAACATCTAAATGTAAGTGCCATTTTTCTTTGGCTCTCATTTAACTTTTTGCAAGTTTTTGACAGGGTTTTTCCTTGTTTGTTCAAAGGCAAAATGATTATTTCCCACCCCTTTCCAAATAATGAAAAAATGTGCTAGGCAATGAGACAGCTGTTTGCTTGAACCTTTGTCTACACAACGCAGAGTGGCAGGTTCTGTAGAAAATCTGGATTCTGTAGACTACCATTGAAGGTAACCTAGACCATCCAACCCTGATTTTCCTTCAACTCTCTGGGCAGCTGTAACTATAAAGAATGATGGGTGTTAGAGTCTTACTATATATTTGTCAAGTAATTTAAATACTTGATTTGCTGTCCCACCTTCCTCAATGATAACCTTCCCCCTGAGAATTACCTCCAATATTTCCTGTATATATGGTTTGTTTATATAGAGTTAGTGCATGTTGAGTGCCACCAGAGCAGAAACTGTCTTTGGCCATTCTTTGTATCCCTAGCACTTGGCATAGTGTCTGGGAACATAGTAAGTGCTTTATAAATGCTTGGGGCAGCTAGGTGGTGCAGTGGATAGAACTTCGGCCCTGGAGTCAAGAGGAACCAAGTTCAAATCTGCTCTAGCTGTGTGACCCTGGGCAAGTCATTTAACCCTGTTTGCCTCAGTTTCCTCATCTGTAAAGTGAGCTAGAGAAGGAAATGGTAAGCTACTCTAGTATTTTTTCAAAGAAAACCCCAAACAGGGTCATGGAGAGTCAGATAGGACTGAAATGATTCAACAGCAACGATAAATGCTATTGATTTGACTTGATTCTGACATTCTATGCTACAAGATCTCCTCAGTTCTTAAGTTCTGTGAGAATTATGAAACCTATGGTAGATGTTCCTTGAATTGGGAGATTGAGTCCACCCAGCATTGTGTATTTTCAGGTTTAAGTGAGAAGAAACAAAAGTATCCTTTAGACCTGTGATAAATTCTATCTTTTCTTTAAATGACTGGCCTCCAATTTAATCCAAATTTGAACAGTTAGTGTCTGCTTTGGTCTCTCTCTGCAACGAACACTTGGTAGGTTCCCATCAGTGGAAATGCAGTTTTCTGGGCAATAGGGTAGAAAATATCTATGTTGTTGTGGCCCTGGACCTCCTTGGCACAGCATTTAAGCCTGAATTCTTTTGTTGGATTGGAAAAGGCTACTGGTGTTTGGCACAGTCTAGATTCCCCAAATCCATGCATTTGTATGTAGTGCCTTCCCTCCCCCCTCCATCTCCCTCCTTCCCCCAAGAACCTGAATC
Source organism: Petaurus breviceps papuanus (assembly GCF_028583685.1). NCBI lineage: Eukaryota > Metazoa > Chordata > Mammalia > Diprotodontia > Petauridae > Petaurus > Petaurus breviceps. Next base: position 19,688,406 of record NW_027185761.1, read on the forward strand.
TTTGTATTATAGTTATATGATTATTAGAGTAGCAACTCCTCTGGTTAATATGTAGCAAGAAGAAAATAACTCAGTTGTGACAAACAAGTTAATATTGTGGAACTGGAATGTTGTTGCTTTCTGGTTTTAGATAAAAGAAGATTGTATTAACAGATCCCCTCAGCCCTTACTTCAGCTGGTAGTTTTGTGGAAACTAAACAAACCAAGCTGTTGTTTTCTTGAGGGCATTTCTTTTCTCTCCTAAATTAGAAGGGAGCCCAGGGCCAAACAGGGATTGTGGAGTGTAGACATGAGATCTAGTTAGGACCTTAGAGATCACCCGGCCAGAAGATCATTGACTTTAGACTGAAAGGGGCCTGAAATGACATCTGGTCCAATGCCTTTCTTTTCTAGTTGAGGAGATCATGCCCAGACAGGTGTGACTTTCCTGATGATACCTAGGGGTTAAATGGCAAACGGAGTGTTTGGACACGTGTCTTTTTACTCTAATGTCTCCTGTAGATTTCAAATCTGTCCTCAGCCACTTACTAGCTGTGTGAGTCTGGACAATTCACCTAACCATGTTTGCCTATTTCCCCATCTATAAAATGGCAAACCACTCCAGTATCTTTGCCAAGAAAACCCCAAAGATGGCTGTGGAAGAGTGAGATACAATTGGAACAATAATGACACCATCAAAGGACAAACATTCTGAAGAATCACAATATCTTAGGGTTGGAAGGGACCTGAGGGGCCCATCTAGTTCAATAGACACCCTTAAAAAATGTTCTATGACACATCCACGCTTGTAAGCACAGATTCTGGGCCATTGTTTTCAAAAGGGGAATTCCAAACATGTTTTGAGCACAAAAGCAAGCAATACATAGAGTCCTTTAAGGGGAGTGGGGGAGGGAGAAAGTACCATTAATGTGGCCCTGTTGTAAGATCTAGGGCCTTTAGTTTTTTAATAGACACATGATTTCTAGTCCTATTTGCTACCCAGAAAAACTTAAACACCTGGTACTTGGGATAATTAAGGTGAGTATCAGCTCTACAGATACACCCAACTCTAGCAGGTGAGGCATTTAAGCATGAGTCCCCTGGGGAGAAAATCCATCCCAGTCTATTCCAGTTCAACAAGTATTTATTTATTTGTCTTTATTCTCTTTAAGTTTGTTATATATTTGTATGACCTGTTTAAAAAAATCTAAGTGAAGCTGCAATGTGTTTGACAAAGGTGTTTGTGACAAATGAAGCATAAGGTGTGGAAAGGTTGCAGTTGCGGGGGAAAGATACGCTTCTTTCCCCTTCTGTGAAATCTCAGATTTTTTTTTAAAGTAATACATAGGAAAGGTGTAAACCAAGGACTGAGTCTGCCTGAATTTTCTTGTCTTCTGGAAAGAAGGGACAGGGTCAGATTGGATATATCCATAGGGTAGCAAGCTATTTGCAGCAGGTAGGTAGTTAGGAGTGTATGTATACATATATGTTCACGCATATATGTACGCATGTATGTGTGTATGCACACATGTGTATGTAAGTATATATGCATATACATGTATATGTATGTGTGTACCTATATATGTGTGTGAGTCTGTGTGTGTGTGTGTGTGTGTGTGTGTGTATGTAAAGGGGGGGATACACTCAAGGAAATAAGATTTTCAAAAATTCCCAAGTCTCAGGGGTGGTTGTAAACTTTCAGAAGACAGAAGCTGCTTAGCTCTGTGACCTCCCAGGAAGCCGTGAGTTCATTCTGCTGACTGTCAGAACAGGACTTCACAGCAATGTGAGCTCCCAAACCCAGGAGCTCCTACTCTCCAAGCTGAACCTGCTGAAGATTTCGCAGCATCCTTCCCCAATGTTGCAGGAAAAGCGCCTAAGTTGCAAAATTTGGGGACCTGTGTCACATCCTGTAGTCATCACGTTTCTCCTTCCTATATGACACCCTTTTGTCTTTTTAAAGGTCCATAGGATTAGAGATGAGGAGAAAACAGGAGAGGGAGAAAGAGACTGAGAAACTAGAAAGAGCCTCAAAGGTTATAGTCTAACCCCTTCGTTTTACACACGAGGAAACTGAGGCTTGGAAAATTAAGCAGCATGCCCGGAGTCAAGCAACTAGTAAGTGGCAGAGCCAGGGTTCAAATCCATATCCTACTCCGCTTCTCATTCTACATTTAGTGTTCTTGATACCGTACTGTAAGCCTTCTCTGGTAACACCTAGTAAAAGGGTATTCTTTAGGTGATAGCGCTGAGGGGGAGCCACTTATGGGGGGCTTTCTTAGCAGTTGAATTTAACAAACATTTATTAAGCGCCTGTTGTATACTGGGGAATATAGAGATGAAGGACAACCTAGTCCCTGCCCTTGAGGAGTTGATTATCTACTGGGAGAGTATATAGGATGTGCATAAGCAAAATGAAATTTGTGTAATGAAAAGTGGAATGTGATTGATTGGGCAAAACAAAACAGGAATCCAGACCAGTTGTTAGGGAAATGTAAGGAAGAGCGTGCTTTTAGTTGGGAGGATCAGGGAAGGCCTCATGGAAGAGGTGGCTCCTGAGGCAGGCCTTGAAGGAAGAAGATTTCAACAGGAGAGAATTAATGTCACTTTAAGATAACTGTTAGTTCTACAATGAAGTATTTTCCATTTGTGCCAAAACTTCCCATGAAGAAACCACTTTTCCCATCCTAAATGAGAAGGGATCATAAGTTGTGATTGGTTAGTAGATTTATCCTTAGCTCTTGGAAGAGGTAACCCTGTGAGTATATATACCAATTTTTCATAGAGCAAACTAGAGTTCATTAGCCTCTATTTGGTTCTGATCAATTTGGTTCTTTCCTTCACCTGGGTGAAGTAAAATGTAGGATGTTGAGTGATGTCATGGAAAAAGCACCAGATTTGTAATAAAAGAAGACTTAGGCTCTTATCTTGGCTTTGCTATTTTCTAACTGTGTGACCTTGGGTAAATCACTTCTCTCTGGACATCTGTTTCCTCCCATTAAATAAAGAAGTAAAGCTGGGTGATCTCGAAGGTCCTTTTGAGTTTTAAATCTTATGATTTATAGTCTCTCATTAGCTTGCTACGTAATCTTGAGCAAAGTTCTTGTCTTTTGGGAACCTCATGTCATTTAGTTAAAAAATTATAGGATCAGATTAGATAATCTCATAAGACTTCATTGCAGTTATAAAGTTTTATGGCTATAGTTACCTTAGGTGTTTTTTTTTTCCCCATTGAACTTAAACTGAAATAAATGGTGGAGTGAATGTAGAAACTCTCATTCCTTGATATAGAGGCTTTGCCTTGGCTTACCCTTTGGGGCTAAAATGCATGCTAATATCCAGCTAGTTTCTAGCATCTGTCATCTCTGTAAACCAAGTCATCTAGAGGATATAGTGATCATCTGATGATTGGGTTTTAGGACCCAAACCAGGGACATCTCTCTGAGCTCCTTCTAGGAGTCAAGCAATTCTTCTCCTTTTTTTTTCTTTTTTTCTTTTTGGAGGGCAATTGGGGTTAAGTGACTTGCCCAAGGTCACATGGCTAGTTTTTGTGTTGTGTCTGAGGCCAGATTTGGACTCAGGTCCTCCTGACTCCAGGGCCGGTGCTCTATTCACTGCACCACCTAGCCGCCCCCAAGCAACTCTTCTAAGTCCTGGGTATACAAAGACTTGGGCAAGAAAAGAATCCTCACCCACAGCTGGCATAATTCAGTACTAGAGAGCTAAACCCCTTAGGTCATACTTCAGTGAGTTTTTAAATACTAAGGGTTTTCTAGCAGTAAAAGCCCATTTTCCATCTTGCTTACGAGTCCCAAAGTAGCTTACCTTCCAAGAGATGCTATTATTACTAAGATTACCAGGAACAATTTAGTATGAGCTAAAACGTCTCTTGGGTTTTGGATAACTAGTATTAGGTCATTTCTGTGAATTTGTTTATTATCCTCTTACAGTACCCACAGTAAGAGCTTCTTGGCTGGTTTTCCTTTAGTGACTGAACTCTGAACAACTTTCCTACTGTGTCTTCAGTCTCTCTCCTTCTCCCTCCCACCTCTCTCCCTTTCTCCCATCCCTCTCTGTCTTCTCTCCCTGTCTCTCTGTGTCTCTGTCTCTGTCCCTGCCCTCTCTCCCTCCCCTCTCTCCCTTTCTGCCATCCCTCTCTGTCTCTGATGTGTGTCTCTGTCTCTCTCCCTCTCTCCCTCCCCCCCCTCCTTATCTCTAGCTTCAAAACACTGCTTCTTGTCCTCCTTTCTTTTGATCAGTGACTGCTCTCCCCTTCATCTGTGTGAATACCTTGACTATGTAATCCGGTTCCCTTTGACCCTTTGCTCTGCTGATTAGTTTACCGCCCTCGATTTCTCCTCCACCTTGTGCCCTCTTGGCTTTGAATCACCTTCCTTATCTTGGCCATTTTCCTCCTTCCTGTTCCTGCCCTCTTGCTTCCCTGAGAGAAACAGGTTCTGAAGACTAAGGCTGATCAGAATCTGTCTCCTGATTTCTCTCTGGAATTCCTAGAAGAAGTACTGTATGTCAGGGGCATGTCTGATGGTGAGTTTCTGTTGGGCCGGCTGCTTCCTGGGTCTTCTGTGGATTCCTGGGGTGCCAACTAAAGGCTCCTACTGTCTGTAGTTATACCGCTGATTTTCTCTTGTTAGATATATTATTTATTAGCATCTGATCTTTTCTTGTTGCCCGCAGTCCATATTTTGTGCCATGGCAAAAGGTAGCCTATTGGCGGTCTTTCTGTGTGTGTCTATATTCTCTATTGCCAGGGTTGCACATTAGGAACAGTGACCAGATCTAGGTGGGAGCTGTTGGACATGGCAGTTTTCCCAGTCATTGTTGCTTGTCTCTTCTCCAGGTTCGAATCTTGGCTTGGTCAAGAGCTGGCTTGACTTACGTGAATTTTCCCCAAAATTGATGCTTATGCCTTTGAGGGCCTAGTCTTGAATCCCGACTTTGTCACTTATTAATTGTGTGTCCTTAGGGCAAGCAAACAATTTCTTGAAGGCTCTGTATCTCCAACTTTGAAATGGGGATATTAATACCGACACACCCTCTCCTAGGGTTTCTTGTGAGGATCATTTGAGACAGGGCATGTTAAGCACATTGTAAATCACTGAGGACTCTAAATGGGTGAAAACCTTTCAAAGTCTGGTTCTTGCTTTTAGCCCTAGGGCAACAGAGTGGCCCCATGAGGCTAGACCTGGTAGGAAATGGAATCTGGAATGGTTCCCTGGTGGAATTCCTTGGACTGAAGTCAAAACCTGATGCACTTAACCCTCTTTTCTTTTCTTTTTGGTTCTTCATTCCTTCATTTCCATCCCTGCATCTCATGATTTGTCTTTAGGGTTGCTATGGTGACTAAAAGAGGCCCCTGGGGCTCTGATCTCTTCCTGAGGCTTGGGGTGTATGGGTCCTCCCCCATGCAGAAGTTCCTCCTGCTTGAGGAAGAACTCAGTGTTTTCTTGTCCTCCATCTCTTTTTGTCCGTCTGCCAAAGAAGACCTACTTTTTAATGTCTGTGAGTAAAAACCATCCTGTGTGTAATGCATTTTTACTATTTTTTTTAAAAGAATGCTCATCATTTAAGAGCCCTCTGGCAGACTTCAAACAGTTAATAATAAACAAATAGTTTTTATCCATCTAACCAAACTGCAGTTTGCAAATGTCCTAATGACTCTTTGAGGTAGTCAGTGAAAGTCATTATCTCCATCTTTATAGCTGAAGAAACTGAGGGAAATGACTTACCTAAGGCCACACTATATTGGGTTCAGGTCTAATGGAAAGATTGCTGACAGAGAGCCAAGAAGATCTAACTTCAAATTCTATCTTAGACATTTAAGAACTACGTGATCCTAGTGAAGTCAGTTAAGCACTCTGGGCCTCAGTTACTTCTTATGTAAAATGAGGGAAATGGACTAAAGACTTTTTAACCTGGGGACTTTGAGTGTTCTCTCCTCTCCTCTCCTCTCCTCTCCTCTCCCCTCCTCCTCCTCTCCCTTTCTCTCATCCCTCTCCCTCTTCTCTCCCTGTCCTCTCCCTCTCTTCCTTCCTTCCTTCCTTCCTTCCTTCCTTCCTTCCTTCCTTCCTTCCTTCCTTCCTTCCTTCCTTCCTTCCTTCCTTCCTTTCTTTCTTCCTTCCTTCCTTCTTGCCTTCCCTCCTTCCTCCTTCCAATAACTGTTTCAATATAATCGGTTTCCTTTGTAATCCTCTATTCCATTTATAATTCTGAGGAGTC
>NW_027185761.1:19694721-19721756 GCF_028583685.1 Petaurus breviceps papuanus
TTAGAGGCATTTCTCCCTTTCTCTCTTCTCACAGGGCCCCTCTCTCCTTCCTTCCTTCCTTCCTTCCTTCCTTCCTTCCTTCCTTCCTTCCTTCCTTCCTTCCTTCCTTTCTTCCTTCCTTCCTTCCTTCCTTCTTGCCTTCCCTCCTTCCTCCTTCCAATAACTGTTTCAATATAATCGGTTTCCTTTGTAATCCTCTATTCCATTTATAATTCTGAGGAGTCCACAGGCTTCCCTAGACACTGCCAAAAGAGTCCAGGAAAAAAATAAGGCTCAGAATCCCTGGACTAGATATTCTCTGAGGTCTCTTCTAACTCTAGAGCTTAGAACCAAGGGATCCTGCCTGTTCTCACCACACCACACCATGCCATGCTACACCTGACCCCACAGCCTTCTCACCTGATATATGCCACCATCTTATGATGCCACTATTTATCATAGAATGGACTTCAGTGAATATGCTAGAGAACAGCCTGAGCTTGGCAGGAATTTTACTTACTGGAGAGTCTGGTTCTAAGTGCCAATGTGAAGGTGGCTTCCCCTTGCAGGTAACATCTGCTCCCCTGCCCCCACAGGGATTTCCCACAGGCCTTTGGTAGGTGAGGATCTTCTGCTTTCTTCATGAAGTCAAGAATATTCATGAATGGGAAATGGGGTGGGGAGAATTTCTATACGCCTATGCCAATAGCCACCATACCAAGTGCTTTGCAGCTTAATAATCTTATCTTTATTATAATACATTAATATAACAATGGCTTGACAATAATAACACAGCAATAATGACAACAATGTTTATGTAGTGCTTTAAATTATGCAAAACACTTTACAAATTTTATCTCATTTTATCTGTACAAAAACCCTGGAATATAGTGCTATTATTATCCCCATTTTACAGATGTGGAAACTGGTCAAACAGATTAAAGAACTTGCTCAGGACCACATAGCTTTAAGTGCCTGAGGCCAGATTGGAACTCAATCCTTGGCTACTTTAGACTCAGAGCTCTATTCACTGCACCACCTAGTTGCTGGCTATCACTCATATATTTCTATGTGTATACATGTGTAAACGTGTTTCAGGAAAAATCATTTTTAAAAAGTATATGCTAGTAAATAATACACCATGTTTCTTGAATGCTCAAATTGCATTGCCCCATGCTTCCTACTAAAGCTCTAAATAACATTAATAACTGTACAATGATTCCAGCAATTTGGGGATGAGGGTACACTGTGGTGCAATCTGGGATTCAGGGAAAGAGGACTCAAATCTTGGCTCTATCATGAAAACATTCGCAAGTGGTTTTGAGTTGGTCACATCTATTTTGGGAGCTTCAGTGTTCTCTTTTGTAAAATGAGGAATTTAATTAGATCAAGGATTCTTAATGTGGGAGGTCTGTGACTTTTTCTTTTTTTTTTTTTTTCTGAGGGGGGAAGACAGGGCAATTGGGGTTAAGTGACTTGCCCAAGGTTATACAGCTAGTAAATATTAAGTATCTGAGACTTGATTTGAACTCAGGTCCTCCTGACTCCAGGGCCGGTACTTTATTCACTACACCACCTAGCCACCCCCTCTGTGACCTTTACTTGTGTTTTGGTAACTGTATTTGAATATAATTGATTTCTTTTGTAATTGAATCTATTTTATACATTTAAAAATGTTCTTCTGAGAAGGGGTTCCTGAAGCTTCACCAGACTGCTAAAAGGGTCCATGAAATAACAAAATTTAAGAACCCTGGGAAAAATCTGGCCAGCTCTTCCATCTGAGGCTTCTCTGAAGAAAGTGAGCTTAGCAGGCTAGAACACTGTGGTGGTGAAGGTTTTGAGCCCATTCTAGAGACTGACCTTTCCTGACCAGAACTGGCTGTTGATTTCAATCAGCAGACTCTATTTATTAAGGGTCCCCTCCATGCATGCATGGTCTTATGTCGGCCTATGATTTAGTGGGACTTGGATCATTTGACCTCTGCCTATTTGAGAGCTGACAGACTAACAGAGGAAAGGATTTCAGTTCTAATTGATAAACATTGATTACACTTCTACTGTGTACAAAGTGCTGTCCTCGGTGCTGGCGAGAAGGTTGGGAAATGAATTGAGAATACTAGTGCTATCTTATGGCAGTGGGTGATGGACTGTCCAGTGAGAGATACAGATAAGAAAAGCTATGAGATTTTATAGGAAGGAGAGAGCCCACTGGTTAGGTGTGCTCCAGCAGGGCTTTATGGAAGAGGAGATCTTTGCTTAAAATAATGTGGGGACTTTTCCTTCGCTACACTATACTTTTCTTCAAGCAAAGTCTGGCTGCAATATTTGAACCTCAAATTCCATTTCCTTACCTGGAAAACTGCTGGGTCACTGGTCATTCACCAATTAAGTCCCTCTTTCCATCATGTCTCATTCTTTCCCATTTTTTGAGAAGGAAAATTCATCCATGAACTTATACCCTTCTCTGTTCTGCTCATGTATTTTATTGCAGTGTCCTAAGAGGGCTTGGGATCCTTAGGGCCCAAGCTGCTGTGGCACTTGGAAGCCATGCCCACAAATATCAGATGCACCCTGGTTATACTGGAAGGATCTATCAGAATGCTAGGGGTGAGAGGTAAAGTAGAAGGAATACCCATGTTACTGGTACCCTTTAAGGGAGGAATGAGTAGTCAATACTTCCCTTGGCCACAGAGAGTTCTTGGAGTCTGTGGGAACTGTGGAGTTCTGGATCTCTCAAACAACTACAACTAGAAATATGTGTAACCGTGACATCAGCAGTAGAGGGTAGGATAGCTAGCATTAGAAGTGCTGACCTTTGCTTCATCTGGGTTGGGGAAGAGCAAAGTGGCCCCGGAGTGTCATGGGGGACACAACTGTCTCTAGGGAGAAATGGTTAGTTCATTCAGCAGTGGAGAAGTACCAGGGTATTCTAGGAAGAAGTGGAAATTGAGGTTGTAGAAAATGTGGGCAGTTAACCCAAGGTCACACACAGGTAGTTGGTGTCAGAGATAGAAGGATCCAGTTCTCCTAACTCCTAGCCCAGTATTCGTCCCATCACTCTCTGCTGTTTTGTGTTGGGTGACATTTTGGATTACATCGATGCATGTTCTTGGGATCAATTCCGAGTCACTTTGGAACTTAGACCAGTAAATGACTTCACTTTAACTTCTCTGAGAAGACAAGAGGATAAGCCTTGTGGGGTCCTGGAAAGGGCCCTGAATTTTAAATAGGAGGACCTGTCTTGGAATCTTTTGCTACCTAAGTGATAAGTCTCCCTCTTTGGGCTTCCTTTTTTCCATCTGTGAAATAAGGTGATTGGACATCATGACCTCTGATGTTCCTTCCAGCCTTAATTCATGATCCTTGGGTGAGAGATGTCTTCCAAGAGTGAATTCTTGGTGTACCACTGGTCACTGGTATTCAGTGAGATCTTTAACCCTTAAATTTACAGTCAAATGAAAGAAGGAAGAACTTGGAAAGACAGAGATTGGTCTATGCTTCAACAGATTCTTTGTTGTTTACAGATAGATGTTAAATTCAGATCCAAATGCTCTTTATCTCTTAACCTTTCTCTGAATTTTCTGTTGCTTCCTGAGGCTGTCAAGTTCTTTCAGCCTTCTTGTTTCCAGTGCAACAGAGAGAAGCCCTGGATTAGCTACTGTTTTGAACAAAGTTTATTAGTCATCTCAGCAAGCAGATGGTCTGACCAGGACACAGCTGATCTCTGGGACATGGTTTTGTGGTGTGTGGAGTTGGGATGGGAACTTTCATTCTTAGGGTTCTGCTCTATGGGGAGGATTCTTTTTAGTTGGGTCTTTAACCATTTGGAAAGTTTAAAAAAGTTTTCCAGTATTTCAAGTCATGATGGTTTGGAGATCCTTCATTAGAGTGCTTCTTCACAAAGGGGATTTTTAAAAAATACCCTTGAACATCTGAGAGTTGAGAACTAAACAGTCTCTTTCCTAACCACAACTTAAACTATATTTATGCTCTTGCTCCCCTGTAAAAGGAAGGATGTGTTCTGTGAGGCAGCTAAATGGCATTGTGGGCCTCTATCAACTTTAGCTTCCTCATCTGTAAAATGGGTACAATAATAGCAGCTGCCTCACAGGATTGTTGTGAAGATCAGTTAGTCAATAAGTACTTATTAAGGATTCACTATGTACCAGGAAGTGCTAGGAATACAAAGAAAGACAAAAACAGATTTCATTAGTGGCTCATATTTTTAATAGGTCAAGTCGGATGATCTGTGTAAAGCATTTTGTAAATTTTGAAGTGCTCCATAAATTATATTATTCTAGAGGTGGTTAATGATCTGCCTGGGGGAAACCTAAGTACTGAAGAGGAATCCCACCTTTCTGGGGGGATTCAGGGAGCTTAGAGAAAATGCTCCCTAGATTGGTTTCTGCTCAGGACCAGAAGAAGCATATGAACTGAGCAAAAACTCAAAATATAGTAGTTGGAGAATTCTAGATGGAGACTAAGTGATAATGATGAAGTACTTTTTCAAGAAAAGAGGACTTGTGTTCAAATCCATCTTTGTGACTTTGTGACTTTAGGTCAATCACTTAACTCCCTAGTCCTCATTTTCCCTATCTGTAAAATTCGGCTGTTAGTCTAGATGCTTTCTCAAGTACACCTCTTGGCTCAAAATCTGTGAATCCAAAAGGAAACTTGTGTTAAAGTGACTTCATCCTCTTTGTACAGACTCACCTGCAGAGTAACTGAAATGTTCAGGATGGTGGAAAGGGAACAGCACCCCCAGTTTTCTAAGTCTTGACTGTAAAGCATTTTGTAAACTAAAAAAGTACCATATACTTTGTATTTGATTAACTTTTGTTCTCAATGTATGTCCTCCCAGTAGGGAGGAGCAAGTTACTCGAGGGCCAGATCAATTTCATTTTTATCCTTGCATTTCTAGCACCTCACAAATTTCAGGTACTTAGCTAAATATTTGTTGACATTTATTTGATTAAACAAATGTCAACCAACATTATTATTATTATTATTACTTGACAGGAAATATGATTCATAAAGAAATAGTTAACCTGGTATTTGAGTCATCTGAATAGCTAATAGGAAAACAGTCTGGCTAAGATAGAACTTGTGACAATGAATGCCCTCCCTATTTCCCCCTCCCCAGAATGATAGAAAAAAACATTACAGATTTGGTAGCCATTTATAGTAATGGCCTAAATCTTGTTTGTCTCCTATGTCCATAAGGAGTGAGAGAATTTTGAGATTGCCAGAGAGAGCTCCTTATGACAACATGTGATGCAGACAAGTAATCTGATTATTTCTGGGCTTCAGAGAGACTTGTCGCTTTATTGAAAGGTCACAAGAAGATGGAGGAAAGTGACCCTGGGACTGAATCTCACCATGACAGATAAGGCAAGGGGAGGGGGAAAGGCACCACTGATGCTTACTTTTTTCACTCATAGACAGGCAGCTTTGGAGACCCAACAAGGGGTAGCAGATATTCTAGCTCAACATCCCTTTAGAAAAACTATGCAATTGAGAATAAGTCCCTGAAGTAAACTTCATTTGCATGTAAAGATTTTCTTTTTAAGACAATCAGGGTCAAGTGACTTGCCCAGGATCTTGCAACTAGTAAGTGAGGCTGGATTTGAACTCAGGTCTTTCTGATTTCAGGACAGGACTGGTACTCTAGCCACTATACCACCTAGCTGTCCTGAAGATTTTTCTTAAAGGTCATAAAAATGTTGGGATAGTGTAATAAGCACATTGGAAGTGTGTAGAGACAAGACCCAAGTTCAAATTCCATCTTAGACACATGTTAAAATCACTTAGCCTCTGTTTGCTTCAGTTTCCTCATCTGTAAAATGGGGATAATAATAATACCCACCTCCCAGGGTTGTGAGAATCAGATGAGATTATATCTGGCATGCATTTAGCATAGTGCTTGATACACAGGAGGGCCTATATGAATGTTAGTTACTGTTGTTGTTATTAATATTATGATTCGCTCTAAGATCCCTTCTTCCTCTAAATCCTATAATTCAAGTGTTCAGTTGCATCTTGCCCATTGTTTGGGGAGTCATAGGCAAGACCCTTTCATTAGTCCATGTTGTAGCGTATGGAGAGATCCCAGATGGAGAAGTCAGTCACTCAATTTGAGGTCTAAGGCTTTAGGTCATACCAGAAATCTATTTTTTGACCTTGAAAAAGTCCCTTCTGATCTCTCAGCCTTAGTTTCCACCAGCATAAGGGCACTGGATTTGATTCTCCAAGGCCCTTCCAGTTCTCATGAGTGTCCAAGTACACATTATTGGAATTGGAATTGTGCTAAAAAGATGTTGTCTGAGAGAAGTTATGTTCTGACTGAGAGAGGTGATTTTTCATGAGTATATCAAAGCCTTCGTTTCAGCTGGGCCGGCTTCTGCTTTTGCTGCATGTTCAAATGTTTACATGTAGAGGGTGCTTTGAAAGTGATGGAAAACAGTTTGTTCTCTGTATCAAGCGTAAACTCCTGCCTGTCTTAAAAGACATTCCAGGGTCTGACCTCCCTTTTTCTCTCTGCTCTTTAAATGCAGTTCCCTGCTCCAGTGTTCCCTCCAGTAACCAGGGTCCTCGCTTTCTCCCTCATTCCTTCCGGGCATCTTCACCCTTTGTATGTCTCCCTCCCCAGGATACAGTCTCAAGACTCAGTTCAGGTCTTGTTTCCCTCTTGTGATGAGATGGGCAGAGAGCTGAGTCCTGAGGACATCCGTTCAAATGTGAGTCCTGTTCTTTGACTGGGTTGGGGGAGACAAGTTATTTTCTTGTTTATAAGATGAGGAGTCCATACACGACTGCTAGACCACTTCACTGATTCCCCTCGCTGTCTGCTGAGTACCTTAGCCTATATCATCTGATTTAATTTCTTATCAGGATTATAGGCTTAGCCCTGGAAAGGACTACAGAGATTCATTTTATAGATGAAGAAAACCGAAGCTTTGAGAGGTTCAGAGATCTGGCCAAGCTCACACAGGAGTATGAATGTTCTCAAGGACCTGTAATGGCTCTCCTTTTCAACAATGTGAGTCTTGTCTTCCAATCTAGAAGCTTAAGCTTGCTGATGGCAGGGACCATTGATCATCTCCTTCCTCTGTATCTATCCACACACAGCCTGGGCCTGAGCCCATAGCAGGCTGTTCTATAATACATATGCTGATTTTGTAAGCAATTCCCCCCTGCCCCCGAAACCCACCCTTTATTACCTATGAAGATGAAGTCTATCTCAGCCCTGCCCCTGTTCAAATCACTTAGGACTAATTCCCAGTTAGTGAGGGATCTCCAGGACACCCAGTATCCATCTCTTTTTATACACAGAAGAGTCACATGCACCTCATAAAATGCTATTAATAAGGTGCATTATGATTCCATGGTTTGAACTGTTTTAAGGGTTAGAGCTTATCCTCACAGACTCCTTATGCCCAGTGGCTTGAGGTAAATAAAGTTCCTTGATACCTCCTCCTTAGTTTCTCTGCCTTTTAACTATGGATAACCTTGAAACAACCTGGAGATTGGTGCCCTTAATGAATAACACTCTTGGCTTCCTATGGAACTGACCTCTGACCCCTGTGAAATCATAGGCCTCAGCGTTACCTTGGAAACCAGGCTTGTGCTCTTGAAGTGATTCTATGGGGAGACATTTTTTCCCCCTTTTCCTTGAGTTCACTTTCTCTGGGTCTAATAAAATCAGGCTTCCAGCTCTTGTTAATGGCTGCTTTGGGAATTAATTCTTCCTTCAGTTGTTTATAGTTTAGAAGACATTATTTTGAGACCCTCGCCCAAGAAAACTGAGTCACCCTACACTCAAACCTTGGAAAGCCCATACTATGTATGTTTCTGGTTTTGCCTCTCCAAAGTCAAGCCCTCTCCTCGACAGAGCCCCAAGGAAGCTCTGAGTTGAGATAAGGTGAGTTGTTGGGAAGTAATTGGTTCATTCTTTGAGTGCAATGAAGACATGGTTGGTGTCAAGCTGTGTTGAGCTTTTGATTAAGAAATGCCCTGGAATCTGCTGGTGCGCTACCTCCAGGAGGGCATTCCAAAGTGAGTGAGTGCCAACATAATTCAAGATTGTTGTCTTGATTGGAAGGGAGAGGGAATGGAAGGGAGAATGGAAGTGAAGAAAACCCGTGATAGGTAAGTAGTTTTTTTCTTTTAGGAGGGGGGAAGGCAGGACAATTGGGGTTAAGTGACTTGCCTAAAGTCACACAGCTAGTAAGTGTTAAGTGTTTGAGGCCGGATTTGAACTCAGGTCCTCTCGACTCCAGGGTGGGTGCTCTATTCACTGCGTCACCTAGTCACCCCGATAGGTAGTTCTAGGCTAGTGAATTTTGAGTGTCTTAACAGTTTTTCAGATTGGGTCTTTTTCTTTTCCTATGAGGGCAGGGAGAGGGCCAGTCTAAAAAATAACCTTTGGATTGGTATGGGGAGACATGCTGGCTAACACCAATAGTTTAGAAAGTAGGGTTAGGCTTGATGTTAAGGTCCTGGATTCAAATTCTGTAACTTATTTACCTAAGTGATGCTAAGTAACTTCTCTTATTTGGTTCACAGTTTTGTAAGCTGTAAAACAAGGGGATTGGAGTAGATAGGAGATCTAAGGTCCTCCCTTTTCTTTCTTCTTGAAGTCTAACAGTGTTTTCGAGGGAAACATTCTCAACCAGGAGTCAGAGGTCCTAGGTTCTGGTTAGTAGAAAGGATGAGAAGGAGCAGAGTAAGATCCCAAAAGGGGGGAGGGGTCTCCCATCTCTAAATCTAGGGCTTTTAAGTCTCACTCATGCTCTTGGCTTTTAAAGACACCATAGTATAAGGGGTTAGAGTGCTGAACTTGGGAGTCAGAAAGACCAAGTTTGAACCCTACTTTAGACACTCAGTACCTGTGTGACCCTGGGCCTCAGTTTCCTCATCTGTAAAACAAGGGGGTGGATTTGATGACCTTTAAGGTTTTTCTAGCTCTCAATTGATCATTTCATTGTTGCTTGTGAGGCTTTTGCTACTAAATTATGCTATTTTTCTGAGAGTTAGTTGTGTGACCTTGGACCAGTCACTTGGGGGGGGGGGCAAATTCAAGAAACATGAGGAGGCATAATGAGGAATCCCTTATCCCTTTAAGGAGCATGAGATTCACCATTTCCTTGTAGTGGTTGGGGATTGGGGATTGGGAAGAAGGAGAGTGCTTATTCTAGTCCCAAACCCTCAAATATTGTTCTCTATGCCTTTACTATGTCCTGTGCCAATTTGAAGATTGGAAAGAATGTTGGCAAGAGGGCAGCATGGTTTAGTGAAGAGTGTTCAATTTCTGCCCAGAGGACCTGGTTTCAGATCCCAGGTCTGTTATTCATTATCTGTGAGCCCTCAGACAAAATACCTAGTTTATTCAGGCTTCAGTTTCCTCATATGCAAAGCAGAAGAATCAGACTAGGTGATCCCTAAGATCTTGTAGCTTTGAAATGAGGATAAGTGAATTTGACTTCTACCAGGAAAGCCATTTAATCTCTCTCAGCCTCAGTTTCCCCATCTGTAAAATGGAGAGAAAATAGCCCTTCTGTCTCACAAGGCTGTTTGGAGGATTGAATCTCATAATGTTCATAAAGTACTTTGGAGACCTTAAAAGTTTATATGCATATGTTAAGTACTAATTTATTATTAGCATTTCATTCTTGTCATCTTTGCTTATAATGATTATCCTGTTACTGGTGATCAAGAATTCACATTTATGTAGTGATTTGCAAGGGACATTCCTTGTAACATTGTGAGGTAGGCAAGTGTCGTTTGAGTAAAGTCATTTCTAGCCTTTGTTTTCTTATTTGTGTAATGGGGGGAATTTGATTAAATAACCTCTAAAGTCCCTTCTTTAGCTTAGTGAGTAGACAGAGAATTGCTCTTGATCAGGAAGCCCTGGGTTTGAGCCATGTCTCTGATATATGTATGGCCCTGGGTGGGTCAGTTACCCAACTAACTCTCTCAAACCCTAATAACTTGCTGAACAATTGTTGAACTACATTGGTAGAGGGAGCTTCCACACTGGGAATCCCCTCTACCAATGCAATGACAGGACAGATTACCCCTACCCCCACCACACCCACCCACACCAAATGATCTTTCTACATATGGTCATAATAGCTAACATTTTTATAGTACCTACTGTGTGCAAGGCACTGTTCAGGTCTTCCAACTCCAAGGCCCAGCCAGCATTTATATACTGTGCTATCTAGCTCCTGATTGGAGTTCATTAATTTTACTTGAGGCAGCAAGGTGGTGCAGTGCATAGAGCAATGAGCCTGGAATCAAGGAAGCTCCTGACACTTCCCATCTGTGTGACCCTGGGAAAGTCACTTAACCTCTGTCTGCCTCAGTTTTTCAACTGTAAAATGAGGAAATAGCAGCACTTTCATCCCATGGTTGTTGTGTGAATTAATGAGATAATATAAGTAAAGTGGGGGTGGCTAGGTGGCACAGTGAATAAAGTACTGGCCCTGAAATCAGGAGGACCTGAATTCAAATCCAGCCTCAGACACTTAACATTTACTAGCTGTGTGACCTTGGGCAAGTCACTTTATCCCGATTACCCTGCCCTCCCACCTCCAGAAAAAAAAATAGTAAAGTGCCCAGCATGTAGTATTTGCTATAGAAATGCTTAGTTCCTTTTCTCTCTCCCTCCCCTCCCTCCCCCAATCTCCTTGGAATTTTAAGTTGGGAAGAATTTGTTCTGCTGTGATACTCTGGTTCTGTGGGGTCAGGGCTTTGGAGTTTCTTTGGGTCTTATGCTGAGTAGACCTCATAGGGCTCCTACCTGGAATTTACCTGTGTATAACTTATGCAGCAACTACACTGGGGAAAATCACAGAGACATAGTTGTCTCCTGTGGGGTCAAAGGACTGTAGGGCTTCTGAATGAGGCATTTATTCCCAATGAGGAGTTCTTACTCACACACACACACACACACACACACACACACACACACACACACACACATCAACTGGCAAAACCCTCCCACATTTAAGTCATTGAGGCACCAGGCAAGAGAGACTTGAGGAAAATTCCATTCAGAAGAGACTCTCTCCGATGTTCGGTTCCAAATGTCAGTGTCTGGAGTGAAAAAAACCTGGGACGATGTTGGCAGCTGTGGTGCCAGCCTGCCCCATTTGTTAATCAGGGCAGTGTTTAAATCCAAATCATTTTTTCTTCTTCAGAGTTTGGACCTTGGCAGGGCTTTTGTAACTTGCCTCTCCCCTCTCTGGCTCAGCTAGTCAATGCCCTGCATGCCAAGGTGTTGCTCAATCCCCATATTAGTGACACTGAAGGCTTCTGGCCAGGGCCTCTCTCCTGGCCTTCTCTTCTCTTCCCTCCTTCTCCTCCACCCCCCCCCCCTGCCCCCGCCATCACACACACCCTGGTCCCTCTTTCCTGAGTCAAGCTGTTTGAGAAGTCCAACCTCCCCACAGGGCTCCATATAAGGAAGGTGCCCGGAGATAGGCTTCTCAAGGTCCACAGGAACCAGGAGCCAGTGTCCTCAGAAGCATGTGTCTCTCACAGCTGGCCAACAACACCTTCAGCTTCAGTCATAGAATTCTAGAATGTGAGAGCTAGAGAGACCTTAGAACAGGGAAACCGTGGGAGCTGGAGAGACCCTTGGGGTATATATTATATGAGAGTGGTAAGGGACCTTCAAATAGGATGTGTGAGTAGGAAGGGACCTTAGAACTGAATAGGTTAGAGTGAGAAGAGACCTTAGAATATAGACTATTAGACATAAGAGAGCCTTAGAATATAGAATGTTAAAATATAAAATGTCAGAGCTAGACATTAGCTTTATTTAGACCTCATGACAATAACAATAATATAATAGCTGGTATTTATATTGTGCTTTCAGATTTGTAAATCTAATATCATTTAAATCTAAAGGTAGGTGGTGTTATTCCCATTTTACAGATGAGAAATTCAGGCTCACAAAGAGGTTAAAGCTTACTGAGGGTCTCACATCTATACATGGGTGCCTGAGGCAGGATTTGGTCAGGCAGGGCTTTCAAAGTGATTCTTTCAGCTGTTTTATGCCCTTGGACAAATCATTTCTTCATTCTGGGGCCTTGGATACTCTTTCTATGAAATGAGGGGGGTGGCTTAGGTAGCTTCCAAATCCCCTTCCAACAATGTCCTGTATTCCAAGGCTGTAGATGGTGCAGTGGATAAGAATTCTAGACTATCCAGTTCTGATCAGGAAGACCTGAATTCAAATCTTGTCATAGACACCAGCTATGTGTGACCCTAAATAACTAAATCCCCAAGTGGGGAATGACTTAACCCAGACCCACACATCAGGTTAGCACAGAGGGGAAAGTAGAACCTGGACCTCAAGAATTCCAACTTGAACTCTTGAAAAGATATTGTTACGGTTTTGTTGGTCATAAAAAGGCATCACAGGGAAAGTGAGCGTGAGCTCGGGTTTCAGGGACAGTAAGAATCCCCTGGGCAGAAGGAGCCACTGTGAGAAAAAGCAGGGAGATAAGATACAAGGTGTGTGTGAGGGGTAAATGAGACTGGTCAAGGGTGGAGTCTAGGCTTTGGAGTAGAGGGGAAAATTGGGAGAATGAGATGAGGGGAGGAGAATGTGGCCACCAGATTCCAAAAGGAATGCCTTGGATGTCAGGTGAAGGGAGTTTAGATGTTATCCTTTGGGAAATGGGGCCTCATATGTGAAAAACAACATTTATGAGAGAGAAATCAGGCTGCTTTTTTTTTGTGTATGATGGTGGGGTTAAGGACAAGAAGAAGTGTGGCATTTGATCTTGAGAGTAGGGAGTCAATGTCACATCTTTCTCACAACTAACTTCATGGGCTTTCTTGATATGCTTTTCTACCCCTTCTGGTCCCTACCCAGAGGAAGCCAACAAAGGGATTTGATACTTATTGAAAAGTGGCCCCTGGGAGGTCTCCAAATTTGAGGGCACAGTTGTAATTCAATTCTAACTGGCAAACACGTATTAAGCTACTACTGTCCTAGGTACTGGGGCAGACCACTGGTAAAACAGGGACTGTAACCTTCCTGGTTACTAGGGGAGGACAGACCAAAATAAAAACGATGTGAATATGTAGTATTACATGATAAGTAAAGAGGTACCCCAAAAGATTTTTGTGGGGAGAGAAGCTATGGTTCTTGGAGGGGAAAAAATCAAGGAAGGCTTCCTGGAGAATGTGGCATTTTAAGTGGAGCTTTCAAAGTTAGACAGGAATTCAACAGTTCAAGAGAAAGGACAGTTGGCTAATTCCAGGCATAAGGAGCAGCTGACAAAACAAATGTGGAGATGGGAAATGAAAGGACAGACAAAATGGCAGGAGTGGAGAGGAGTAAAGGCAGAGTAGTCTAGAAAGTTAGTGGCCTCAGTTGGTGGAAAGCCTTGAGGGTCAGGCAGGAGAGCTTGAACTTTACTTGGTGGGCAATGGGGAGCCAAGAAAATTATTCTGGTAATACCATGAAAGTCAAGGGACAGACTTGAGGTGGGAAGGAAGACCTGTTTGAAAGTTTGGGTACCATATTGTCCAGGGAAGGGGATGCTAATGAAGACCTGTACTAGGGTGGTAGCAAAGGGAATTTAGAGGAAGGAGGTCAGTGTCGTGGAGGTTAAATCAAACAACATTCAAATTGGACGTTAAGGGTTCTTGGGGAAGAAGATGTTTACAGTATAATGGATAGGGAACTCTGCACCAAAAAGCCCCCCATCTTTTGATGTGGTCTGGAGCAAGTCACTTCTTAATGCTCTAGGCAACTGATTTGTAAATTGGAGGAATGGTGCCAACCTGTGCTGGTAGAAGGAGTTCCCTGTATCAGGTGCAGTCCTTTAGGGTTTGGCAGAAATGCAGCCAGTGATGAGAGCAAAAGATGATGTTTGGGTTTAGGGATGGGATGATGTGTGGGAGGTGAGGGAGACGGAGAGCCAAAGACATCTTCAAAGTAAGGAACAGAGAGAGGAGGCAGAGCAGGTTTAATGGCAGTGGGAAGGTGAATATAGAAACTACATTTGGGCACAAATCTTTGAGATTTGTCCACTGTCTACTATCACTTTTAAAGGTGACATTTTCTCTTTCTACCTAGCCGGAGCTACCATCTAAGTGGGCTTAGTGTGCTGGACAACAGTCCTCTAAAGCAGCTCTCAACTGACAGAATTAGCTATGAATACAGTTTACCCAGGTTTGGATTATATTAAGTTCTTCGCTTAACTGCTTAGCTTATGATAACCCGGTGTCACCCAGCATTAGAAAGTGGAGGACAAGTCACTTTTCCTTTCTGGGCCTGTTTCCCCCTCTCAGTGGAGCAGAAGGAATCAGACTCACCCTCACTGAGGAAAGTACCATTTATTTCTAGACTTTTTCCACCTGTGGAAATGGAGAAGCTAGGGTAAGACTGGCAGAGGAGGAGTTGACCAATGAGACCAAAATCTCTTGGCCAAAAACTCATTTTGAAAATCAAAGCATATCCAGGGGCTTCTCATTTATCTGACATTGCACAGAAGGGAGCTGGCTCACAGAGATGCATTCTCCCTCAAATGCCAGCATTGTTTAAATTTTAACCATTTTGGATAAGAGATCTTTCTAATGAATCACTCACTTCCCTGACTTCTTAAATACAACATCAAGATTGATTTTATTTTGGGGGCGGCCAGATAGCACAGCGAGTAAGAGCACCTGCCCCAGTGTCAGGATGACCTGGGGATCGAATCTGGTCTCAGACACTTAGCACCCACCCAGAAACACTTGGCTGTGTAACCTTGAGCAAGTTACTTAACCCCAATTGCTTAGGGGCAGCCAGGAGGCTCAGCAAGTAAGAGCACCGGCCCCAGTGTTGGGATGACCTGGGGATCAAATCTGGGCTCAGATACTTAGCACCACACCCAGAAATAACTGGCCATGTAACCTTGAGCAAGTTACTTAACCCCATTGCTTAAAAAAAAAAAAGATTGATTTTATTTTTCACTAAGTAAAAGAGGTCATTCTTTGCTTCATTCTTATCTAGCCTTAATCACTGAATGGGTGTAGCCTCAGACAAACTTTGACCTGGGAAAGAGCTTAGCTTTAAAAGGCCGAGGTCTCTCACTGCATCCTGGGCCAGTCACCCTGATCTATATCTTGCCACTGGACCCAGATGGCTGCAGAAGAGAGAGTGAGGCTGGTGACTGCTCAGCCCTCCCTCGCTTAAATCCAATACACTTGCAAGTCGACATCACCTTTCTGATGCCATGGTCCTCTTCAAGAGTGAAGGACAAATACAGGATACTGAACACTATGGCTACTGAACACTATGGAATCTTCTTGGTGTCTGGGGAATTTCACTATGTAAATTAAGGAATGGACTGGGCTAAAATGCAATGAATAATTCCTTCAGTACCTGTGGGGTGTATATGGGAAGCACTTTGCCCCTATACAAAATGGCCCCAAACTGCTTTCTATAATTATTTTTCCTCTTCCCTCAGTAAGAGATTGCTAACTATTTCTTTTCTGGGATGCATCTTGCCCCATCCTTCTTTGATAATTTTTCTATTCATCATATAGATACATTAAACTCTGGGGAATACTAATATAATCAAGCATTACAGTTCCTACCCTCAAGGAGCTTACATTCAAATGGAAGAAGACACCATATATAACCAAATTGATTTGAATTCTGTGAACTGTGTATAAAGTAAGACTAAATTGGCTCAGTGAAGACCTGAGGGGTTCTCCTACAACTAATGAACTTTGTGACTATTTCAGATGCTCTGAGGTTTCTCTGTTTCCAGATTTGCACCCATATTTCAGATGATGAAAGCTATCAGAAATCTGGCAGCTGAGGAAGTGGGACATAGCTGTAATAATAAACCAAGCACACTCTCCCTAACCATGGCAAGAAAGTTGATACCTTGATAGAATGAATATCTGTGGTCTCCTGATATTTGCTATTTTCTTCCATTCCTAGGAGACTAGATAGAATTTGAGAATAGCATGGGAGGGACTGCAGAGATGTATCTAGTCCAGCCAACTCTTCTCACCTAAATTTCCTTCACTGGGTATCATTTCCTCATTGGAGGGGGAGAAAAGAGAGAAGAAATTTGGAAATAGATGGAGTTGTTGTTTTGGATGGTAGACTGTTTGTAAGGTGTCCCAGGCATCCAAAGTCAAGGATTCAGTGGAGCCCTTTATAATACTTCCAGTTTCTGCATAGAGAATCAGAGTGTTTGTTTTCTAGAGTTGAGTGACACATAGCCCTTGGTTTCTCAAAAGGGAAGTTGCCAGAAACGGAACTATAATTCTACTTAGAAGCAGAGGCTTTATACAGTGTAAGAGCTGGAAGGGAACTTTAGAGAGATGACCTAGAGAAGACAAACTTTCAAGTTGTTTTTTGTTTGTTTTGTTTTTTTCCCACAAAAGAGGGAACAAGGAAAGTCACACGAGTGGGACTAGAACCCAAATCTCCCAACTCTGAGTTCTATGTTCATTCATTTAGTTCTTTCTAAAATATCCCTGCACCCAAATGTATTGGCATCCTTTGGAGTTGGTTTTGTGCCCTTACCCTATCTCCCATCTTCCCTTTCCCCTCTCCCCCTTCCTCCCCTACCCTGTACACTGTAAGAGGCTCAGGCCCCATTTCACAAAAGGGGAACTAACTCAATCTAGAAAGTGTGACTTACCCAGAGTTTTGCTCTGAGTCAGTAAGAGTCAGGATAGACCCCAGTGGCTGCTGATTCACCATCAGCTTCTGAGGCTTCTGAGTTCTGCCATTTCCCAAGCTTTTTAACTCTGGTAGCATTTACATCAGGGGGCTGGAAGAAAGAGGGGAACCCAAAGATTTTCACTATACTGAAAGCTTACTGATTCTAATTGTGCTCGTTCTAGGTCAGGCTCTTTCCACTCTCTGTGAAGAGAGGGTTATTAACTAAGACCTGTCACAATATAAGTGAGGAAGACCTGAATTATTTGAACAAAGATCCTTGAAGCACTTTAGAAACACCTGTTTCTGTACATTTGAGAAGCTAGTGACAAATCGTTCTTCTGGGTCTGGTGAAACAGGTCCCTTATGTACCTCTACTAGAAAAACACTTGGCCACCTCTCCAGTTACCTTGTAAATTTCTGAATTTTATTTATTTTATACAAACTGCATTGTTTTATAGACAGTTCCTTTTTGGCTTTCATTTTTTAAAAATATTATGAATTTGATCATCAACATATGTGACATTCCATTATGCAAACTCTTTGACCTTTGCAAAGAAAAGTTTTTCATTTCATCATGCTTTCTTATCTGTTATAGTCAATTGTCTGTATGTTTCCTTTGAATCCTTACCTTCCTTTGAAGGTTTAGCCCAAGTGCCAATCCTTTCTAAGGCCTCTGCTGGTCCCCGTAGTTCCTAGTGCTTTTCTCCCCTCCCCACCAATGACCACACATTTCCTTTGGTTATATTCATGTAGGCATAATTGTTTCACCCAATAAAATGTGAGGTCTCTGACTATGACGTTTGTTTTATTACAGTCTTGGTATCCAGTGATGAATGCGTGTTGATCAGTAGGGGAAAAGGCACAATCAGAATGAAATCTCCATGAGGGCAGGGACCCTTTCTTATTTATTCTTTTATCTCTCCATCCCTTTTCACAGTGCTGTAACTACTGCAAATGCTTATAATTTTTGTTGGATTGGATTGAGTACATCTTAGATTTAATTAATTCAGAGAGGCTTTTTCCCTCTCCAGGCGCAGATGAGTGTACTTTATCTGTATCTCAGGTGGGTGCCTTGGGGAATCTCTGGTCCATCTTGTATATGTACCTATCTTGGGTAGTGGATTCCAATACTGAGTATATCAGTGGTACCCTGGAGTCCTGAATCCTAATGGTGTATGGAGGTCTAGGGGAGGAGAAGGGCTTAGGTGATTGCTTGTTTCTTTTTTTTTTTTAAGTGATATAAATTCATTGACTGTTTCTGCTCTGAAGTAACTGGTGTCAGAGACTAGAATAAGACCTGGACCAGGCAGGAAAGGATCCTCATTGATGTTCCCACTAACCTGAGCTCCTTGAGACCAAAAACTGTCTTTTGACTTTCTTTGTATCCCCAATGCTTGGCACAGTGCCTGGAAGATAATAGACACTTAATAAATGTTTATTGATTGACTGGAATGCAAGGGGAATACAGGAGAAAAGAAAAAAATGGAGTGAGTTTTAAACCCATTGCTGTAGCAAGCAGCACATTTTTAGGGGAGTGGGAAAAGTCCTGAGGCTAAGATTCTGCTTGAGACCTAGGCCTTCTTCTTTGGTGACTTCAGACAGGTGACTCAGTTGTAAGATAACTGTGTTGGACTAGAACTGGGGTGGGCAAACTGTGGCCTTCTAGGTCCTTGGGTGCAGTCTTTTGACTGTGTACAAGTTTTATAGAACAAATCCTTTTATTAAGGGGATTTGTCCTGTGAGGTTTGTATTCAATCAAATGGCTGTACTTGAGAACCTAGAGGGCCACGTGTGGCCTTGAAGCTGCAGGATCCACTAGAAGATCTCAAAAGTATTTGAAAGGCTCTTCTTCTTTTTTGTAAATTGTATTTTAATTTTTTTTCCCAATTACATGTAGAGATAGTTTTCAACATTAATTTTTGTAAGGTTTTAAGTTACAAATTTTTCTCCATTCCCCTTCCTCATGACATCAAGCAATCTGATATAGGTTATACATGTGCAATCGTGTAAACTTATTTCCACATTAGTCACATTGTGAAAGAAGAAACAGAACAAAAGGGAAAAGTCATCCCTCCCACCCCCCTAAAAGCGGACAAAATGTGAAAATAGTATGCTATCTGTATTCGGACTCCATAGTTCTTTCTCTGGATGTGGGTAGCATTTTCCATTATGAGTCTTTTGGAATTTTCTTGGATTATTATATTGCTAAGAAGAGCTAAGTCATTCATAGCTGATCATTGTACAATGTTGCTGTTACTATGTTCAGTGTTCTCTTGGTTCTGCTCACTTCACTCAGCATCAGTTCATGTAAGTCTCTCCAGGTTTTTCTGAAATCTACCTGCTTATCATTTCTTGTAGCAAAGTATATTCCATTACATTCATATGCCACAACTTGTTCAGTCATTCCCCAATTGATGGGCATTACCTCAATTTCCAATTCTTTGCCACCACAAAAAGAGCTGCTATAAATATTTTTGTGCATGTAGGCCCCTTCCCCTTTTTTTATGATCTCTTTGGGAAACAGACCTATTGGTGGCATTGCTGGATCAAAGGGTACACATAGTTTGATTGCTCTTTGGGCATAGTTCCAAATTGTTCTCCAGAATGGTTAGATCAGTTCACAACTCCATCAACAATCCATTAGCCTCCCAATTTTCTCACATCTTCTCCAACATTTATCATTTTCCTTTTCTGTCATATTGGTCAATCTGATAGGTATCAGGTAGTATCTGAGATTTGTTTTAATTTGTATTTCTGTAATCAATAGTGATTTTTTCATATAATTATATATACTTTAATTTCTTCATCTGAAAACAGCCTGTTCATGTCCTTTGACCATTTATCAATTGGGGAATGACTTGTATTCTTATAAATTTGACTCAGTTTTCGATATATTTGAGAAATGAGGCAAAAGGCTCTCTTGTGGAAGAGATTCCTCATGGCAGAACTGGGAGCAGCTGTGGAAGGTTGAGTCAGAAAGGAAAACCATCTTAATGAATAGGCAAGACCTGGCCCAAGATAGAATGGACTTAAAGGTAGTGAGCACCACATCTTCTTTCCCCTTACAGCCAGCCACCTGTGCTCTGAGATCCAATGATATTGGCCCCTTGGCTATTCATCTCTTGACTTCTGGCATTTTTCAATGGCTGTCCCCAAGTGTGTAGTGTCCATCCCAGCCTCTTGGCTTCCTTCAAGTCCCAGTTGAAACCCTATCTTCCCCAGGAAGCCCTTTCCCAGTCCTCCTCAATCATAGTGCCTTCCCTCCGTTGATGATCTCTAATGGATCCTGTCTATATCTTGTTTGCACATACTGTGTTTCCCCAATAATAAGACCTATCCCAAAAATAAACCCTCCCCTTACTGTGTAAGATTCCTCTAAAATAAGCCCTCCCCCAAAAATAAGCCCTATTGAGATTGCTACTGTAGTGAAGGTGATCCCCTGTGCTACATGCTACATTATGGTACCCTCTGTATGCACCGTCCCCCCCCCCCAATGAAATGCACTCTGCGCTCCGAGCTGCATCCAATCAGAGCTACAGCAGTGAGCGCATCATCCTGTTCTTCCCCAGTGATTTGCTTATTGAATAAAGGTACATTTTTTTGTTCACATTTACCTGTTTATTAAAATTGCTGTCAATGTTCATTAAAATAAGCCCTCCCCTGAAAATAAGCCCTCTGGTGATTTTCTGTCCAAAAAAATTAATAAGACAGTGTCTTATTATCGGGGAAACACGGTAGTTGTTAGCATGCTGTCTCCCCCATTACAGCATGAGCACCTTGAGGGCAGGGACTGTCTTTTGTCTTTTGTTGTATTCCTCATTGGTTAGCACAGTGTCTAGAACACAGGCCATTTGTACCTATTTATGGACTGACTGACATGCCAGGAAGATGCAGGTAAAAAGTTGGATGATCGTCTCATCTCAGGGGATTCCCGTCGTTCTATGGATGTGGTTAAATTGGAACCTTCTCTGGTGTGGGTACCACACCTTACTCTCAGGATGGAGAGAGTTTAGAAGAATTGGGTCAGGTCTCTGAACATTTTGTCATTTTACTACTATTTCCTTCTGGGCTCCTGGGGGCTGATGAGTATGCAGGCCAACAGAAAATGGAGAAAATGTGGTGGAGTGGAAAGAGGAGTGAGAGGCCAAATCCCAGGTAAATCTCCAGGCCTCAGTTTCCTGATCTGTAAAATGAGGATAGCAATAGTACCTGCGACATCTACCTTGGGATTATTTCTGTGGCACATTGTGTGTCAAGAACTTTGCAAAATTTAAATTGCTATAAAAAATGTTAGTTTTATAGGTTCAGA
Source organism: Petaurus breviceps papuanus (assembly GCF_028583685.1). Lineage (NCBI taxonomy): Eukaryota > Metazoa > Chordata > Mammalia > Diprotodontia > Petauridae > Petaurus > Petaurus breviceps. The sequence continues at coordinate 19,715,703 of NW_027185761.1, forward strand.
AAGTTATAAATGAATGCCCCGGCAGAAATGACATCATCGTCTCCCCTCCCCCCCTTCTCCCTTTTTGAGCTGCTGCATGTGAACTGTACCTAGATCTCAAAAAGCACAGCCAAGATTTTTTTTAAACCTAGTACTGGTCCCCCTACTTAGTTCTTGAAGGAACAGCAGCCTCTTGATTCCCCACTGTGACAGTACAATGTGTCTTGTGGAGGCTGCCACAAAAAATTGGCATTATAAATAAGATTGAACCCTAGGGTCAGTCTGAAGCAGGCCAGAAATATCTGCACCCACAGAGAGAGTGGGCCCCAGAAGAATGTTCCCATTCAGTCACCCCAGGGAGGTGAGCCCACTCATCAGGAGGGGGGTGGGAATGGGGGGAGATGGGGGAAAGACTTAAGGTCTTTTTTCTATGTCTCAGGATGTCAGTGATTCTCCCCCTTCAGTCTCCAGTTGCTACTACCCTTTGGGTTAGGCAGGGGAAGGCTAGCAAGGCCTGAAGTTACCTTAGCCTAATAATAGCTCATTTATATTTATATAGCCCAAGTGCTTTGAATACCTTTTTTCATTTTGAGTCTTACTATGACTCTATTTGGGCAGCAGCTGTACTATAATAATACTTATTTTACAAATTAGGAAAATTATTGAATGTTAAAATTGGGAAGTATCTTAGAGTATGGGGCTTAGACTGTAAACTTACTGAGGGCAGGAGCTAGGTTATCATATCGCCCTCAAGAGGTCTAGCACATTTCTTTAAGTATCAATCAAGCTCTTCATAGAAATTCTTGTTAATTATATACCCCTCCAAAAGTCTCAGTGCAGTTTTAAGCTATTAAAGCTTAATAAGTCCCTCCCTCCCTTCCCACCTTTCTTCCCTCCCCTCCTTTGTCCCTTCCTTCCTTTAATTCTTCCCTCCCTCCCTCTTTCCTTCCTTCCCTCCCTCCCTCCCTCCTTTCTTCCTTCCTTCCCTCCTCCCTCCCTCCTTCCCTCCCTCCCTCCCTTTCCTTCCTTCCCTCCCTCCCTCCTTCTCTCCCTTCCTCCTCCTTTCTTCCTTCCCCTCCTCCTTCCTCCCTTTTTAAGCTAATACAGCTGGACTAGTAGATACAGCACTAGGCCTGGAGTGAGAAAGATCTGAATTCAAATTTGATCTCAGATACTTAATATCTGTGTGACCCTGGGCAAGTCACTTTAACCTCTCCCCCACAGTTTCCTCATCTGTAAAATGAGGCTAATAATAGCACCTACCTCCCAGGGTTGTGGGTAATATTTGTAGAAAAGTGCTTTGCCCGGTGCTTGGCACACAGCAGGCAGGCTCTATATAAATGTTAGGGATTATTAACTTGCACTGAGACTTTTGGAAATCTCCCCCCTCCCAGCTGCTAAAGAAAAGTCACACTTTCACCTGCTTTTGAACTGAATGCATCCTGGCCATTTAAACCTGGTTTTCTCCTTTCTTTCTCCTCCTTTGCAATTCAAAGTAGAAAGGCTTGTGAGGGAGGAGTGGCTTTGAACTGCTCCAAGCACCAGCTTTTACTGTTTTATCAGTTTCTGCTTTTCAGATGCTTGTTGGACATTTCCTGGTTTTCTTTAGTTTTCTTATCAGTAATCAGTCTTGACTTTCATTTCCTGCCTGAAATAAGTCCAAGGAATCTAGAAACTTTTGGCATGACTCAAGAGATTAGCAAATATAATATATGTATATATAACTATTCATATGCATACATTAATCTATACATCTGTAGCTACACTACACTACACACTGTATCTTTTTGGTTTGGGGGGGTCTGAGCTAAATGTTTATTTATACATAAAATATTTACAGGCAAACATTTATATACACATGTATATTACATATAGTACATATAGCATTCATAGTATATTACATAGTGTAAATTATATGATATGTAATTTTATACACACATATTATAATATATATTCTGCATGCATGCATGTATAGATTTAACTCGGACCCCAAATTTCAAAGATTTCCTTGAGTAGAAAAGGATTAGGTTTAGAACCAGCAGATCTAGTGAGATGAATATCTGAACTCCTGACCTACCGAGAACGATATCGAGGTCTGGCATTTTCAACAGTAACGGCAGGTGTGGTGGAGGGACCCAGCCACTGAGGCAAGCATTTTCCTCTGAAAAGTTGAGGACAGATAATAAAACCTGAGCAGAAGGATTCTGCTCCAAAGGTTAGCTCTCTGTCCATGGCAAGGTAATTGCCGCTTGACTGGGTGGGTCAGGAGTGGCACTTGTGTGAGGCCATTCAAATGGTTAGTGGAAATGTTGGACCTAGCACCCACACCAGGGCATCTAGGACGGTAAAGCTAAGAAGTAAATTGTTCAACAAGCATTTATTAAGTGCCAAGTGCTGTACTAAAATGCAACCCCCATTAGCTTTTTTTAAAAAACTGTGACCTTTAGTTTTTCCTTGACCTTTATTTCATGATTCATATGGCCTTCTCCTCCCTACTCAGAGAGTTGACCCTTATAACAAAGTTTGCATTTAAGCAGAAATGAGCATATCACCTCAGTTTGTCAGCATATGTAGTGTTCTGTACCCATGGTCCCTCACTTCTGCTGGGGGGTTTCAGGTGCATTGTCATCATCGATCATCAACATCATCATTATCATCATCATCATCATCCTCATCATTATTCTCTAGGGTCCAGACTGGGCATTGCAATCCTGTGGGTGAATTCACTTTGCTTTGTCATTGTCTAATTTTCCTTTCTAATCACTGTGTCTGCTGTCTTCCTTGTTCTACTTGCTTTACTCTTCATTGGTCCCTAGGAGCTTTCCCATGTTTCCTCAGACTCTTTCCATGAACCTTTTTCTTCTACCCTGTTTATTCTTTTACAATCCTGTGGTACAACTCATTTAGCCATTTCCCAATTGATGGGCATCGATTTTTGTCTCAAGGTCTTGATGACCATAAGAAATGCTGCTGGTGAATACTTTGGGGTTTGTGGGAACCTTCTTTCTGCCATCAACTTCATTAGGTTTTCATTTTAAGGGGGAGGAAATAAAGCCCAGAGTTAGGAAGTGGCTTGCCTGAGGTGACACTTTTAGGCAGAACTAGAACCCAGGGTTCCTGGGTCTCTCAGCTCTTCAGAATTAGGGAGCAGACCTATTTTAACTGGTAGGGGATATATGATTCTCTCCTTCCCTCCAGTTAGGAAAGAACATTGGCAGGGCTGAAAAGGATCACAAAGGGGCCAGGGGGCTAGTCAAGTCCCTTCCCTTCTCTGGGCCTCAGTGTTCTCATCTGTAAAATGGAGGTTGGACTGGATAGTTCCAAATGTTGCTTTCAGCTCAAACACTGTGACTAGGTGACCTCTCTGGGTCTCAGTCTCCTTCCCTGCAAAGTGTGGGTGTTAGTACTTGGGCTAGTAACACCTGTGTTGCTTGCCTCCCTGGCTTTTGAATTCATTCACAAGAATGAGCTGTGAAAGTGCTTTTGGAAAGTTTTTATGCAAACAGACTCTCACCAGGTGCTTTCCCTTTTTCTTGGGCTGTTCTATAGGTTCTTGAGGGCCCCTTCTTTGGAACCATGGCGTGTCTCCTCTTGTCTACCCAAAGCATATTTTTTTGTGATGCCTTTTCTGTGGTCCTGAGTTTTGGAAACTTCCAGGTGCTGCTGTTGCCTAATTGCCCTTTTCTATTAAAAAGGAAGAGAGTCTGGGCTACAAATCTCTACCTATAGAATGCCTGCCGTCTCCTGTCAATGGCATTTAGATTTGGAAGGGGCCTTTAGAGATTTTGCAGATGAGGACACTAAAGGGATCACTGAGGTCATATCATCATAGGTTTGGAGCTGAGAAAGATCGTAGAGTCCATCTCCTCTCATTTTAGAAATGAGACACCTTGAAGCAGATAGAGGTTAAGTAGCTTGCGTAGGCTAACACAGCTAGAGTCTGAAGCAGGATTTGGAAGTGAAGTCTTTCCGGCTAAGTTCAGTGCTCTAGCCTCTACATTGTGGTGCCCATTGTGAGCTGTAGGGCTAGGATTAGAATCCAAGCCCTCTGACTCTAAATTCAATGCAATCAACATTTATTAAGCACCTACTATGGCAGGTACTGTGCTGAATTCAGTTTGCAACTCCATGTGGTCACTTTCCCCTGCTCTTGGGGGATTGCCATCATCCCAACAAAGAACTAAGATACTCATCCAGGAGGAGGATGGCTAGCTTCAAGTCACACATGACAAGGCAGAGGTGTAACTGAAGCTGAAATGCAAAGTTTCTGAATCCCTGACTATGGTTTTCCCAATATACCACATTGATCCCTGTGACAGATAAGTGTTAGGGTGGAAGGACCATTGGTCGTATAGACTGAAGACCTACTTCTGATGCTTAAGATGAGTGTGACCTTAGGAAGTCATCATCTCATCTCCCTAGGCTTAAGTTAGCCTAGATGGGTTCTGAGGTCCCTTCCCAAGTCCTGGGCACCCCTGGGAAGGTGTAGACTGGTTTTCAATTCAGCAAGCAGTTATTAAGGACCTACTGTGTGCCAGAGTGGATGTCCTTGAATGAGGAGGAGGGCAATCTAGTATAGTGGAAAGAACATAGACCTGGGGATGCTACCCCTGCCTCAGTGACCCTGAGGCTAGTCATTCCGCCACCTTCACACCTTACTTTCCTCATCTCTCAAATGATGAAGTTCAACCAGATGACCATTTGAAGGGCAGCCCATGTTCTAAGCCCTTCCAACTCTAGCATTCCATGTTCTAAGTTTCCTTCTGGTTCTAGGCCTCTTTGTTCCAAGGTTCCCTCCATCTTTTGACAGTCTGTGTTTTCAGACTCTTTCAGCTATGACTTTCTGTTTTCTGAAATTCCTCCCAGTTCTAATATTTCATATTCTAAGTTTCTAGCCCTTGACATAAAATGTGCCCAAGAACTCTCTAGTACTGATATTTTATTCTGTAACTATGAGAGCCTTGAGTTATATGGGGCTCAGTTCTGAGCTGAGCCCAGAGGGAATAAAGGTCACCTGGTAGGGCTTTCCATGGTTGAGGGGGTGGGGATAGGGAGAAGAGAAGCTGGCTGACCAATTAGCCCAAGGCTCAAGACCTATAACTGGGAACTTCCCATCAGTGTCTACCTGTGGGGGAACAGGTTTCACTGAGGGCAATTTAATGAGGAAGAGAATGGCCCTTGGCATTGGGAAGAGATATCCTGAGGGACTTGTTAGTAGTGAGTAAATGACTTGTATTTATTGGTCTTTGGAACAGTCTAGATGTGTCCAGCCAGTCAGCTGCTGGACTCATTGCACCCAGACCTTGGGTTCACCCAGTGCATAGCTGGATGGGTCACCCCTTGCTTGGTCTTGTCAATAAACCTTTTAACCCCCCCCCCCCTCCAGTAATTAATAAGTGAGCCAGATTTTCTGAACACATATGCTCTGCTCAATCCTATAATCTTGGAGCTGGGAGAGACTTTAGAGGCCTCATCCAGTTCCATTTTACAGAAGAGAAGGCTAAAGACCAGTGAGCAGAAAGCAACTTGTCTGAGCAAGTCATAGAGCTATTAATTTCAATTCAATTTTTCTATGTATTTCTCACCTATCTGTGTAGCAATCTATGTGTGCATGTACCTATCTGTGTAGTGATCTATGTATGCATGTATCTATCTGTATCTATCCATGTATCTATGTATCTATCTCTGTACCTACCTACCTACCTACCTACCTTCCTACCTACCTATTTATCTGTCATTCCTATCCTATATGAGGCCCTGCCCTGGGTGTCGTTTATCCACTGAAAAAATAAAGCCTAATCCTTGTTCTTTGAGGAGCCTAAAATATAAGGGAAATAAGACATAGAATTAATTATAAGATCCATTGTCTTTTCTGTGTGTGTGTCTCTCTGCCTCCTTCTGTATCTCTGACTCTGTCTCTGTCTCTCTCTTCATGTAGTCTCCCCTCCCTAGAATGTAAGCTTCTGGTGGTCATCGATTGTTTTGCTTTGTCTCACACTTAGTTATGTCATCCTGGGTAAGTCATTTTGCCACTGTCTGCCTCAGTTTCCTCAACTGTGAAATAGGGACAGCAAT
>NW_027185761.1:19721766-19744196 GCF_028583685.1 Petaurus breviceps papuanus
GCCACTGTCTGCCTCAGTTTCCTCAACTGTGAAATAGGGACAGCAATCGTGCCTACCTCTCATCAAATGAGATCTTTATAAAGCCCTCAGCATAGTGACTGGCACACTATATAAATTCTTATTCCCTTTCCTTTCCCTCAGATTAATAATGCGTGTTGATTGGTTGATAGATTTCGAGCTAAAAGGTCCTCTAATCTTTTTTTTTTTTTTGTAGATTTGATCAGCCCAAGAAGTTAAACAAATTATGCAAAGTCCTATAGGTAATAAAAGGCAGAACTGGAATTTGAACCTGGTCTTCTGACTTAAATACACAGACAACTCTGCTTCTCCCCCTCCCCCCTCCAAGACCATGATGTTATGGGTGTGGGCTCTCCATTCATGGACAATAACAGCCCACCTTCCCTCTCTCCAGACTAGAACCCCTGCCTTCTCAACCCAATGTGCTTACTCCTTTCCCTCTGCCAGGGAGCTAGAAGAAAATTATCTTTGTTTCTCCGACAATTGAAATAATTATTAGAAAATATTAACATTAGGCCTCTGGGGAAAGAATACTGGACCTAGGAGTCAGGAGACTTTAGACAATATTAGCTTTGTTACCAGCTTGCTCTGTAAATACGAGGAAGTCTGTTTCATTCCCTGGATTTCACTTTCCTCATCTGTCAGTCAAGGAAGGGTGTATAGGAGGGGGAGGAGGGAATTAGAGCAGTAATCCTCAAATGTTTTAGTATCAAGACCTTTTTAACATCAAAACGTTTTGAGGAGCTGCTTAGGATGGTCCATATGCATTGATGGTAAAAAAAGAAATACTCAATGACTAACAACTGCCATTAAATCAGTAACAACATTAAGTATACTGAGTTTATTCATCAAAATACATAATTAATAATTTCATAATTAATATGAAATGGTAAATGCAAAGTTTGCCTATTGTCACATCACATGTTCTAGTGGAGCTAAAGAAAGAGAGATTTTCCAATGCTTGGTGGTCATATGGGTTCATAGACCTCTCGAAGTGCCTGAGCCCCACTGGGCTGAGGCCTGCAGGTATAAAGATAGTGGGGAATCAGATAGTCTCTCCCCCTCCTCCCCAGACACTCAAGCTCAGCAGTTCTCAAACTTTTTGGTCTAAAGACCCCTATAGATGATTAAAAGTTATTAAGGACCCTAAAGAGCTTTTGTTCCTATCTTTTAATATTTACTCAATAAATAAAACTAAAAAAAAATATTTACTAAATAAATAAAACAAATTTGTAAAATATGAATTCATTTGAAAAAATAACAAAAACACTGCATGTTAATTAACATAACTAATATTTTGAATGAAAAGTAACTGTTTTTCAAGACAAAAAAATTTAGCGAGAAGTGATTTTACCTTTTTTTTTTTTTCACATCTCTTTATCTTCCACTTAAGTGCTTAAAATAAGCTTCCTAAAAGCAAAGACTCATCTGCATTATGCCTAACTCAAGAATCTTTCTTCACTGTTTTCTTGTTGCCTCTAAGGACAAATACAAATTCTACATAGTCTGGGTCCATCCTGCCTCTTCTGAATTATATTATAACCCTTCATAAGTCCTCCATTTTGGCCAAAGAGGCTTACTTGCTTTTTAACTGCCTTCCTTTTTCAGCCCCCATGTCTTTTCACTGGTCATCCCATCTCCCTAAAATAAACATCCTTCTCACCTCTGCCTCTGTTGATGCCTAGATTCCTTTAAAGCTCAGCTTTTGTTGTTCAGTAATCTTTCAGTCATGTCTGACTCTTCTTAGCCCTGTTTGGAATTTTCTTGGCAATGATACTGGAGTGGTTCGCCATTTTCTTCTCCAGCTCATTTCGCAGTTGAGGGAATTGAGGCAATCAGAGGTTAAGTGACTTGCCCAAGGTCACACAGTTAGTAAGTGTCTGAGGCTGTATTTGAACTCAAGTCATCCTGACTCCAGGCCTGACTATCTACCCACTGTGCCACCTAGCTGCCCCAAAGCTCAATTTAGGCACCACTTTCTTTAGGAAGCTTTCCCTAGCCCATTTAAAAAAATATACCTATTATTAGTGAACTGTCTTTCCTCAAATTATCTTCATTTTATTTTTCTGTTTAAACATCTTCACCCAGTTCCCAGGATGTAAACTCCTTGAGGTCAGGAACTGTATAGTTTCTCATGTTTGTATTAGTAGCACAGTCTTTCTCCATTTTAACTGCTGAATTAATTCTTATTGAATTGAATATGTCATTTTAGAGCTGGAAAGAGTCTGAAAGACCCCGTAGTCATCCTTTATTCAGCATTTCCTCTGTGCTCCTCCCTTTCCTCCTTATAGAATAATTAATGGCCACTCCCCTCATGGCCTCCACCCACTACTCCCATCCTGGCCCCCACCCCAGGATAGGGACAAAAAGGGCACAACCCTGTTTTCTTTGAGGCAGAAAATCACGCCCCCCCCCCCTTTAAATTAAGCTATAACAAAACCCAAGACCACAGAACAAAACAGCTTGGTTTGTCTTCTAGTGAAGGAGGGATGGGAAGGAAGGCAAGATACCATATTTTGGGGGAAATTTGACTGCCTTAGGGTCTCCTGAGCTGAACTTCAGTTTATCTCAGTCCGCTAAAGGGGGCCAAGAAGTGTATGAAAGGGAGAGCAGGCTGAAGACACTTGTTTCCTTGGCTTAGTAACATGCTAGGTCTCCTACTGGCCTTTTAGATTTAAGGTCATTTAAGGACTGGGTAAACCTTAGAAACACCCTAATGGTCTTTTAATAGGCCTCTTGGGTGTGTGTGTGTGTGTGTGTGTGTGTGTGTGTGTGTGTGTGTGTGTGTTCTTTTCCTTTCTGCACTAAGCATAGAGACTATATAGCTCATAAACAGAGGCCACATCCGGTTTCTGCATCTGATGAGCCCAATGTCTCTCAGTGTGCACCAGTGTGCACGTCTCCCTCTCTCAGGGAATTAGACTGGGTTTGGCAGATTAGTTTTGAGTAGAGGAAATGGGAATGGGCAGTTCAGAGAACAGGGAAATCAGCAAATTTGTAAGCCCTACTTCTGGGTCACTCCAGGTGTCCCCATCCTAAGTAAGAGCTGGCTGTAAGATTCTAAGAGGAGGGGAAAAAAATTTAAAAAAGGAAATCCCTAAGTGGAATTAGTTTTCACTCAGCATGGTGTGATGGAAAAAAGCCCTGGAGTAGAGGCCAAGAAATCTAGATTCTATCTCAGCTTTGCCATTTCTTTGCTGGACTTTGAAGAAGAGATTGCATCTCTTTGAATCTTAATATGCTCACCTGTAAAGTGAGGTGGAAGGCCGGGGGCAGAACAGGGAGAGGTCTTGGCACATGTGATAGAGTAGTAGTCTTAGAGTCAGAAAGAAGATCTGGATTAAAATACCCCCTCAAGGAGCTTTCTGGTATTGTCCCTCACCAGGTTGTTCCTGAGGATTAAATGAGATATTTATCATGTGTTTTGCAAACCTTAAAGTGCTATGAAAATGGTAGTGATTATTGACAACAATATCATTATTCTTACACAGCATCTTATAGGATTGTAATGAAGAGAGCACTTTGTAAATCTTGTAGGGAAATAGAAATATGAAAATATTTTTGTCATTATTATTTCTATAACTTGATTTGGGGAAGAGAAGGAGAGCTAAAAGGTTGGGGAGGGGGAGAGAATTTATTTTCCCCTGTGATGTGTTTATCACCAAAATAGATTGAACACTGCAAGTCCAGTACTATGGAAGTGTGGACTATCTTCTCCTAGGCACCGTGCCTACTGGGTAGCTGCCATCAGGTGCTCAGTGAGGATCATTTAGGCTCATGGGAAAACTTTTTTTTCCTTCCTAAGGCTGTGGACAAGTGCATGAAGCAAAGGTGAAATAGATGAGCCCGCCTGCTTTTTCTTTTTCCATAAAAATTTAGTTCTCCATTGAGAAAGTGCAATGACCATCCTCCCAAGTCACTTATTTTTGTAAGCTTGAGTGTTCCCTTCTCCAGGCTAAACATTTCCGGTTCCTTCTATTGGTGGTCATATGGCATGAGCTTGAGGCATTCATTTACCTTCCTTGGTGTGTCCCTTTACCTTTTCCCTTGTCCCCCAAAACAATATTATTATGTGAAGGATCAATTCTTTCTTCAATGGGACAAACTCTCTGGGTAGATGTTTCTATCATTTCAGACCTCCAGTCAGCTTGCATTTATTAAACACTCACTGGATGCTTGGACTGTGGTTGGGACTGGACATACAAAGACAGAAAATGACACAGAGCTTTTGGAGATTTGGTCCCAGTAGTTTGCTTGAGGCATAGAAGGCGATTTGCCCAGGGTCACACAACTGGTAAAGATGCTATGGAGGCAGTAACTGTACCCCAGTGCTGCTGAATCCAAGCCCAGCAACTCTATCCTTTTTCAACTGCCTAATCATGATAATGAAGATGAAAAATGAAATGAACGAACTCATCCTATTTCTCAAACTCCCTGAGAACAAGTATACTTTCTGTTCCCCGTGCTAACTTACATGTAAGCTTGATAGACGCTAGGCACTAAATAAGTGTTTGTTGAAGATTTTAAGGTCAAGAACCATCAGGGACATCAATCACTAAGATTTCATTGCCTCATACAACAGGATCTGAGGTTACACCATCCATCATTAAAACTAACGCCACTGCCCAACAGTCCACAAAAGCCGAGTCTGCCTTGTACCTCCTGAGCCTTGATCTGCCATGTTTAATGGTCCATTCACACAGGTGCATTTGTGGTATTCCTTGCAAAGAGTTGATAGCGGCCCTGGGAAGGATAGCTGAGGTGATATCTTGCATATGTTAGCATGTGTCCACACTTTTTTGTACCCAAGTGCATTTTGGTGGAAGGACTAACTCTGTAGATTGCCTTTTTTGAGAAATAAAAGTGCTCATTCTCTGCTTATTTCGCACTCGTGCTGCCCTCTGGTGGGGATTTATGACCCACACCTTTTTCACCTGAGCTCTGACCCCTTTGGGGGTCTCATTACTACTCCCAAGTTGCATTGGGAATAGGGCCATGGAAAACTGCTTCTGCATTCATGTGGGCCTCAGCCTGGAGCACCCTAGGGTGGTGCATTAGCTCTTTCTACTCAGGTAACCATGGCTACCATTTAATTTCTATGTGGGTGACCTTGGATGCCATTTACTTATTTGAGCTTTATTTTCCCCTGCCTGCTCTGTGTGTGTGGGAGGGAGGGGGGGGGGGGGGGGGATTGAACTAGGTGACCTCTAGGTTGGTCCATTTTAGCAATAAGTCTTAGGTTGCTTTCTTTCAACAATAAGTCTAATCTTAGCGACTTGATCTTTCTTTGGAGTATCTTCTTAAGAGCCCATCTCCTTTAGAGTTTTCTTTCTCTTTTTTTGGGGGGAGTGGGGAAAGAAGGTTGCATGAGGGGAATTATGGATTCTTACCCTATTAATATACAACTGGGGTGGTCCATGCTTCTCCCCAGACCAACTGTCCTTCCATACCTGCTTGGAAGTAGACCATATCCCAACTATGAGGGAATCTCAATTACCTTTGTTAGTTGCTTACTTTATGGTCATAACAAAATAGATGGGACATATGAAAATTAAATAAATTAGGCATTTATTAATGCATACCTGACATGTGTGAGTGTCTTTACCCAGGAAACAAAGAGATTCCTACCCCCACTGTGGACTCTTTGGATTTTGCATAGTGCGGGTAAAGACTGTCATCTCTTTTGTCACTACATTCCAAAAGTTTAGTACAAAACCTGGCATCTAAATGCCAATAGTGATGTTTGTCAAATGAATAAATTCCTGGTAATTGGAAAAAGAAAGGATGTAATCAATTTCTCCTTCAGAAGAGCCCAATGCTATAGACTTTCCATTTGTTTTTCCCCTAAGCTTCTCCTCAAAATGCCCCAGATATTCACATATAATGTTAGCTTATATACTCCTAACTTTTAGCCTGTAGGTTACAAAAGAAACTCAAACTCATCGTGTAATGTTTAGCTCCTCCTTCCAGGTCTAGTTCAAAGCCCATCTCTTCCATGCTGCCTTCCCAGATTTTTCCAGGCCTCACAGTGATCTTTATTCCCCTCACCTGTCATAGCACTGGTACCCATTTGGCATGAACCTGATCAACTATTATTGTTGTCTTCTGTTGTGATTTAACTTGACTGTTATTTAAATGTTTTTTTATGTATTGCTTCTCTCGTGGGGGTGCAAAATTCCTTGAGGGCATTGACTTACAAACAATCAACCAAGAAGCATTTATTAAATGACTACTATTTGTCATGTGGGAGAGTTTTACAAATGCCAAGAATGAGACAATCTCCCCTCGTCAACAACTATATCCTGGTTATCTGTGTTTGCTCCAAAGTATCTGATAGTACATTACTCTCGGTACATTGACTAAGGATGGTATTCTAGTGTTTACTTATCCATATTTTCAGGTGTTAGCCCGACTCAGTGGGAAATGGGAATATAGAAGCAAGTCTAATAAAATCCTAGAATTGAAGATTCCCAAACGGCTCCCCAGGAAAAGTATGGAAGTGGTGAAAAATAAGAAAAGGTTAATTAAGGTCTTAAAGGAAGAGTCAGAGACAGTCGGAAGGAATTGATAAAGGCTTCCAGCATGGGACTTTCACCCCCTTGGCTTCATTTCCCATCTCTGAAAAATGAAGGCTGTTGGACCAGAAGATTGCTAAGGCTCCTTCCAGCTCTAACATTTTGTGATTCAAGGCCCATTCCAATTCATTGGTGCTTAAATGTCTTTTCTAGCTGGAGGGCCCTATGGTTGTGGGCTGCTCCTGCATGCTTTGATCACCCAGGCTGAGGCCCTTGTCTGCTGTTCTCCTAGCCTGTGGGTTGTCTCCCCCATCCCTGGAGGGCTCACCTTCATCTGGAATTCTTTCCTTCTAGACTTATCTTCAATGCTACCTTTGCCATGAAGCCTTCCCTGGTCCCTGTAGCTGGTATTTCATTCCCTCCACAGTGACCTTGTTATGTCCATACACATGGTCATATTTTCTCCCCTTAAAAAGTCATTGTGGAAGGGGAGTAGTTGGTAGCTGTTTAATAAATGCATAGCTCTGGCTCAAGAAGTGAAAGTGCTTAGACCAAAGGAGGGGCATTTTAAGAGAGTTGGGTCTGTCAATCAACAATCATTTATTTGTTCCCTACTCTGTGATCTATACTGTGCATGGTGCCAAGGACACAAAAGTCAAAGACAGCCCTGCCCTCAAGGAGCTAACAGTCTAATGCAGGAGAAATGCAACAAAAGGCCATGTATAAACAACATAGAGACAAGATAGAGAAAAGTGGAGATAAGCTCCCTAGGAAGGCCTTTGCATTAAAGGGAATCCAGAATCACTTCTTTCCAAAAGTGGGACTTTAGCCAGGCCTTGAAGGAAGCCAGGGAGACCAGAAAGTGGAGATCAGGAGGGAGAGCATTCCAGGTGTGGGATGGAAAACACTCAGAGTCCCATGGTGATTGACCATACTCAGTACCCCTGGTGGAGTGGGATTGAGAGTCAGAAGGCTAGGGTTCTGGCTCTGGCTATGCCATTTTTTTTCTATCTAACCTTAGGCAAGTGACTTCCCTTTCCTGAGCTCCATTTTCTTTTTCTGAAATATGGAGGTCATTTGGGGTTCCTTGTGGATCAGACATTCCATGATTTTTTTCAATGTATACTACACCAATGCAGGCTTTATCCCTAAAGTGGGGGAGGAGAGGGAAAGAAGAGAGAGAAGAGAGAAGGGGAGAGGAGAGGGGGGAGGAAGGAGAGAGACAGAGAAAGAGAGAGAAAAGAGAAGAGAAGGAGAGAGAGAGAGAGAAAAGGGGAGGAGGGAGGCAGAGGCAGGCAGGCACAGAGTGAAAATGCACCCTGGATGCTTTTACATTCAATAGGTTCTTGGGATGAATATAAACCTTCACCCTCCTTTATGCCACCTATAAAAAAAGCAAATCTGAGTACAGCAAATGGCTGAGGGGGCTGAAAGGTGGGGGTGAGAGTGTGGGAGAGTATTAATCTCAGGATAGTACAGCACATGTGAATTTTCCTATTTCAGTGGATTTTGGAATACAGTCCTCATTTTCAGCAAAGATTTCTGTTTAAAAAATTCTGAACGAGTCAGATTTTCTATTAGATTTAGCTGTATTTCCCCCTTCTAGCTATAGAATCTTGATTGCCAGAGGAATTCAGCTGAGGGACCACTAAGGTTGGCCATCAAAGGCAAATGGGACTCTGTTTGAAAGGCTCTTACTGGACACAGTATCATTCCTATAAGAACCACTGCCCCAGGATTAAAGACCTAGGGTTTGTGTCATGCTTTTTTTTTTTTTTAACCATCTGTGAGACAAGTAATGGAACAGTATCAAGAACTGACCTTGGCGGAAGAGTTGTATTTGAACCCTGCTTCTGATACAAAGTATCTGTGTGACCTTGAACAAGTTACTCAACCTCCATGGGCCTCAGTTTCCCCATGTGTAAAAGTGAAGGAGTTAGATGCCTGTTAAGGTCCTTTCCAGCATTTGGGTCTGTGATCCTGTTTCCTGGGAGGGGGAAAATGATTTGCTCATTCTCTTACACATTGGTCCATCTGAGTCAGGATCAGAACTGACATCTTCAGATTCCAGGTTCCTTGATTCAGCTACAGACAGCTATGTGAAGGATATTCATTTTTTCTCCATTTTGGAGAGGTCTAAGACTTGCAGAATAAAGGGGTGATTTGCTTGAGTTCATGCAGCAGTCAAGAGGGGGCTGACAATTTTGCTGTATCTGTTTCTGAGGCACTCATGGGTACCTCTGCCAAAGTCAGAAGCCTGAACCAACCCCTTCCAGTGGGAGAACTAGCAAGATCCCTGGCCATAGGGGATTTTTTTTTGCCTTTTTTTTTTTGGAGGGCAGTTGGGGTTAAGTGACTTGCCCAAGGTCCCACGGCTAGTTTTTGTGGTAAGTGTCTGAGACCAGATTTGAACTCAGGTCCTCCTGACTCCAGGGCTGGTGCTCTATTCACTGTGCCACCTAGCCGCCCCCCTGCCATAGTGGATTAAAGCAATTAAACTCCATGAACAGGTCTTCACAGAATATCTACTTATGTGTACAGTTTTGTCATGGGGGACTGCAGGGGATATACCAAGGAGATTCAGTCCTCTGGAGACTTGCAATCTATTTGGTCAGAAGTGACAGAGACATGTAAAAAGTTTTAAAAAAAACAATTTTAAAAACTTCAAAATAACAACAATCCAGAAAACATTTAAAGACATGGATAACTGTTCAAGATGCCAAAAGAATGAGATGCTACGAGGCCATATGTGATGAATTGCATAGACAGGATATGCTGAGACTTTAGTTGGGTAAAGGTGTTCAGTAAAACCTATGTCATTAGCTTTATGCACATGGGTTTTTTTTTTTTGTTGTTGTTGTTGTTTTTCTGGAAGTAAAGTCAGGTTTTTTTGTTTGGCCTCATAGATGGACCAGGGTTGAAATTAAGGACAAACACAGAGTGGCCAAGTTGGCACAGATATAACCCAACCATTAAATTTGGGCTAAAACACTACAACTCTTTCCCTGGATTATTCAGCTCATTGAAGGTAAATTGGGAGTCAAGAGGCTGGAGTTCTAGGCCCAGTTCCATGGAGTTGAACACGTCTGTGTTCAGCCATTACTCATTAATTTCTGTGACCTTGGGCAGATCACTTAGATTCAGTCTCCTTATCAAAAAAGGTTTTTTGTCTTCATCTGTGAAAGATAAGGACTCATTTATCTCATCCAGATCTAAATTCCTTCTCAGAACCTTGGTTTTTTTTTTTAAATTTTATTTTGATCTATAAAGTAAGGGGATTGGAATAGATCATTTTATTGGTCTCTTGTAGTGACAACAATAAATCATAAAATAACTCATAGATACTTAGTGAAGATTTGTTGGTCGAATGAATCAATGAATAGATCTAGACCATATAAATTCCTTAGTCCAATCATCTCACTTTATAAATTTGACTAAAACTTTTCAGATAGGCAGTCTACATGACCCATGCCATTCACCTGATCATTCTCAACCATTTACATAGTATCATGCAAAGGATGGCTAGGTGGCATCATAGTGCACAGAGCAGCAGGCCTGGAGTCAGAAAGACTCATCTTTGTGAGTTTAAACCTGACTTCAGACACTCACTAGCTGTGTGACTCTGGGCAAGTCACTTAACCCTGTTTGCTTCAGTTTCCTCATCTGTAAAAATGATCTGGAGAAGGAAATGGTAAACTACTCCAATATCTTTGCCAAAGAAAATCCCAAATGGATTCATGAAAAGTTAGACATGACTGAAAAATGAATGAACTGAACCATAAAGGACAAGTGGTATTAAGCAGTTTTTAATATTGCTATAGCCAAGGGCAGGGATTAGAAGAGATCCATTTTTTTTTTAATAGAGACAAGTTGGTATAGAGATACAGTACTGCCCCAGGAATCAGGAAACTGGATCTCATATTATATTATCAGGGTGACTTTGAACAAGTTACTTTACCCCTCTGGGGTCTCGTTATTTCCCCCTCTATAAAATGAGGGGGTTAACAAAATGGGCTCTAAGGTCCCTCGTGCTTCCAACGCTATGATTTTAAGTGGATGCAGAGATTTGCTCTCCCTACCCTCTTCACTCCTTTGAAATTTTTCCTGGTTCTTTGAAAATTTCTTGTGAATGCTAATACATGGAGAGAAGACTCTAAAAATGAAGAATTATATATTTTAGTAACTGCAAAGTAACTCTGGGATTTCTGCCAAGGAAAATAACTCAGTTTCTAGCTGGAGAACAGCTGGGAAATGGCATGATTCTAGAATGTGTGTAAAAAGGGTGCTTGTTTCTAAGCCATTCCTCGCCAAGATTTCAGGGACATTGCTGCCATGTAAGATACTGTCGAAGGAACCAGCAGGCAAGGTTGGAAGTGAGCAGATGGACTTGTCAGGTGGGCCATGATAAGGAAGGGAGAGACATATCCAAAGAGCAAGTTGTGAATTAGAGAATTGTAGTAGTTATACAAAAACCCCAGAGACCTGGGCTCTTAGCCCACCTCTGCTCCTAGGAGGGAAAAATCTCTTAATATTAATATATGAAGCTTAGTATAACAAAGGAGAATAAAAACCTTACCCATGTTGGGGTATGGGACCCTGAACAAGAGATTTTTAGAGGTCATTTTTATCTTCAAGATAGATTATTTAATGAAAGTGGTCTGGGTCTTAGTGCTATTCTTATTAGTAATAATATGACTAATAATGGGATCACTTTGCACTGAAATGCAGATATTTGGGGTCAGAAAACTGAAGAATTTTAACTTTTTTAAAAAGAAGAGGCTTAAAGTATTTTAGTAATGGCTTCAACCGTGTATCTTTTTGTGTATAGTCAATGGCAAATGACAAGGTCCCCATCATTGAGTAAAATGCCCTCTTGAAACTATTGAACAGTGACGTGTTAGTGGGGGAATGAATGGGCAGAGCAACTAGACTGCTTGGAGTCAGAAAGGCACAATATCAAATTCTACCTTAGACCCCAGGCAAGTCCCTTAATCACTACCTGCCTCAGTTTCCTTCTCCTTAAAATTAGGATAATCATGGGGTGGCAAGGTGGCATAGTGAATAGAGCACACCGGCCCTGGAGTCAGGAGGACCAGGTTCAAATCCAGCCTCAGACATGTAACACTTACTAGCCGTGTGACCTTGGGCAAGTCACTTAACCCCAACTGCAAAAGCAAATTTTTTTTTAATTAGGATAATTATGCCACTTTACCTGTGTAAACTGATTGCAAAGTGCTATCTATATGTAAACAATAATTGCTAGTAGTCAGGAATTTAGCACTGTTACTAACTCATGATGTGACCTTGGGGCAGGTCACATCCCTTCCCAGGTCCTCAATTTCTTCTACTGTAGAATGAGTGGGCTAAGACTAGCTGACCTCAAAATTCCCTTCCAGCTTTCATGTTTTATTCTCTTCCCAGGGATTATGGGCATCAGTAAATCAGTAGCAGAGAGCTGTGGAAAGCTGCAGTAAAATGACTTTAATTATTTTTTGTTTCTGACTACATGGAAAAGGAGGAGGAAGAGGAGGAGAGGGAGGAGGAAGAGAAGGAGGAGGAAGAGGAGGAGGAGGAAGAGACTGGGGCCCACCATTGTGTAACAAAAGGACCTATTTCTGATGTTGATGGGAGAGGAGTTAGAAAGTAATATGATTGAGATGGCATTTTTTCTTCTGATTCTCTTCTCCAAGGTGCCAGAAGTTTTCACCCACCTACTGTCATTCCTTAAAATTTAAGTAGTTGGAATCTTTTAAATAAAAAGTAAGAGTAAAGTCATGCAATCAATGTTAATCCTAGCAAGGACTCTAGAGATCCTCCTCACTTTATAGAAGGAGAAACTGATCCTGAAAGAGAAATAGGGACTTACCCAAAGTCACATAGTAGGTGAGCAGTACACTTGGGACAGGAACCTATTTCTCTTGTGTCCTATTTTAGTTTTTTTTCAGGTTGTCTCTCCACTTTATTAATAATAAAATATCATGAATAGTTATGTTAATAACTAGTATTTAGATAGAGCTTTCAGATTTACAAAATGCTTTACAGATATTATTTTATCCTCATGATGAATGAGGGAGGTAGATGCTATTATCTTCATTTTATAGGTGAGGAAACAGAAACAATCAGAGGTTAAGTGACTTGCCTCAGTGTCCCCCAGCTAGTAGGTAGGTATGTGAGGCAGGCTTGGAATTTGGGGCTTCCTGATCCCAGGTCTAATGCCCTATCCACTGTACCACCTGACAGCCTCTCATTATTAGAAAAGCACAGCCTATTTGAACACTGGGTTAGGGCTAGATGACCATATTGAGTTGGCACTGACTTACGGGACAGCTACTGTTTTCTTGGTCCATGAGCCTTGGGAAGGCTTGTGTACCTAATGCCTCAGTTTCTTTTCATCACCATGTCAATGACAGTATTGTATACTGGTAGTAAAAAAGTTGGTTTTGGAATGGGAAGCACTGGATTTGAATCCCAGTTAGTCCAATTTCTTAAATCTCTCTGGACTTTGTTTTCTTTGATCATAGACTGCACTAACTGACCTTTAAGATACTTTCTAGTTTTGGAGTTTATGAACCTGAATTTATTTCTTAGGGCTTGATTTTACAGGCAAGAAAACTGAAGCCTGGGGAAGTAAAGTAATTTAACTTGTCCAAGATCATATGGCATGCTGGTTTTGTGCATATCTTCAGATGGAAGAGGGGCAGAACGTCTCAAGTTAAATCTTTAAGAATGAAGTGGCCTCAAGTCCTGGGAGCCTTGGGGGGTGGGTTCTTTGTATTTTCTCATTAGTGGACAGCACAAAAGGAGGCCACTTGATTTAGTGAAAGAACGATGAAGTTTGAGTCAAAGGAGCATCTCCTTTACTGTGAGACTTTGGAGAAGTTCCTTTACTGAGTCTTAAATCCCTCATCTCTAAAATGAGGAGAAGGTAACCTGGGAGAGGGGTGATAAATGCAAGGGACTGAAGTAGCATCCACTTCTGGGCACAGCAATATGGAGATTTGTTTTGCTTGTGACTGTGCATATTTGTACCAATGATTTGGGGGTTATTTTATTTTAAAAATGCTTTCAATTGACAGGGGAGAGAAACCAAATGTATGTTAGTTTAAAAAAATCAAAATAAGATAAAATTACATTAAAAATGAAATTGGGGAAGGAACTTGATCATCATTGTTTAGTCATTTCTGTCCTATCCAACTCTTCACGACACCATTTGGGTTTTTGGTTTTTTTTTTGGAAAGATACTGGAGTGATTTGCCATTTCCTTCTCCAGCTCATTTTGCAGACAAGGAAACTGAGGCAAGCAGGGTTAAGTGACTTGCCCAGGGTCACACAGCTAGTAAGTGTTGGAGACCAGATTTGAACTCGGAAGATGAGTTTTCCTGACTTTTGCCCCAGCACTCCATCCACTAGCTGCCCCAGGGTCCTAATCTTAGCATCTTGTGAGGTTAAATTGGGCCTGACCATCTTGTGAGTGGTGACTCAATGCAGCGGTAGTACAGAGCCAGACCTAAGGTGGGATGGTCAGGGCTTTGTCTTAGGGCAGAACATTTAGAAGATTCTGATAGCACCATCCTGGGAGACAACACTGGTGGTAGCTGTGACTTCATCATCTCCATTTAACATTTAGCAGACTACCCCTCAGCCCCAGATGAACCTTGCCTTTGCTGCAGGCCCCATGTGCAGAAATCACTAGTGGTGGCCCTGTCATACTGGCAGCAAATCTCTTAGAAAGGAGACTTAGGCCATGGTGAGAACAGTCAGGGAGGAGGCTGGAAGTGAATAAAGAACCTTTATAAAGTCCCAGGGGAACAGGGACTATGTGCTGAGAGCAAAGAAGGGAAAATGAAAAAAAAAAAAGCATTGCCTTTTCCCCCTTACACCTTCTTCCTTTGGGGGTTTCAGGGATCTGTGTGGGGAAGTTTGGCTTTTTCCTTTGCCTTCAAAGCTCTCTTGAGTTCACGAGGATTGTGATTGTTTTGCTATCTGCCGTGGAGCAGACCCAGGCAAGGTTTCCTGAAGCTGAGGGGCCAAACCTTTGTCTCCTGGAAGGCAGACGTGTGTCTCCGTGTTGGAATCACTTCACTTTGGAATCCCAGGCTTTTATTTTCCCTTATCCCCTTGGGGGGGATACAAGGGAGTTTGACTTTTGGATTCTGCCTGCACTAATTGATACTGTAAAAATAACCCATCATTCTTCTGGTCTGATCTGGGCGGTGTCGGAGTATTGTTCTAACATCTCCTTCTGACCATTTGATTGTTATCTCTTAAGTACCATTGTGGCATTGCTCAATGGAGCATAATTGGAGGATGTGGGACTCCAGGTCCTTAATAATAAAGATGTTTTTCATTGAATGGCCTCTGTTTTCTTCTTTCTCCCCACCCAGTCACCCCAAGCAGAGACACCCCTCATCTCTCTTCTTTAGCTTATACTTCATGTTTCTGTAACGGAACTGAGCGAGACCGTAGTTCAGAAACGTGTCTTATTTGGGAGGGTGAATTTTGATCCTCTTGTGGTAGATGAGAATGAGCTGTGGCCAGCCCAGTGTTTTTGAACCAGAGATAGTATGGTGCCTGGGAAACTGTATGGTGGTTTGGGAGTCAGGAGGGTCAATGTCTAGTCCTAACTGCTTCTAGGAGAAACTGGGATATTTAGATTGGAAAAAAGAAAATGTAGAAGTGACAAGGTAGGTGTATTTCAAGAGAAGGCTGCCCATGGAAGAGTCTGCTTGACCTTATAGGGCTGAACTCAAAATAATGGGTGGATGGTAAAGAAACACAAGTTCTTAACATAAGGAAAAATTCCCTTGATAATAGAAGCTATTGTAAATAGAAGGTAGAGGGTGATCAATCACTGGAAGTCCTTTTTGAGGAGGTTGTAGAAGAAATTTAAATTAAGGTGTATATTAGACTTTATTGTTGTTGTTTAGTCATTTTCAGTCATGCGACCCCTTTTGGGTTTTTCTTGGCAAAGCTATTAGAGTGGTTTTTCCCATCTCCTTCTCCAGTTCATTTTACAGATGAGGTAAATGAGGCAAACAGGGTTAAATGACTTGCCCAGGGTCACATAGTAAGTGTCTGAGGCCAGATTTGAACTCAAATCTTTCTGATTCCAGGTCAGTGCTCTATCCACTATGCCACTGACCTCTTACATGGCTTCTGAGTCTGAGGTGGGGTGATACAGCCTCTCTTTCTCATTATGTGACCTCAGACAAGTCACTCCTTTTAAATTTGGTTTATACCAGTACCTTATAAATAACCTTCAAGAAGCCTCATTTTCTCATTCTATTAAATAAGATGAAGGACTAACTCTAAAATCCTATGACTATTTTTTTTAAATCACCTAAGTACTTTGGCTTCCTCTAATCTAGGGTTAAAATGGAATCCATATTTTGAAGGAGAATGTAGATCTCCAGGACCATGGTTGGGAGGCAGCTTGGTGGGCATGTTGAGGAAACCGATCTGGTTTAGAATTACCTGTGTGACCTCAGGCAAATCAATCAACTTGTGTTGAGCCTTATTTCTATTTCCTCTTTAGTAAATGGAGGCCTTTGAATTGATGACCTTTCAGACCCTCCTGCCTCTAAAATTATGATCCAATGGGATTTGGAGGGAAGGAGAGTGGCCTGCTGATTCTGTATAACACCAAAGCCTCTGGTTCTTATGTCACAAACCTGGGGCTCTCTTTCTGAATTATATCCATATGTGAACAGGTTCCCTTCTGGTCCTGATGAAGGTCTTCATTTCCTTTATAGAGACCCCTGGACAAGCAGGCTTCAACATAGATCTCACCAATAGGGCATATCTTCACAATGGCCCAGGATGTACAGGCTGCCCAAGATCCTAAAATCTCCCTTGGTCCATTGAGAGGTGACCCCATTGAATGCAGGGCTGTCTGTGGAGGAGAATGTTAATTTCAGAGTATGACTCTTATTGTCTTTTCCCAAAGCCTTCTCTGCCGGGACTCTGTAGAGCCCCATTTCTATACCTCCTGTGCTGTAACTGCCCAAAGTTCCTGAATTAGAAAAACTCAGTGAAATAGGGTGATAAAATGCAGGAAAATTTTATGGGGGCTGGGAGGGGAGGAGGAAGCTAATTGAATTTTTTGGTTAATTTATATACTACAGCAGATAATTATCAGGGATGGACCTTAGAGACAGACAGCTTTGGCCAGTCACCACCAAATGACCCTGCCCCCATTCCTTTATGCCCTTGCAGAGCCATGGACCTTTAGAACGATGTCCATTAATCTTGCATGCATTTGGCCAATCATTCAGTGACTCCCAAGGCCAAATCCATGAACCTTTGACTCCTAGTTTTCCAAATGCAATGGAGTGATTCCTTCTTTATACTCCTAAAACTTAGAGCACCCCACAATCATAGCTTTAGAAATGGAAAGGACATGAGTAGGCAGCTGAGACCCAGAAAGGTTCAGTAATTTGCTCAAGGGATCATATAAGTAGTAAGCAGACGAACTGGGATTTGAACTGGAGTTCTCTGACTTCAAATCCAGTTGTTTTTTCTTCCATTGTTTCATATTATCTCTTTACCCATCTTGCTCAGGTCTGGCTCAAGCACAAGGGTGGTTTTCCTTTCAGAAAAGAGCCATCCATCCCCAGCAATCCATTGTCATAGTCTTAACCTTCTTCTTTCTCCCACTTCCCTCAGGGACTTTATGGCCTCAGCATTCACAGGGTTACAGGAAAAGTAGGAGAGAGGATCAGAGGAGTGTCTAACCTAAAACTGCGTGGGCCCCCTCTTCCTGGAGGGAGGCTCACTTCTCTCTGCAGGGGGCTCCCCTCTCTGGGACTCACTCTTTCTGGCGTTCTTTGTCTTTCATGAAGGCATTCTTTCCCTGACCTCCTACAGCATTTGGATTAAGCACTTGAGTGAGCCTCAATCTCTCTTTTCTCACTTCTCTCTGGGCTTCCATTTCCTTATCTGTACCGTGAAGGAATTAGCCTCATTGTTGTTGCTGGTCTCTTGATGGGGGTGGTGTTGTCTCAGGAGTCACAGCACATGGGTTTAGTACCTAGTCTGTAGTTTCCTCACCTGTAAAATGAAGGGGTCAGACTAAATGTGCCCTTGGAGGTTCCTTCTAGATGTATGAGCCAAATCCAGTGTTCTGGGATGTCCTGAGACTTGAAGCCATGCGATATCAGAACAGTCTGAGATTCTGAAAGTCTGGGTCAAAGGCCTACCCCTGCCTGGGATGAATGGGAAGGAGGGTAGCTGGTAGGACTAGGTTTCAGACCTCCTGTAAAGCTCTCCTAGGTTCCCCAAGCTCCCTCCACATGACAGGGCTTACAGATGAGAAAGCAGCCCAGTGCCTGGCCCTCTGGTTCAGGGTGGGAGGTGAGGGGGAGAATCACTGGACTAAACTTTTGGGTTACAAAGACAAAAAAACCCCCAACAAATTCCTGCCCTTAAGGAAGTAATAGAGGAGACATTGTCTAGACATAGGTATATATAAAGCACATAGAAAGCAGACAATAGATAGCCTTGGATGAGGAAGCACTAGTATCTGGATGGACTGGCTATATATACATATTTATATACACATACATGAATATATTAATTTATTATGATATTATCTCTCCACTTCAGTTTTAAGTAGCTTGAGAGCATTTCCTGGATGTTCTGAAATTCTGTAAGACTCCAGTGATGTCCTAGCTAAATCTGCCGTGTTCACGTAGGAGTTAGGGAGGGAGATCTCACATTCTGGGCTTCTGTAATATTCTTAAGATTTCTTTGGAAAATCCTTATCACTCCCAATTTTTTGAATATGTGTATATGGTACATAGAGAGGGAGGGAAGGTATCACTATGGGGTTCTATATTTTTCACATGTCCTGCCTAAATCCACATCCTTTTTTTTTTTCTTTTGACTTCTGAAGAAAAAAAAGGAATGGCAACCAAGGAAAAACTTCAGTGTTTGAAAGATTTTCACAAGGACATCTTGAAGCCTTCCCCTGGCAAGAGTCCAGGAACTCGGCCTGAAGATGAGGCAGAAGGGAAGCAACCACAGAGGGAGAAATGGTCAAGCAAGGTTGACTTTCTGCTGTCCGTGGCCGGTGGTTTTATTGGCTTAGGTAACGTCTGGCGTTTCCCGTATCTCTGCTATAAAAATGGCGGAGGTAAGTATTTCATTCTAAATGAATCTCTTAGTAAGGGGAATAGAGAAAGAAAAGAAATTATATTGCTGTGAAATGGGCCCTTCCCCTTCCCTTTCTTCTTCCCCTTCCTTTTTCTAGCCACTGTTCTTCCTAAATAAAATATGTGCGTAGGATTGAACATAACACTCACTTGACCTCTCAAAAAATTACATCAATTTTGTTGATTGTCCTCTCCCACTGTCAACTCAATAAACTTGCAGTCCCCTAAATCCCCCAGATTGTAGTTTGACAGACCCATGTTGATCAGTCTAAACTTTTTCCATTTGATACTTGGGAAATTGATTTCTTGAACCCAAGTGGAAAACTTTATATTTGTCAATTCTAAATTTCATTCAATTTGGATCAATGTCCTAGTCTGTCAAGACACTTTTGGATCCTGTCATCTATTACATTATGAATCCTTCCCATTTTTGTGGTATCTTAAAGTTGGATGAACATGTTGTATATGTTATTTCTATAGAGGAACTCTACTCAGTGTTCAAATTTTATCCCATTTTTCTTCAAAATGTATATTCTCAGTAGAGATCTGAGCTCAATCTTAAGAGGAAAAGATAACATAAATTAATTCATAATAAAATACAAATAATTTATAGCCATCTCAATGTGTTATTCCTTCCAGAGTTATCAGCATTTTAGAGGAGGAGCTTATTAACTTGAAGGAATGCATCTCTAATGGTAGAATTTTGCATTGAGGGACAGGTGTGCTAGGAATAGACTTCTGGGCTGCCTTCAAAGCACGACTGATAGGCAAAGGTCCCTTCTCCTTGAAGTTAGCTTGTGTGGGACACCCCTAACAGCCCATTTGGGCATTTGTTCAGTGGTGTTTGGGGTTGGCAGTATCACTTTCCTTATTGGTAAAATTAGGATAATAGTGATATAATAATAACTTACATTTTGTATAATGCTTCCTATGTGTCAGGCACTGTGCTAAGTGCTTTACAATTATTATCTCAACTAACTTACTATTAGTTGTTGTGAGGCAAGTGCTTTAAAGAACTCCAAATATTATGGACATATAAGTTAGGCTGTACCCTTGGAAAATTAGTGGTCATTATGTATTGAGAAATGAGCTTTTATGTGTCCCAAGGACTAAATAGAGAAAAAAGCAGAAAACTCCCATGTTGGGGACATCCTTGAATTTTGTAGAGGGTTGTCTCAGGGAGAGAGCCTTACGTAGACCTTCAGGCCCTAGTGTGGGCCTGGCTAGATGCCCAGCAGCTCTGCCCACATGCTAGCCTTCACAACCCTCAATAAAC
This sequence comes from Petaurus breviceps papuanus, assembly GCF_028583685.1. Taxonomy (NCBI): domain Eukaryota; kingdom Metazoa; phylum Chordata; class Mammalia; order Diprotodontia; family Petauridae; genus Petaurus; species Petaurus breviceps. The sequence continues at coordinate 19,741,728 of NW_027185761.1, forward strand.
TTGGAATGTCTGCCCCCCCCCCCCCCCCCCCCCCATGTCAAGATGCTTTCCTTGAACAGGAGCTCTAGGCATGGTTGAGCCAACTTCCAGAATCCCCGTAACCTACTGATAGGGGACCTCCCTCTCTTTGTGTTCTCTCCACAGGTGCATTTCTTGTACCTTACTTCATTTTCTTGTTTGGAGGAGGCTTGCCTGTGTTTTTCCTGGAGGTTATAATAGGCCAATATACCTCTGAAGGTGGGATTACTTGCTGGGAAAAGATCTGCCCTCTTTTTAGTGGTGAGTATTCTGGTTTTAGCAGTCTAAAGTATACCACTGTGTACCTTAGGAAAGTCCTTCTTCCCCAATTCCATTGAAAACTCTGAGAAGAGAAGAGAATAAAATTGGGTAGGAATTTGAAGGGCTGTCTGACTCAACTCCTTCATTTTACCAATGAGGGATTCGAGGCAACAAAAGAGGAAGGGGATCTAGATGTTCGGTTATTTCGCTAGGAAATTCCACTGCTAGAAATTAGAATCCAGGCTTCCCAACTCCTGGTTCCATCCTCTTTCATAGAGCCATATCTTGTTGGATCTGTGACTTAGAATGGTACTTGGTAAGGCAGTATACTCTCATTTATGGGCTACTGATTTGGGATTGGAGTCTGGGCCCTGTGATAGGTCTCTCATTATGCTTCTCTTGGATCATGGGATCATTATTTTAAGAGTTGGAAAGGACTCTAGAGGTGATTGAGATGACAGGCAGAGGGGAATAGTAGACTGAACCTTGGACTTCAAAGTCAGAAAGACCTGAGTTTGAATCCTATCTCAAATATTTAACTCTTTGGACTTCAGTTTTCTCATCTGTAAAATGAGGGATTCAGATTTGAAGACATCAAATCTAGCTCTAAATCTGTGATCCTATATGTCCAGTCTCCTCATTCTAAGGAGGAGGCAATTGAGACCAGAGAGGTTGAATGACTTACTTGTCCAAGGTCAAACAGCTAGTAAGTGGTAGAGATGAGATTTGAATCGAGGTCCCCCAGCTCCAACATCTAGCATTAGTTTCATATGATCCCTTTCATTCATTCATTCGTTCAATTATTCATTAATTGGTTAATTCATTCATTTATTTAATAATAGCTTTTCTCCCAACATGTGAAAACAATTTTTAACATTCATTTTAAAAAATTTTGTTTTCCAAATTCTCTCCTTTCCTCTCCCCCTTCTCATCTTCCCTCCCTGAGATGGTAAGGAATTTGATATAGGTTATACATATGCAATCATGCAAAATATTTCCATATTGGTCATGTGAAAGAAAACACGCACCAAAAAAACCCATAAAAAGTATAAAAATAGTATGCTTCCATCTGCATTCAGACTCTGTCAGTTCTTTCTCTGGCGGTGGATAGCATTTTTTATCATGAGTCCTTTGGAATTGTCTTGGATTATTGTAGTGCTAAAAATAACTATTATTATATAGCTTTGCTGTTACTGTGTATAATGTTCTCTCGGTTCTGTTCACTTCACTTTGCATGAATTCATTTAAGTCTTTTCATTTTTTTTTCTGAAAGCATCCTGCTTATTTCTTATAGCACAATAGCATTCCATTACAACCATTTATCACAACTTTTTCAGTCATTCCCCAATTGATGGACATCCGTGCAATCTTTGCCACCACAAAAAGAACAGTTCTAAATATTTTTGTACAAATAGGTCCTTTTCCCTATTTTTAATACCTTTTGGAATACACAGACCTAGTAGTGGTTTTGCTGGGTCAAAGGGTATGTACAGTTTTATAGCCCTTTGGGCATAGTTCCAAATTATTCTCCAAAATGGTTGGATCAGTTCACAACTCCACCAACAGTCATGTTCCCTTTCATAGGATTTCCCACCTTGGTTTTTTACAATAGGGGAAGCATGGGAGATGGGACACATTTCACATTCTGAGAATGAGACATGAAAATAGGTAAGAAAGTCCTTTGATACAAAGGGCTATATGGATACATGGATCACTGAAATTTGGAGTGACTAAGGGTCACTCAGTAATTTATAGTAGCTCTTTTGATCTGGGCAAAGAAGGATGAGGCCAGTAGAAAGGAAGTCAGGTGAGCTGCAGAGTTTGAGAAAGTATTTAGTCTTAGGCAAGAAACTCAGGTTAAGTAGAATTCAGGTGTTAGACACTGACCACATTCCCAGAGCTGGATGTCTCATTAGCAGCTGAGACTCAAGAGACAATAGGGGTGTGTTGTAGATGAAAGACTGGATCTGGGATCAGGTAGGCCCAGATTCAGATCCAACATTGGACACTTACTAACAGTGTGACCCCTTCCAGAGCCTCAGTTTTCTCACTGCTAACATGGGAATGATAAAACTTAACTCCCAGGGTTGTTGTCAGGCTTCAAAAGCTTTATTGCTAACTTTAAAGCACTATACTATACTATACTATACTATACTATACTATACTATACTATACTATACTATACTATAC
>NW_027185761.1:19744206-19772870 GCF_028583685.1 Petaurus breviceps papuanus
ACTATACTATACTATACTATACTATACTATACTATACTATACTATACAGTTCTTGTTATTGTGGGAATGTCTTGAACAATTTGAAAATAAGTACTGTAGGGCAATAGGGGTTCTTAATCTGAAATCTATGAACTTTCAAAAAATATATATTTATGCAATTTTCCCCCAGTATAACTGGTTTCCATTGCAAATTAATATTTTATTTCATGCATTTTAAAACATCATTAAAAGAAGGGTCCAACAGTTGTATCAGAGTGCAAAGGGCCCTGTGAATGTCCTCTCCTGAATGTTCAGTTAAGTGAGTGCAATCTATTAGCAATGTCATGGTATTGCTTCTTCTTAGGTAGGAAACTGATTCTCAGACTGAGGGAGAAGCTTTTATTGCAGTTTTGTGACCTGATCCCCACTCACCCAACCCTCTTATTCCCCCTCCTCCAACTCTGACTCAAAATAAAATATGATTCTATATTTTTGGCCCTTAACCCCTGAGTGAGATCAGTTGTCTGGACAATTCAATAGTATAGAAATCTATTAGGGGAAAAGTTACAAAGAACTGACAGACCCTTCTTTGGATGATCATGAGAAAAGCACTGTCTCTAGTGACCTAATGTCTCTAGTGACCACTGATGGAGAAGCGGAAGGAGATCTGATTTGAACCCAGAGGATTACCTAATCCTCAGTTTTAACTCTTGCTGTTTGCCCTTTGTATGACCCTAGCTCACCTCTCTGGAACTCAGTTTTTCCCATCTGTAAAATGAGGTTTGAAAATAACTCTAAGGTCCCTTATAGTTCTAAATCTGTGATTCCATGACCTCATAAGGTTTCCTTCCCATTTTAAATCTGTAATTCTGCAATCCATTTTGGTTGAAACATTTTGATTTAATTACCTTGTATAGGTGGTACCTGAGCAAACCACCCACGTGGAAGATGAGGCTGGCTTTATGGCTGCATAAATGACTGATGCCACCATAAACTGGGTCTCTGAAGACAACAATCCTCAGTTAACAAAACCATTGTAAACAATGAAGTCATTTTAGAGATAAATTGCAGCTTGTTCAGTGACAGGGAGTTGGAAGCACCAAGGAGGGGGTGGAGAGTAGGAAGGGGAGGAAAGACTTGGCATTAGTACATTTTGTGCCAGGAAGCAGGAATTAGGAAGGACAGCATGGACAGTGACCTCTCTCTCTCTAACTCATGGTCTCTTCTTGGGTGTGGGTCACCGGAGACTTTTCCATTCAACTTTCTCATCCTATTAAAAGATTGAAATTACCCTACAAAGCACATTCCACAGATGGAACAGAGCAAAGTGATCATTTCTCTTGGTCCTGCCTTTTGGTATGACTAAAATCCCTAAGGATGGGAAACTCTCAAGAGATGATTTCAGTTGGGTGGTGGCTTGCATTGTCAATTCACTGATTGGAAAAACATGTGTCCATCATCAAAAGATAAATAGAGATCTAGTCCTTGTCCCCAAGGATCAGGACACATACACAGGCAACGTGGTTTTGTGGGCAAGCGAAGGCACTGATCTAGTTTCCTTACCCATGAAAGAAAGAGTGAAGGGTAGAGATTGAAAAGCATTTACTCTAAGAGTCTCTTCCATATCAAAATCCTATCTATGTACAAGTGATTATTTCTATTCACAGCTAACTCTGACACTAGGAAAGTTGTAAAACATGGAGAAACAGTTATGTATATAAAAAGTGTTTGGAGAGTACAGAGGAGGAAGGAGGGATGGAAGTAGACTGGAGGTAATCAGAAGGCTTCTTGGAGGAGGTGGGGCTTGAGTATAACCCTTAAGAAGGTGTGGGATTTCAACAGGTAGAGGGGGAACAGCATGAACAAAGGTACAAGCTGGCAAGTGGAGGCTGTATTGGCTTGGCAAATTAGTACTCTTTGTTTGGAGTGTTGGGTAGCTGCTTCTGTTGACTTTGGAGAGATAAGGCTGGAAACATAGCTATTGACTGAGGAAATAGAAAGTCATTTCAGTGTTTAGATTCCATTTTTTATTTTTTAAAGGACTTTATAGTTCCTTCACCTACTGGTCTTGAAAGATCATTGTACATATATAGTTTATTAATGTCATTTCATAGGAGGGAGTGGGTTAAAATATGGCTATATGTCTCTTTGAAAGGTGTCCAATCTGGAAGGGACCTTAGAACACCTATATTATTATACTGAGGGGGAAAGATATTTGCCCTAGGTCACATGGAATTTTCCTCAAGGCCAATTATATCCTGGATCTCCTGTCTCCCAGGCTCTTACCTGAGCATCACATTGCCTTCTTGGGCTAAAGTCCATAAAAAAAAAATTGACAGATTCATGGATTACGCTTTTATTGACATCTCATTTACACTTCAATTTTTTTTAAAAGCCAACAGACAGCTGTTGCTCTTTTATAGCACAGCAAATGGATGTTTAATTTTTTTTTTAAAGATCTATAGTTAGCTTTAAGGACAAGAGAGTAAATAAAAACACAATTACTTGGATGAGCTCAGGAAATATAATTTAGATGTGTTCATTTTTGTAGTGTTTGTGTATATGTTATCAAATCACTAAGTGAATTTCAGAGTTTCAGAATAAAGTGAATTCATACTAGGAAGCAAAACTAGTACAATGAGAAGACTCCTGAATATGGGGACAAATGTGGTGTGTGAGAATCCCAGCTTGGCTGCTGAATGGCTGTATGTTTTTAACTAAGTCACCTTCCTCTGTAAAGCTCATTTTCCTTTTCCATAAAATGAGGGGTCTGAACTAGTCAATTTCTTTTACTTTTTTTTTTTTTTTGCTTTTTGGAAGGGGGTTAGTAGGGCAGTTGGGGTTAAGTGACTTGCCCAAGGTCACATGGCTAGTAAGTGTGTCAAGTGTCTGAGGCCGGTTTTGAACTCAGGTCCTCCTGACTCCAGGGCTAGTGCTCTAATCACTGTGCCACCTAGCCACCCCAACTAGTCAATTTCTTAAAGGTTTCCTCTAGTACTGAGTTCTAGGATCTTAAATTAGAAAGGAATTTAAGAGATCATTTAGATCAAGGCCATTATTTTACATGTAGGGAAATTAAAGGGACTCACCCAAGTCTTTTTATTGGATGGCAGTTTTCAAGATTTGAAAAAAAGAAATATGAGACATTTTTTTGGAAAATTCTGGGTTACTATCACCTGCTTCTCCCCATAACTTAGTTCTTTTTGTTGCTGGCAATGGTAATCTCACCAGAGTTAAGAATTTAATAGAATTGAGACTTTTCGTCTACCACCTAACCCAATGCTACCTATCTTGGACAGTAACAATTGAAGTGTAAAGTTTGGAAAATTCTTTAGGTACATCCTTTCATTTGTCCCTCACAATCTACATCTCAGCTCTGGGTTGAAGATGAGGAAATTGAGATTTAGGAAAGTTGAGACTTGCCCAAGGTCTCCCAACTGTAGTAAGTGCCAAAGAGGGGAATTGGGGAGAGTTCTCCCAGCCCCTCACCCCTCTCACTTAGCATACCATCCTTGATAGCAAGTTCACCCCATGCATTCCAACTGGCATTTGGGAATTTGTGTGTGCATATTCACAGACACACAGCTATTGATTTTGGAAGCAACCCTCCCATAATCCCATGGAGTTCCAAAATATTTGCCCTTGCAAACAGGCATTTTGCTGACCTATATCAGCTGGAATGTTTTAGGGAAGCAGTGAAAGTAAAAAGTCACCATTTACTTGTATGTCAGCTAGGGGTGGTTATTAACTCTTGGATTTGAGAGCTGGAAGGAGCCTGGAAGATCAGCTAGTCCAACCCCCTTATTTTGAAGAGCAGGAAATTGCATCTCAGAGAGGGGATTTGACTTGCCCACAGTCAGTTAGTTGGCAGAGACCTATTTAGAGAACCATGGGCTTTTTGATGCCCAGCCCAGAACTCTTCCCACCATCCCATGCTCCTGATTTATGACCCTTTTCTACTGGCCCAACAGCATTTGGTAAAGCAGAGACACGACACCCCCCCCCCCCCCCAACCTGACTGAAATGATGGCTCCTGCCCTACAGGGAATTTTGGGTCTTCAGTCCAACTGAAACACATGCCTTTGAAAGGCCAACTTTCACCAAGTGCCACGGTCACCTTAAGGTGTTTACACGGCAGCATCTAAATCCTTGATACCTCAGATTAAGGGTAGTACTTAGGAATGTATTCCAAGAGAACACACTTCAGGAGAAAGGAATAATCCTGCTAATAGTAGATCATGGTTCTGGATGATTTTAAGGAATGTAAGTATAGTGCAGTGGATAGACTACTAGCCCTGGAGTCAGGAAGACCTGAGTTCAAATCTGGCCTCAGACACTTACTAGCAGTGTGACTCTGGGCAAGTCACTTACCCTGTTTGTCCCAGTTTCTTCATTTGCAAAATGAGCTGGAGAAAGGAAATGACAAATCCACTCCCCGACCTTTGCCAAACAAACCCCAAAAGAGCTCATGGAAAGCCTGAAATTATTGAACAACAACAAAGAGGAGTTTTACATATATTGTCCCACTTGATTCTCATACCAACTCCATGAAACAGTTGCTATTATTATCTCAGTTTACAGATTATGAAACTTATGGCTTAAAGGGAATAAATACATTATGTGCCTAGTAAGTAATTATCTGCAGGGTGGGATTTGAACTCAGTTCTCTCTGACTCCAGGTCTGGCACCCTCTCAACTCCAAGGCCAGTCAATCCATAAAATGCTTTTATTAAGTGCTTACCATGGTCTAGGCTCTAGCAGTACAGAGAGCAAAATAAAACCTTCTATTCCCTCCAGAACCTCATGTCTTACTGCTCTCTCTCTCTCTCTGAGAGTGTCTCAGACCCGCTAGTAGATAAAGAGCTATGGGTGTGGGTAGCATGTGTTAATAAGACCATGGTGTAGTTTTGTATGTACTGTCCTGCCTCCCTCATTGTAGTTTATAGAAATCCATTTCACCTGGCCCAGGAGTCAGGTTAAGGTGTGTCTCTTTCCCCATGCGTTGTAACAATTGGGGGAATCTGGCTATTGAGAACATAGATTTAAAGCTGGCATAGACCTTAGAGGCCATCTAATCCAAGCCCCTTTTCTTTCCAGATGAGGAGACGGAGGCTCAGAGATCTTAAAGTCATGCAGTTTACACAGCAAAGCTCTAGATTTGAATCCAAGTCCTCATACCACATCACGTTCCCTTTCTGTGAATAGGGTCTTAAAGAATATGTTAGCCCTGAGAATGAGATTGGAGGAGGCTATTCTAGGCAGAAGGACCCACCACAAAGGCATAGAGGGAGGAAACTTTTTCATTTTGTGTCCTGATCCTACTTTGAATTCTTTTTCACTGGAAGTTCCAACGGATACTGGTTGACTGCCCCTACCTCCACCCCCACCCTGCGGAGGACATTTCTCCCTTTGATGGAAAGTTGCCTTATGTAGCCTCTTAGGCTTCCTTCCAAGTCTTAAGAGTAGACCATCCTAAAATTCTCATAATCAGATTCTGTGATCCCATGGTTCTCAATCTCTTTGGTTTTGAAATTCAGTAGATTCCCTGATCCCCAGATTCTGTGATCCTTGAATTCTACTCATAGTATTCTATGCTAGAATCACTAGATTTTGGATCTCAGGTAACCAGGCCAAACCCTGCACATCATGTGCCCTTAAGTGAATGCCTGCCCTAGTTCAGCCATGGCCTGAAGAGGAAACAGTCACTTGAAATCCTCTCCTTACACAGGCCACAGGATTAGAGACTGGGAGCCTTCATTTTTGTTAGGCACAGAGTACTTTTGTACCAGATTGAGCCATCAAGAGCTACATTCCATCCCCTCCCTCTTTGCCATTTTAAGTCACAAAGGACAGAACCGTATGTGTCCCTGAGCCTGGACTTCAGGGGAAAAAATGGGACAATTTTGCTTTTTTAGCTTTAGAGAAGGCAAACATTGATTCGGAATGCTAACCATGTAAGTGCATTTGTAGGCCCTCTTTTTCTGAGACAGCTTTAAAAAAATTCCCTTGTTTTCAAGTGGACCTCTTAAAGCCAAGGATTAAGTTCCAGGCCCCACTTGAGAAGCAACTCAGCATGGTAGAAAGGGCACTAGATATGAGAATGAGAGACACTGGATGTGTATCCCAGCTCTGGCACTGAAGAACTGTGTGACCCTAGGCAAGTCATGCTACTAGAAAGGTTACTTGATGTGGGTGTACATGATTTGGATTCAAATCCAAACTCTGCAATACCTTTGGGCTATTTAGTTCAACCTTTTTGTACCTTAAGTTTGCTTACCTGTGAAATCTAAACCTATGAGTCTGCTTCTCCTATCTGAGCCTCAGTTTCCATATCTGTAAAAGTGGCACACTAGTGCTACACTCACTAATCCCATAGGACTGCTGATAGGAAGACACTTTAAAAAAAAGTTCCATGTGAAGGTGAATTAATTATTATTTTCATCCCACATCCTTCATTCCCTCTTCCCCTGCCAAGGTCTCTCTTCAAGGCAGTAATAAGTATTGGCGAATTGGTCTATTTCTGCAGAGGACTCTGAGTGGAATTTTTCTTTTTTTAAAGATACATTGGTAGGTTGGTGAAGGAGACATTTTGGGATGGGGGCGGGGGGGGCTCTTAAGCCATATCAGAGGGGTAACTGTCAGCACTCTTCAGTGAAAAGCACTCATATCAGGAACAGCACTGGGTTGGGGGAGATTTCAATGGCCATTGAGTATAATTCACTTCCCTGAGGACCAGGGAAGATAATTGACTTACTTGTGGTCATCTGGACAGTAGTTGGAGGGTATGGGATTTGAACCCCCATTTTATTGGTGAACTACTAGTATTCTTTCCACTGTATCAGGTAGGGGTTGTTAGAATACAGTTCTCCTTCAGAAACACTAATCCTACCACTGGCATGAGATCCTAGAATTTAGATCTGGGGGGGCAGGGGGGCGCATCTAAGAGACCATCTAGTCCATCCCCTTTGCTTGCATTGACTGGCGAGGACAAGAGGGACTAGAGAGGGCCAGGAGAAGGCTTGGGGAGGTAGGAAAGGACCAGGTAAAAGGAGAGTCCCTAATTGGTCCTGGAGGTAATAGGTAGCCACAGTCATTGATTGTTTTCCTTGTCTCTCCTGTCTAGGTATTGGTTATGCCTCCATCGTGATTGTGTCCCTCCTGAACGTGTATTACATCGTCATCTTGGCATGGGCGGTCTACTACCTGTTTGACTCATTTCAGAAAGAGCTCCCGTGGTCCCTCTGCAATCAGAAGTGGAACACCCCGCATTGCTTGGAAGACAGCCTGAGAAGGAACAGGACGTTAATGACCGGCAACATCACAAACTACACCTCACCTGTCATCGAATATTGGGAGTAAGAATCATTTTGGTTTTAAGAATGAAAAGACAAGGGTAGGTTTTGCAGTGGAGAGGGAGAGTCTAAGGTGGGTAGAGCTAGATGCCCTCCATCTGGGACCTGGCTGCAACCCTTACTTAATAGTGCTGTCGTCCTCAGCGCTTAATTCTCTCTCATCTCTCAAATGGGGATGATATAGGTTGTGCTCCCCAATCTTATAGGGTTGTTCTAAGGAAAGCATTTTATTGGTGAACTGTCAAGGCCTCTCTATTCAGGTAAGTTCTGTCTTTCCTGCCCAGGATATTCAGGAGCCATTAAAATGTATCCTCCATTGCCTTAGGGTACTGCTCAAGGGCAAGGCTGTTGCTAGGTCTAGCCTGCTTAGGAGACACTAAGTTCTCTTTGTAGCTTCATGGTTTTGTTGTCTAGAGTCAGGGAATGAACTGAGTGTACCTGGAGCTTCTCCCTAGAGACAATACTGTCCAGCCAAGAAATGGTTTTCTTGGGTGCCTGCTTTTTTGCCGGGTATTGGGATAGAGCACTGAGAAATTTAGTCCAAATGTGCTGTTTTCCCAGAGTTTTAGAAGGGGAGATGAGCACCCATGGTTTTTCTTGGAGACGCCCTGGTTTGCTCATTAACTGAAGAGTCTCTCACTCTATAACACCTTTGGTCTTTTTTTTTTCTTATGTGTGTATTAAAACAAAAGAAACCCCCAAACTTAGATCAATTTAGTTCTTACTCAGAAATCTGATTGAAAAGCCTATCTCTGACACACTGTTTAATTTGTTTCTTCTTCTTTTATTTTTTTAATGAGGTGTGGGAAATTGGTGCATTCCACCTGTTTCATAAAGACAAAGGCTTTCCAGAAGCACCCATGTCCATTCTCAGGAAGATCTAACAGAAATGGGACGAAGTCCAATGGCATCAGTAGCACCTTTGGCCCCACCCCTTTAACATGGGTCCACCCTGGCCTTAATTCGATCAAGAAATCAGACCCCTCTGAATGTCCCAGACTTTATTAGGAGAGAGAAAATTTCAGCCTTCCCATTATCACACAATCTTTCCCCCACAGGGGAATCAGGAATAGGCATTTTCCTCTTTTTTTTCCCCTGTGCCATTGTCCTAATGGGCACATGCCTTCCTTCCCTAGCAATGAGGGTGAGTTGGTAGCTTTGAAGCCAACCCACTTGGGCCTGCACCAGGTGCCTGCCATAAGTCCACTACAAAGGATGCCGAAAAGCAGATGCAATTATCAGGCTTTTAGAGGGGAACTGTTCTCCGAGGCCCTTCCTTCCCAGGTGAGGAGTGTTGTCTTTTACTGAATTACTGATATCGATGTTCATGTGGCATCTGGAACCAGGGAGAGCCCCAGTAGCCCTTAGTGGGCATCTTCTGGGGGATTGCTTTCCCCTCATGGAAGCATAACCACATCCCCAGATGCTTTCTATCAATGGCCCTGGCCCAGGAGCTTGGGAGCACTGAAGCCTTTAGGGGCTAATATGGGGGATGTTACAGGTGGACTGGGTGGAATGAATTACTTGCATTGGAATTTGTCCTCTAATTTGTTTAATAGATTTTGTTGTCAGCAATGCTCTTCTGGGGTGGGGGTGGGGGGCAGGAGGCTGTGGACCATCAGAGAGAAAGATTCAGGAACAATCCTGTGTAAAAAGAAGTGTTTACATCTCAAGCCAAACTATAACCTGTAAGAAACACTCCAAATAGTGGTTGGTTTTTATTTCTCCTTTAGAAATTTCTAGAGGGTAGTTCATATACACATACATGCATGCATGCATACATACATATATATTGTGTGTGCATACATGTGTGTGTAAATAAATAAGCACACATGTGCATACACACATATATGGGTGTAAATAAATAAATGTACTTGTACATACACACGTATACATATATATTTTTTGGCCAACTTTCTTTTAAGTGCCTAAAGAATAGAGATTTGTCATAGAAATGTTGACAATCAATTCTTCTCACTTGAATGGGGTTGGGTGGCCTCACCCCTTCCCTTTCTTATAAACACATCAGTTCAGGTCTGGCAAATGAATGCCTCAATAACCTAAGATGGGAACCACACCCGGGAAGCTAGTTTGGATAGTGCCTGCCCCGTGGTGGCAGGGGGCCAAGGGCAGTTTTCTTCTACCTTTTGTTGAATTCTGGAAAGAATTTGGCCTCAACCTCCCCACATATACCTCCTTACAGTCTTAAAGTTGGGGGGAGGGGTCATCTGTTTTAAGCTACAGTCAACTCATTATTTCAAACCCAATTACCTGTTTCGTACCTTAAACTAGCTCCTTGGCTTTCTTCTCATTTACTGCTCACCTTTGGAGCATCTTAGTTCTGGGCAGCTTGATCTCTTTTCTCTCCCCTGGCCTCTCCCCTCCAAAGATGAATAAAGTCATTGACCCAGTTAAGTTTCTTTTGGCCACTTGGATTCAACTCTGACCTAGTCTGGTAGGAATGAGGCTGGAATAATTGGGCTGAGCATCACTATGGAATTTCTTTGTTACTTATAGTCACAGATAAATTCAATTTATTCACTGTTGTGGGCCTTGCCTTTCAGCATTCCCACTGAAGGTCCTTTCTCTCCTACTTTGAATAAGGGAGGCATGAGATACTCGACTGTCTTGGGAAACATCCTCCAAACCTCTTACGAGATCCAGATGGACATAGTAGGTTCAGAAACCACCCCCCTCTCCCCTTCCTTGTTGTGTTCATCTGGCCAATTAGTAATAACCCCAGTGCTCAATTCTCACCCAGTTGGGCCACTTAATCCCCACTTGAATTCCAGGGCAACTACTTGAGACAGCTTGAGTGTCCCTCTGAATTGTATATATAAATATAAGCCAAGGACTGGACAAAGAATGGTGTCCATGAAGGAGAAATTCTGCAAATGTTACATTTGGAAAAGTCTGACTTATGTCAGTGCCCAAGACAATTGTAAGATGAGCAGGCCATAGAATGGGCTGATGGCTTACTCAGAAGTTTCTGATGTACCAGTTCAAGTATGTGTTGAGCATTAACTCTGTGCCCAGCCCTGCATTAGCTATTTGGGGGAGGGGGTAGGAGGGATTTAGGGAAGGAAGGCACCTTATCACTCACTTTGTTACCTTTCCAGTCCCACTCCCCATCCATGTTCTAATGGAGGAAATCAAGGTCCAGAAGGAATAAGTGATTTGGCCAGTCTAATAAATAACCAGAAAATAATTTTCAAACCAGTTCTTTGATTCCAGCACTTTTCCCCACTCCAAATCCCACTCCCTACTTCTAGGGAGTTTAAATTCTTATTCTTATTTGAGATACTAGATCAATGTATATGAGACAGATGACTATAAACTAATACTTGACTATTTGTGAAATTCTATTGTATGGGACAGAAAGGTTGAGAAGAGAGAGACATAGTAAGCGTCAAATATTCAGAAAAGAGGGAGATCAGCATAGGAAGGCAGGGCCAGGGATGACTCCATGGATCAGGAAGAACTTGAAGAATGAGTAGTTTTCATGACACCATTTGGTCACCCATTTAGAGTGGGAAAAGATTGTTGAGTCCACCCAGTCCAAAGCCTTCCTTTTTCCTCCTTAGGTGACTAAGGCCAAGAAAGAATGAGTGACTTGTAGGCAATAGAGGTAGTAAGAGGTAGAAGCCAATTGTTCTGGCTCCGCATCTAATAGGTGGAGAGGAATAGCAAGGACATTTCAAGGGAGAGAAGCAAGTTGAGCCCAGTGGGAGGTTAGGGTGTTTAAAGAGATGGCATTCCACATGGGATTTTCCAGTGTGTTATTACAGAAGTCAACAAGTCAAGTCACACATTCCTTCCTTCTTGCTTTTGTGAAGGATTTAGAGGATCTCTTATGGGAGACAGGGATCCAGCCCTGAGGCATGGGCTGCTGGTATTGTCCACTCAATATGCCCTTTCCTCCAGAAGAGTCAGTTTGGGGAATTAGAGGGACAGAAAGTCAAGAGTGTATGGGGCTACTGCTTCCCACTCCACCCATCCCTTGGGGTTTCCAGAAATAAGGGAAACCCTTTCCTGATGCTTGAGATTCACTTTGACCCTCACTCTGACCCATCCACTCCCTACCCCCTACAGACATTGGAAAATGAGCCCTCCCCTCATGGTCCCTGGGAACATTATGGAGTCTCTCTCTCAAGCCCTGCAGGAGAGCAGCTGGAATAATTTATTGGAAAACTCCCTCGATTCCTCTTCAATGTTGAAAGGCCCACCAAAACAACCCAGCAGACTAATATTGCATGCCATAAATTTAAGTCTGAGATTTTATCCCTTGAACCTTCCTGGCATGAACTGTGGGCCTACATTCCCATACTCTGAGATGTTTCTCACCCAAGGAGAGTTGGTGAAAGTCACTGGAGAAGGCCCCAAGGTCACAGGCAAATCTTTCATGACAAGTCAACTGCTTCTGCTGTTGAAAACCCCACAATCCTTGGAGCCCTGACTTAGGATCACGCTGGGAAGATCAGAAGTGTCATCTCCCTTTGGCGCAAGAGCTGGAACCTGTATCCTTCCCCACTGCCATTTTCTTCCTAGTACTCATCCTTTGTGGTCATCAATAGTCTTACTGGACTTATACTTGTTTACACAGCAGAAATAAGACAATCTCTTCTTCCCACTCTTCTCATCTTGATTCTTTGTCAAGTTCAAAAAAGTTTAGGAGAGGCAAGCAATAGAATCACCTTGCTTCCTTCCCACTTTTTGGTCCACCTGGCTACTGGAAGAGACAGTGGAATAGCCCTTATGTAGGACTTCTGTCCTGAAGGAGGCTTCACAATCATAACTGGGTAAAAGAAAAAATGGACTGGTATTTTTTGGCAAACTCAGACCTGAAGGAAGTCTTTCCAGTCTTAGCTTTCCAGGTTGCTCAGCCCAAGGATTGCTGGCGTCTAGGCTTTTCTCTATAGAATTTGGGGCGGGAAAGGGGGGGGGGGAAGTCTTAGAAAGAACCTCAGAGGTCATCAAGCCCCACCTCCCTCAGAGCTGGAATTGACTCTGCAGCATTCTTCACTGAATGCTTCATTGAATGACACCTAAATGCTGTCAAGATAAGGAATAAGGAAAAGATCTAAGCTTTGTCCTTTGTTTTAGCCATTAATGACCTTTCTCTCATCATCTGATGAGTGACAGGAGTGAGTACCTAGGAGGAATCATCTAAAAGAGTACCCCCAGATTACAGATTGGGAAACTTGAGTTCCATGGATGGCAAGCTACCTAATTGAAGTCACACAGCCAGGAACTGAACCCAGGCCCTCTGACCCTAAACAATTATTTTTCCTTCTACATTGTTCCCAAATCTTGTGTGTGTGCATGTGTGTGATGACATAAAAAAACAAACAAACAAGCAGTTAGGTGGTACAGTGGATAGAGTGCCAGGGTTGGAGTCAGGAAGACCTGAGTTCAAATGTGATCTTAGATATTTACTAGCTGTGTGAACCTGGACAAGTCATTTAACCCTGTTTGCCTCAGTTCCTCATCTGTAAAAATGAGCTGGAGAAGGAGATGCCAAACCACTCCATCTTTGCCAAGAAACCCCCAAATGTGGTCACAAAGAGTTAGGCATGACTGAAAACAATTCAACAAATTTTAAAAAATCTTAGAATTCACCTGATAGTATTTGTTATTACAATATCCTTTAATTTAGAAAAAAAAATATATGTGACAAAGCTTCTATGGATTCAATACTGTAATTAAATGGCTCCATATTTTGTAAACAACAATAGCATCAATGTAGAGTTGAAAATAGTAATTATCGAGAGACTCATGTAGCCTAGGAAAGGTGTGTTTGCTTTTATAAGTATTCACATAGAGACTGGTGGATGTTGTTGGAGTCTCTGCACTGTTTTCACCCTCACTTATTTGGTGCTCTAGTGACACTTTTGGGCATGTTGCTCAGAGAGTGGACTTTGTGAACTTTTGCCTTTCACTTCCTCTGCCTTGGAGGTGATGAAGCTGGAGAGGGTCAGAAGTTCCAGAGATTCTAGCCAAAGACCAGCAAAGGTGAAGGCTGGAACCAGCCACCTCTGTGCATTGGAACACTTTCCAGCTTCCAGAGGCACCAGGTGCCTTCAGCAGGCAGTGCTCAGAAAGTCAGGCCCTGAGAAGCTTTCTGTTGATAGCAGAAGAACCTTTAACTGGGAAGCCAACAACATCTAAGTGTCAGGGAGTGAGCAGCCAGGAGAGGGGATCAGACAGCCTGAATTTGGTGTCTCATCTGATAGACACCTGCTTAGGGAAGAAATCTCTCCCCAGCATCCTTATGGAGCAAGAAACTGAGTTAGGGGCCATGTTAGGGCCCTCCTGGGTACTTTGGACCAAGCTTTGAGCTGGCCTTGTTTGAACATATCCAAGAATGCCCATCAGACACTCACTGGAACCCTCTCATTCATCCTTCTATGGTGGCAAGCTGTCTTTAAAGACAAGCAGGCACTTAGGACACTGTTTGTGACGGTGGCTGACCTTGGTGGGAGGCTGTCCTGTTGTACCCTTGTGGGCCTCCCTGGGTGGCCAGTGCTGCACACATCTCTGTCATCAGGAAGGAGAGAGGAAGGAGTCCTTTCTCACATGATCCACTGAAAAGGGACACTTTATATTAGTTGCTCAACCCTGCTTTCTGGTGTTTACATCCAGGAGCCTCCTGCTATTATGGGATCAGGGCTGCTGCCCTCCCCCCTCCCCCCCCAGCCTGGCATGAGCTCTACTCACAGTCCCTGCCAGCCTGGGAACCCAAGTCAACATGACTCAAGCCAAACTCAAGTGCCTGTCTGACATTAGCTCTGAGGGGAGCTTGGGATTGGGGGTCAGGAGACCTGGTTTCATTCCTTCCTCTTTCTAGTTGTCTAACGCTGAGTTCCTTCCCCTCCATGGGCCTCCATTGACTCTGTAAAATGGGGACAAAAAGATTGGCCTGAGCTCCCAAGGGTGGTTGTGAGGATGTGACCTAGAGAGACAGTGATTGAATGTGTGTGATTCACTGATCTAGGGAATTCCCAGGTGAGGAAACACCCTCCACTAGGGTCACATAGCCAGTATATGTCAAAAGACATGGCCAGGCTTGGAAGTCAGCTTGACATCACATCACAACACATAATATGTAACGCAACACAAACACTGCCAGGCTCATTGTTGTTGTCGTTGTTGTTCAGTCACCTAGTCATGTCCAACTCTCTGTGGACAGCTCTGTAGACCATGGGGTTTTCTTGGCAACTTGGTATGTAGAAGGCAATAAATGTTTGTTGGTTATTATATACCTTAATTATAACCTGACATGCATTAAGACTCTGAACACAATTACTGACCAGCTATTAAAAGAACCCTTAGTAGAACTGTAATCCCAATGGGTCAAGTGATCTGGGTTCAAAACTTGGCACTGCTCCTTATTAGCTGTGGGTTGGCCAAACCACTCAATCTTCCTGAACTTCAGCTTCCTCATCTGAAAATGAGGGTAATCATAATTATGCTCCCTCCACCCCAAAAAGTCATTGCAAGGAATATGGTTTGTACCTCTTTAGACCCCTGAATAAATGTCAATTGTCAGAATTGGAAAGTTGACATGTGAACATGGTTTCGTGAGAAAAAATAGAAATCTTAGGGAGATATTTTATTCACTGATGCCTGAAAACAGTTGCAAAACATTGCTGCAATCCTGGTTTCCCTTTCATGAGAGCTGACAGTAGTTCTACTGCTCTGATTATGATGGCTGGCTGGATTTGTGAGGATTGGGTGCTGGAGAGACATTACATGGGACAAGCCCAACCAAGAAAATCCCTTCTTCTCTAAGGGAAACCAGCCCTTCCCCAAGGAATACTTCTCCACATCATTGGCATATTGAATTCTTCAGGTGCTCGTCTTCCCCATTTCTCACCTTGAAACCATCAAAATTCTAATGCCCATAGCCTAAAAGGTGGCAGTTTCCTACTGACTTTATATTCAGCCCAAAGCCAGAACTACTGGGTGAAGCCTGGTTCTCCCTTAGTTTGTTTAATCCAATCCTTACCATCTGAAGTCACAGAATGTCTAAATTCATCAGTACTTTGAGAGATTATCTAGTCCAACCCTAGAGGTTAGAAACTGAGGTCCAAACAGAGTCAGGATAGAAAGCTGGTCCTAGTATTTCTGACCTCTTTCCCTTCTTTCCAGAGACCTCTTTTGGGGTGTCCGACCATGTAGAAACCAACAGAGTATCTACGCTTCCTTATGCCCAGGCTGCCTGTGTTGTCCCTGGACCCCTCCAATGAACCGACTTTGGAAAATACCTGCAGCTAATGTGGAGTCCTTTATCCCAAGATCTTTCCACAAACCACTAGGGAGAGACGTGCACATATAATTAGGCTAGCTTTATTAGAATCAAAGGAGTGAGTCATATTGGCAAACTCTTATATTCAATCTTCCCTTGCAGCTGTTGGGAGGCAGAGCCAATTGTTGGATACTTTAGGAAGAGGGGGGGAGGGAGGGCGGAGTGGGGAGGAAACATTGTATAGACTTACTGCCTTGAGGTCGGGGTGTGTATTTTCCAATTGTTACCTCTGCTATTCTCCTGGGGAGCTCGGGCTCCATTATGTGGCTGGATTGGGGTCAAAAGGAAACTATTTGACCCATACTTGGAACTTACTTACATTGTTGAGTGCTTGCTGGACGGCAGCTGAGCCATTCGACTAAAAACAGACATTCAGACTATTCCAGGATCCACCCTGGGATGAATCATTACTATTCTTGGACAAGAAAACAGCTAAGTCCTCAGTCCCTTGTCTGGGGCAGGCAGGAGGCAGGGATGCTTTCTCTCATCTCTTTCTGTAGCTAAGGAGGAAGGCAAGTGATTCCCAGAACATTGCAATTGGTACCCCTGCCTTGGAAAGAGCAAAGACCACTTTCTCCATCCCCATAGAGAGAATCAGGAGACCAAGGTTTCTATGGGTCCAGCTCTGCTACTATATAACCTTTAACAAGTCCATAAGATTTAAGACTATAAACTCCTTGAGGGCAGGGAGTTAGTATTCTTTTTTTTTTTTTAATTTGTAATCCCAGTATCTATCATGGTATTTTAGGAGCAGACCAAGGAAACATTATGGTGGAAGAGAATGTCCACTCATTCTGGAATCAGAATACCTAAGGTTCATATCTTGCCTTTGACCTTGGGAAAATCATCTAACTCCCCCAGGTCTTTGATTGCATTGAATTGCTCGAAATCTGAGATTGTAAGATTAGATGACCTTATAATATAATCACCTATAAATGCTGGCTGTCACCACTGGATGACCCAAAAGTCTACCCCAACTTTAGGATTCTGTGATTCTCTTACCAGACAACAGGCCTTGTTCTCATCCTAAAAAGGTCAGGTTTCCTGACTCCCATCCTGGATTCTGTAGGTTCTAGGACTGGTTTTTCAGAAACATGTAACATTGAGTCAGCTTTGCTGAACTCAGTCATTATTCAGCTAGCCTCTTTCAAACATCTACTGTGTGCTTAGTACTGTATTAGGGACTGTGGGATATGGAGGGGAAAACAAGAGATATGACAGGATCTCCTTGGATAATGACTGTAAGTTTTGGATTTGTCTTCCAGGAGAATGGGAGATGTGGGAGATACCCTACATTGCACTTTAGATAGAATATAGCAAATAAGATGTTTCTGGATGAAGAATGTTGAGTCCTCCTAAGGAAGAAGGCCTTCTGGAAATCCCTGGGTTTCTTAAGTTACTATAATATTCATGAGGATCGCTAATAAAGCCTCAGTAGCTTGAAATGGACATTGGTTTACCATTTTTTTAAAAAAATGTGCTTTTCTCCCTAGCAAGTAGCACTTTGCTTTCTTTCCTTTGAAGGAATCACCGGAAAGGCTGAATTGAATTGTACATCGATTTTAGATTAAGGGGCTGCCCAATTCAGTACTGTATACACAGCAGCAGAGTGATATCTGGCCCACTCTCAGACCTAAATTCTTATTATCAAAACCAATGGTTTCAGAGCACTGAGTCAAGAAAATTTTGTAATTGGTGGTGAGCAGAGGATTACAGAGATGCAAGGGAGAAAGTAGGTCATATTTTACACTCTTTCAGCGTGGAGAAAAGCAGCCTTCACACTGGAAACCCCGATTCTGTCCTCAACCTTGGCACTAGCTGTGACTGTGGCTAAGTCCCTTCCTTTCTCTGGGCCCCACTGGCCTCCTTTATAGTGAGAGGGTTGAACAAGATAATGATCTGTGTGACTACTATGTCTCAGGTCCCTTCTGGTCCTAATGTTTTGTGATCATTGCCAATGCAGACTGTTTATTTCCAGGAAAATCTGCATGCACAACTCCATTCATTCAAAAATGGTGAACTAGGCAAAATATCGTGAGCAGATGTACAAAAAGTCAAGCATCACCAGCTTATCTTCACAGAACTTGCTCCATATTCCATTCCCTAGGAGTCCAGGTAGTCCAGACTAACTCTCATCTCATTCAGGCTTCCCTCTTGCATAGATTTCTGTGAAATGCCTGCTGCCCTATCCCCAGAATCAATACTATTTCTGTGCCCCATGTGACATGTGCTATATGAAGAGTTGAGGTACATAACAGCTGCTCTGGGTTATTCTGGCAACCCAATTAAAAAAAAAGGCACGGTGAGGCCTCCCTGGTTAGAAGAGCAGGGATCTTGGAGATTTTTATTGATACTCACTGCCATAGTAAGTCCACCTCATTGGAAGGTTCCCTGAGGGGGATTTCCCACTCTTCTCTAGGACGACATCTTAGTATCACAGAAAGAGCACTGAATGTGGGAACAGGTACCTAACATAGAATCCAAGCTAAGCTCTATCCTCCCCATGCATCCTTTAGCTAAACCAACTATTCAAAACTTAGCACAGTTTTAGGTGCTGAGGATACAAAGCCAAAAGTGGAAACAGCTCTAGGCTATAAGGAATTTACTTTTATAATCCAGGTAGGACAAGAGCTACTTTTAGAAATAAATGTAAGATTTGGGGATGCAAAATATTAACACCTGGGATTAGGAAAGGTTTCACTTACAAGGGGGTACTTGAGCTATGCCCCAAATGGAACTAGAGCTTCTAGGAGGCTGTGATGAAAGGGAGAACATTCAGAAAATAAGGAGGGTGGGGGCTAGATTGCCTATTTTTTAAAAATTATTTTTAATTTATGGAATAAAACAAATATTTCTGTAAGGTAGTATAATTTTTAAAAAGATGATTGCCCATGAAATTGCAAATCTATTATGTGTAACTTGCTATTCCTTCTAAATATACAATAAAGTTATCATGTAAATTTCTTTTTTTCCCCAAGCCTTTACATAATTATGTAAATGATCCTTTGGCTACCCTGTATTTTCATGAGTTGTTCCTGAGAATCTGAATGAAACCAAACAGGAGAAAACACAGCCAACTGTGGTATTATTTGGATCCTTTCCAAGTCTAAGGATTGGGACTTCCCATCATAGTGGTAATAGAACAATATTGGAAACAATGATGGCAGTGATTGATTCCCTGGGGTTCTTGGTAATTAGGTGGGGAGAGGAAGAAAGGACACTTGGAGACTTCACAGACCAAATGGGATCCAGCCAGTTCCCTACTCAAGTGATGAGTTCAGCCATCACCACTAACTTTGGTACTGATTGATATTAACTCTATCTGGAAAGCACCTTCCTCTCTTAGCGGTGCTTCTACTAAAATGCTGTCCTGGATTTAAGTGTGAAGAGCACTGGACTAGGTGTCTAGTAATGGAAGTCACAGAATCTCCAACACGGAAGGCACCTCAGAGGCCATCTAGTCCTGTGTGTACTTGATTGAGAATTCCTACAACATCCCTGACAGCCTTTGCCTGAAGCCTAGAGTGAGGGGAAGCTACTTGCTCTCAAGACAGTCCATTCCACTTTGGACAGCTCCAATCATTCCTAAGTTTTTTCCCCGACATCAAGTCTAAAATTTTCCTTCTTTTAGCTTTCAACCATCACTCCTAATTCTGCCAAGCCCAACAAATATCATTACTCTTACCAGGATAGACCTTCAGATACTTGAAGACAGCTGTTAACATCCACTTTCTCCACTTCCAGTGTTTTCTTCTCTAAGCTGAGTCCTTCATTCAATCTGAAATCATTTGACCTTGAAGTCAAGTCCTATGCCATCCTATTTAACCTCCAGGACACTATCAATTTTATCAAGTTCATTCCTAAAACATGAGAACCCCGAACTGAAAGTGGCACTCCATGTTTGGTCTTCTGTTTTAACATATGGGACCTAGAACTGAAAACAGTACCCTGCACATGGTCTAATGAGGGCAGCAAACAAAAGCACTCTCTCTTCCCTAGCCCTCTCTTAATGCCACCTAGTATTGCATTAGGATTTTGGATATTATATTGCAGTTGTTATATCACTGTTGACTCATTGGATTTGTGTTCCACTAAAACCCCCTGCTCTTTTTCATACAAACTGTTGTCTAGCCATACCGCCTTCATCTATGGCGTGTCTTTTAAAACTTGAAACTGTAACCATTTATTCTTTTTATATTTCATCTGATTAGAATTGACCCAACATCCGATCTCTCCTAGGCTGAAAGTACAGTAGCCACTCCCACCTCTGCTCCTCATATCAATGAGCATAGAAGCTTTAACCTGCTTTTTCTTTTCCTCTGCCCTGCCTTCACCCCTCCTTTGTTGTTGTTATTCAGTCAATCTTGTGCCAAACTCTTCATGACCCCATTTGGGGTTCTCTTGGCAAAGATACTGGAGTGGTTTGCCATTTCCTTCTCTAGCTCATTTTATGATGAGGAAACTGAGGCAAACAGGGTTAAGTGACTTGCCCAGGGTCACACAGCTAGTAAGTGTCTGAGATCAGATTTGAACCCAGGAAGATGAGTCTTCTGACTTTAGGCCCAGCATTCTTATCTGTTGCCCCCTCATTAGGCAGAGTAGTCTTGTGATCCTCTCCTGGGGGGGAGGTGTGGGTTGGTGGGGAACTCTGGAACTCGAGGGGTCTACCCATCTCAGCTTCCCCAGCAGCACTGCCTCTGGTGTATTTGTGTATCCTGTCATTTAGTCTATTAGCTATCTGCATATAGGCATACCTCATTTTCTTGCCCTTCATTTGTTGTGCTTTGGAGATATTGCATTTCTTTTCCAAATTGAAGGTCTGTGCCAATCCTGCACAAACAAGTCTAGCAGCACTTTTTCCAACAGCATCTGTTCTCATTGTTTCTATCACATTTTGTTCATTTTCAAGATTTCAACGTTTTGATTATTATCATATCTGCTATGGTGATCTGAGATCAGTGATCTTTGGTGTTACTATTGTAAATTGTTTTAAGGCACCATGAATCATGCCCACACAAGGCAATAAACTTAATGGATAAATGTCATGTGTTTTGACTCCTCCACTGACCTGCTGTTCCCCATCTCTCTCCCTCTCCTCAGACCTCTTTATTACCTGAGATACAACAATATTGAAATTAGACCAGTTCATGACCCTACAATGGCCTGTAAGTGTTCAAATGAAAGGAAGAGTGATACACCTATCTCTCATTTTAAATCAAAAGCTAGATATAATTAAACTGAGTGAGAAAGGTATGTCAGAAACTGGGATAGGCCAAAAGCTAGGCCTCTTGCTACAAACAGCCAAGTTGTGAATATAAAGAAAAAGTTCTTGAAGGAAATTAGAAGTGCATTTTTTTTTTAGCAATAAAGCATTTTTTAATTAAGGTATGTACATTTCCTTTAGATATAATACTATTGCACACTTAGACTCTATTATAGTGCAAGCATAACTTTTATATGTACTGGGAAATCAAAAAATTCACGTGACTTGCTTTATTGCAATAATCACTTTATTGTGGTAGTCTGGAAACCAACCCACAATATCTCCAAGGTATGCCTGCAATATGAAAAGCATGTTAATTGCTCCTTTATCCAAGTTATCCCTAAATGTGTTAACCAGTGAGGGCCAACCACAGATCCCTGGGCCATCCTGCTGGAGACTTCTATAATTTTGAGTCTGGTCCTTCGATCAGTGTTATCATTGAGTACACATCACTCAGTCTTTCACCAACATGGATGAGCAAAACTCAAAAGTGTATACAAGAGAACCTGGGTGGGCTCAGAGGCTTGGCAGGCATCTTGAGGATGGTCCCAGAGACTTCACCGCGTTCCCAGCTGGCCACGAGCATGAACTGACTTTTCTCTCTGGCTCTGTTTCTCTCTCACACCTTAAAGGCGAAAAGTGTTGCAACTGTCCAGCGGAATTGATGAGGTTGGCTCTTTGAAGTGGGACCTGGCCCTCTGCCTCCTCTTGGTCTGGATAATTTGTTTCTTATGCATTTGGAAAGGAATCAAGTCAACTGGGAAAGTAAGTCATGCTTGGTTTCTGTGTTTGTTTTTGTTTGGGGTAGGGGTCTCCTAATT
Source organism: Petaurus breviceps papuanus (assembly GCF_028583685.1). Lineage (NCBI taxonomy): Eukaryota > Metazoa > Chordata > Mammalia > Diprotodontia > Petauridae > Petaurus > Petaurus breviceps. Next base: position 19,765,930 of record NW_027185761.1, read on the forward strand.
CATCCCCTACCCCACCTTTATAAAATTACTCTCTAGAACTGACTGTTGAGGAAAGTCATTTTAAGTCAACATTCTCTGTAGAAGAATCAAAGGTAAAGAGTGACAGGCATTTGGTATTCTCTTCCCTTAGTTTCAGTGAATGCCCTTCTCCTACCAATCTTACTGGTGTCTGTGCTGCAGAGCCTTAGCACAGCATCTGGTGCATAGTAGGCCTTCACTCATTGAGCCCTCAGAAAAGTAGTGGCTTGGGGCAGCGAGGTGGCGCAATGAGTAGAGCACTGGCCCTGGAGTCAGGAGGACCTGAGTTCAGATCCAGCCTCAGACACTTAACACACAAAATCTAGCCATGTGACCTTGGGCAAGTCACTTAATCCCAATTGCTTTCCAAAAAGCAAAAAAAAAAAAAAAAGTAGGGGTTGGTTGTTTGGCCACTTAGCCAATGCTCACTTTCATTGTTTCTTCTCCCTGGGACATTTGCATGTTGATCGGGGACTAAAAAAATAAAAGGGCTTGAAGATAGCTAAGGGTAACTTTTCTAGTAGAAGGGTGGCTGAGCTGGGGGGAATGGCAATGTCTCAGGGAAAGTCAGGCCTTTCTAGTGCCCCTCAGATCACCCAATACATGGGTGAGTCTAGACTTATTAGTTCCAGTTCTCCGGCATATTTTGGAATGGCCAGAATCGAGAATAGGGGTTCTTAAACAGAAGGGATTTCAGAATAGATTTAAAGGATGTCTGTGAACTTGGGTGGGGAAAAAATATTTTCATCTTCACCAGCCTTAAAGCATTTCCTTCAATTATTTAAAAATGTGATTCCAAGGATGGGTCCCTAGAACTCTTCAAACTGGCAGAGGTGTCCATGAAATCACAAAGTTTAAGAGCACCTGCATAGTGCAGATTCCTAGACTGTCAGTTTCAAGGACACTGCCTCATATAATCCAACTTTTCTCTAGATAAAGGAATCCCCACAGTATCTTGAGGAGAGACAACTCTGGAATCAAATCACCTGGTGTGATATCCTGTCTCCCATGAACAAATTTAATAACTCCATACTTCAGTTTCCTCATTTTTTAAATGTTAATATCACTTCTATGATAACTGACAGGTGGTCAGCCAGATTCTGCTTAATCATGTCTAGTGATGAAATGCTCACCACCTCACAAGACAAATTTATGTGTTCTCCAGATTTTCTTCATAAAATTGGATAGTGCAGTAAAGGGTTATTATAACTCTTGTCTTTAAGGTACCTGGTTCTTTCTCTTGCTTTGTGGTTGATGTGCCACAATCCTTGGCTAAGGTACCATCCTACCATCCTCTCCATGCCTTAACTTCCACCATGTAGAAAAATAAAAACCAAAAAAATGTTAGATGTTTGGATGTATTTGAAAGAAGGATAAGCTATCCTTCCTTCGATAAGAAAAGCAAATCAGATGCTAGACAGGATGGCCAGATGTCCAAGACAGCTAGACAGTCACTGGCAAAAGTGTGTGATCTTACAACACAAACTGATAGAGAACCAAGATTGGATCCCAGGACTCCCAGTCCAATGTCCTTTCCACTGTACCATCCTCTGCTCCCTGGGGCATTTTCTATTCTTGTCTCCCAGAGGTAAGGGCGTGGTTCCCACATACATGGCAACCTCTAGGAAGAAGAGAACAATAAGTACTTCTGCAGAGCATGGCCAATACAAATATGGGCAGAGTTCTTTGGATTTCCTTGCTCTCAGAGAACAGTAAATCATCTGCCTGTCGCCATCTGGTCAACATGCTAGACCTTTCCTCCCCAAAACCACTAGATTCTCTACAGAATTGTCCCTAAAGCTGTTCTTGGAGGTTTCTAGACTGGCTGAAAGATGTCAGGCTGAATACTGGAATCAGTCTTGTCTCTTCTGCTATGAGAGTCATAGGTATTCAACCTAGTGTCATCTCTTAACTCCAAACTGAGACTCATCCTGATATTGTGTGCTAGGAACAAATGTTTCTTGCAAAGCCACATTTTGAAAATTTTTGAGTGTGTGGGGTAGTGAACAAAGTCTAGAGTTCTGATGTCCGCGTTGTCTGCCATTAACTCATCATAGGACACCAAATTAGTCACTACCTTATCTCTTTTGGTCTCAGTTTCCCCATCTGTAAAGTGAAGATAGAGGATTATTGGGTTTTTACCATTTATCTTAGCTCTCTCATTTGGGATCAAGAGCCGGTATTCATACCTGGGTCCTCTGACAATACAATATTATCAACAACAACTAGCATTTATCTAGAGCTTTAAGGTTTGAGAAACACTTTACATTTGAGCTCCTTAATGCTCATTTGATCCATATTTGCAAAATAAAATGTATATCATACCCATTACACTCTAATAGGGCACTGAAGGATGCCATTCCTCTCCAAGAGCCCTTTAGAAAGCTTCTCTTGTGTGTATGCCTAATGCCATGCTGAGCACTTGGGGAGATGAAAGGCTCCAATAAGGCATGGAAATGTGGCAGAGCAGATATAGGTCTGGATTGGGAGTCATGAAGATCTGAGTTTGAATCTTATCCCAGACATTTACTTACTGTGTGGCTGTGAGCACACAGGATCCTCGCTTTACAGTTGCAAGGAAACTGAGAAGCTTTCTAGCACAATAACATCATTTTACAGATGAGGAAAATGAGTCACAGAGAAGGAAGATGTCTAGTTTCCTTCTCTATAAATGGGGACCATCTTCAGTCATCCTGATCAATATTTAGTCCCTGGACCCAGATGGCTCTGGAGGGGAAAGTGAGGCTGGTGACCTTGCATAGCCTTTCCTCACTTAAATCCAAGTCACCATTTCCCTGATGCCAGGGTCCTCTTCAAAAATGAAGGACAAACACAACTATAAATGGGGAAGTGTTGTGAGGCACCTACCCCACAAGGCAGTGGTGAGGGTCAAATGAAATTACAAACCATAAAATGTTGCTTATATATGGGTTATTATTCATGGTGAAGTTATGACACATACTCTGGCATCTGCTGGAGGCGATTTTGTCTATCTGATTTTGCAGATGAAGAAACAGAGACCCAAGGATTTTCCACAACTTGCCCAGGGTCACCCAAGTACTGAGGGTCAAAGATTTTGTCCCTCTGACTCCAGAGTGAGGGCTCTTTCTACCACCCAACAGTTGGAGCTGGCTTCATTTCCCTCATTTGCCATGTGAGCAGCTAAAGTACCAAGAGATACTTGGCCCTCAGTAAGGCAGCCTCTGATTTGACCAATGAGCTCAGACAACAAATCTCTGCCCCAGGCGAATGACTGGCCACTTCACAGAATGACATGCTTGCTTTGGCAGGCTGGCCATGCAGTTGCTAGGCTCCTGCCTCCTTAGAGGGGTTGATAGTGTACAGGGAAAAGTTCACTGACTTTCAGGATTCTGAAGACATGACTCCTGGTCCTCATTCTCCTTGGACAAGTCCCTTTTTAACAACAGCTCATGTCTAATTTAAAAGGGTAACTGGGTGACACTATTGGTGGCAGATAAGGAAATTGAGGTTCCGGGGGTGGTGGTGGTGGTAAATGACTTATGTGCCCCTACATAGCGAGCTGATAGCAGAACTGGGATTGGACCCAGCTCTTCTGACGCCAAGTCTTGTCACACGGCACCAGCCTGCCCTTAAAGTCCTCACACCCAACAGTGTAGATGATAAGCTCTACTGACTGGCCTCTGGAATAGAGAACAAATGACAGTGGAAGAAGGAAGTCACTAGGCTTTGCTGCCCCTCACTGGTGTGAATTTGTGATTCCCAAGTCCCTACCCACAACCCTTCCTTACCTCACCTTCTGGCAACCTGGGCCTAGGAAATAAGGGTGTGGTTTGACTTTGTGGTTACATATACACAAAAGAATGTGTTTAACTAAGTTGTTTCTTCTCACACCCTAAAGGATTTTCTGGGTTTTTCATAAAAGTGAAAAGAATGCAAAAGGTTACTGATTATGGTAGTGACTGGGGCCCCCCCTCCCCTCTCCCCTTCCCCCAGACTTTGAATTGATCAATGTAGGGAACTCCTGATGTGGAACCTTCCTTTACAAATGCATATTGACAGTTCACCTGAAAATCCTGTTATACTATCAGAGTTACCTGGGACAGGTATATGAGAACATGCAGTGTCAGAACTGGAAGGGCCCTTAGACTATAGAATATTATAGCATGAAGGAGCCTTAGACCAGGGAAGGTTAGAACTACAAGAGGCCTTGAAAATTACAATGATAGAGCTAGGAGAGACCTTAAAATATAGAACGTTAAAGCTTGAAGGAACCTTAGAACAGAGAATATTAGAGCTGTAATAGACCTGGAAAACCCAAATGTTGGAGGTAGAAGGAACCTCCAAATACAAAATGTTAGAACTGGAAAGGGCCTTAGAACATTGGTGTCAAACTCATCCAAATCATCCCTGCAGGCTGCAGATTGACCTAGGACCTATGTCCTTGGTCATTGTCCCATGACCTTGATCCTATGTCCCAAGGTCATTGTCCTATGACCTTGACATATTTCATAGAATCTTCAAATTGGGGAAGCCCATCTGCTAGTTCAAAGGTTCCTAACTTTTTTTTTTCTTGTGTCTCAGACCTCTTTGACAATCTGTTGAAGCCTATGGGACCCCTTCCTTCTCAGAATCATGTTGTAAAATAATTGAAGAAAACTAAATTTTAGTTAGTGGTTAATTAAGCTCAAGATGCATTTTCCCCATGATAGTTTCTTGGGGGCCCCATACCAACACCCCGGATCTATCCTAACCTTCTCTCATCTCCCATTTTACACAGGAGGTAACTGGGTAAGATCAGTACTAAGAACATGGTTCTAACCCCAGCTTTTCCATTATATTAGTCATTATCTTGTGCTAGTAATTTCTTTCCTGTTTCCTGCAGTATAAAGTGAGGGGATGACAGGAGATGATCTCTTAGGTCTCTTCTTGTTCCAAGTGTCTATAATACTCCCATGACTTATCCACCTAATCCCATGGATAGTAACTGGCCAAACCTGGACCTGGAACCCAAGTCTCCTGGCTCCCAAGCCAGTGTTCTTTCCTTTTCGTGTTCCCAGGGTGGAAGCTAGTCCTGTTAAGTTCTCTGCTCTACTGGGCCACATGTATTTAAATTCTAAAGACTTAAAGTACTATGAAGGATTGGTTGATAGAACGGAAAAATACCATGCCTTGTGAAAAGGCCTGATGGGCTTTACACCACCAGTATTGTGGCGCCCCTGGCCTTGGCTTCTCCTGGAACAACTCCCCTAGGACGTATTTAAAAAGCAGGAGAGTAGATCTCAAGAGCTTTCCCTCTTGATCAGCAAATTTTGCAAAACAAAAATATATTTTAAATGAGGCGACGGGGATATAATTACAAAGGGGGAGGCTGTTTGGCTCCAGTCTAAACACACATACGCACAAACACAACACAACAAAAGTGAAAATTTGCAGACCCGTGATCAGCAGCACCCCCCCCCCCTCAGCCCTCTAGAACCACCACCACCCCTCACCCTAGATATTGGCTTCAAGCAGAGTTTGCCTGGCACAGTAGTGTGGGCCCTCGAAGCCTGCAGGCTTTGAAGTGCCTGCCCAGCGAGCCTAAGGTCCATTCATGGCCGGCAGCTATTGTCTTGGGCAGTCTGCATGTCTCCAGGGTTCCTGGGATGGGGCTGGGCCAGAGCTGGCTACTCATGGAGATGGGGAAGCCTGTCTTCAGGAAGGGAGAAGGGGGAGAGGCTTTGGGGGAGTGTTGTTTGGTTATTTTTCTCTGAAACATTTCATAAGTTGATGTAAAACACCCCAGCTGCTCCTCAGGGAGTTATGGGAGTTCCCCTCCCTGGAAGAGCCAAGAAGACTGGAGCTATGGAATCTGATTGCCATAAGGGGCCTTGGAGATCATTTAGTTTATAGCTCAGCGAGGGTGATTTTTTTTTCTTTTTTTAAAATTAATTCATTGATTCAGCAAGACCCAGCACAGTGGTATAGTAAGAACCCTGAACTTGGAGTCAGGAGACCTAGGTTTGACTCCTTGTTCTGTCATTTACCATATGCATGAATGTGGTCAAATTACCATGCTTCTCTGGACCCATTTCCTCATCTATAATTTTACCTATGACTTTATAGTAGAGAGGAATTCCTGGTTCCCAGTGATGCCATTGTATGACCTTGGCCAGGCTTTTTCATTTCCTGGATCTGTTCCTATAAAATGAAGATATTGGACTATATGGTCCCTGAGGTCCCTTCTGGTTCATCTAGAACTTAGAGTCTTAGATAATTGTCCAAGGCACTAAGATGTTAAATAACTTGTCTTTGGCCACACAACTAATGAATGTCTGAGGTAGGACCTGAACTTCCTGATTCCAAGTATAACCTCCCTAACCACCATACATATTGCCTCTCACATATAAGACAGTGGTAATAACACATCTAAGCTACCATACCTCACAAGTTTGTAACTATTAAGACATTAGAGAAATAGAAGCCATGTAAATGATAATAATGGAGAACCCTTACTATATGTCTCAAACCACAGCTTTAGTCATGGAAGGAGATATAAAGATAAATGAGACATTTTGGGTTTTTTTGTTGCTCATTCATTTTGGTTGTGTCTGACTCTTTGTGACCCTATTTGGGGTTTTCTTGGCAAAGATGATGGAGTGGTCTGCCATTTCTTTCTCCAGTTCATTTTACAGATGAGGAAACTGAGGCAAACAGAGTAACTTGTCCAGGGTCACACAGCTAGTGGAGTGTCTGAGGCCAGGTTTGAACTCACAAAGACGAGTCTTCCTGACTTCAGGCCTAGCAGTCCATCTGTTTCACCAACTATCCCCTGCCCATTAGGAGTTTATAACTAGTAACTGGGGGGAAAGTATGGACACATAGCTATAATACAAAAGAAAGAAAGAAGGAAAGAGAAAGAAAGAAAGAAAGAAAGAAAGAAAGAAAGAAAGAAAGAAAGA
>NW_027185761.1:19772880-19818907 GCF_028583685.1 Petaurus breviceps papuanus
AAAGAAAGAAAGAAAGAAAGAAAGAAAGAAAGAAAGAAAGAAAGAAAAAGAAAGGAAGAAAAGAGGAAGGAAGGAAGGAAGGAGCTTGAGGGAGCAACTAATAAGGTGCTATGCAAAGTCAGAAGAGGGTGGGACCATTTTCTATTGGTGCTATCAGGGAAGGCTTCATGGACTAAAATTTGAGCTGGGTCTTAAACCTTTAAGGATAAGATTTTCAGCAGGGAGAAATGGGCAAGAGCCTGGAGTGGTAGTGCCATATTCAAAGATGGAGACCACGGAGAGTCACGCAGTGTGTGAAGTAATTATTCTGACCGGATCTTTGGGCACTTAGAGAATTTGAGCTGGAAGGAATATGAGACCATATTGTCTAAGCCCATCATCTTAAAAGTGATGCAAAAGGGGACCAGAGAGATGAAGCGTCTTGTTCTTGGTCACACCAAAAGCTAAAGGCTGAGTTGAGATGGAAACTCAGGTCTCTCAGGTCAAGGGCTTTTCTCCATACCAGCCTGCCTGTTGAATGGTATTAGATTACTTGGGATATGTAGTGTGGGTTAACAGATTTATATTTTAACAGGGCTCTTTTGATTCGATTTGGGGAGCTCAAAATTCAAATGTCCAGAAATGGCTGGCCAATGCAAAGTGGCCAATATTTAGGTGCAAAGCGCTGAGTGGGGCGTTGGGTCTCAGATCAGCCTAATTTAGAAGAGGATCAGTCTTATCCTGGTCAAGTTTGTGGCTTTTTTCAGGAGTTTATCTCTGGATTATATCAGTGAGCATACATCTAGAAGTCAGAGCAGATAGATGGGGAGATATACATATACATATTATACATAGTGTGTGTCTAAATCTATATGTACATATATGTACACACACACACATTGTTTCAGCAGATATTCAGCTCCTACTTCCGAGGTTCAATGCTTAGCTTGGAGGGGACATGAAGCTTAACAAAAGGTGTCTCCCTACCCTCAAAGAACTTAAAATCCACCGTGGAAGCTGAATATGCAGATAAATGGAAAATGAATTAGAATGTGATTATGTAAATAATTCCTACCTCAATTAAACAAAGCACTCAGCTAATGGAGATAGATTTGAGAGTCTTCTGCTAGATGGATGTGGAATTCAGGGGGTTAATTCAGGGCTTAAAAAGGCACTTCTTTTGGTCTCACCACTTTTCGAAATCTGTCTAAAATTTCCACATTGCTGCTTCGTCACATGTGGAGTGGAATCTCTCCACTAGAGGCAGATCCTGTCCGGGATCTCAGGAGACATGGGTTCTAATCTGAGCTCCACTACTAATTACCTATATGATCTTGGCCAAGTCAGTAAACTCCTTGAACATCCATTTCAGGCTCTCTGCCTGCCTGATGGAATGAAAAATGAAAAAAATTAGATTGTTCTCATTTTGAACATGTGTTCTCATGGCCTAGGATAAGAAGACAGAATTTTATTTTATTTATTTTGCTTTTTGGAGGGCAATTGGGGTTAAGTGACTTGCCTGAGGTCACACAGCTAGTTTTTGTGTTAAGTGTCTGAGGCCAGATTTGAACTCAGGTCCTTCTGACTCCAGGGCCGGTGCTCTATTCACTGCGCCACCTACCCTCCCCAGAAGACAGGATTTTAAAAAGATTAGGATATTGGGCAAAAAACTGGGAACTGTATTTTGGAAAGGACATCAAAAGGGTGGAGAGTATACAGGAAAAAGTATTTATACCATACTAAGGGTTTAGGGCACTTAGGTGGTACAGTAGATAGAGTGTGTGGACTTAGAAAGACCTAAGTTCAAATCCACCTCAGACAGTTACTAGCTGTGTGACCCTGGGCAAGTCACTTAGCCTTGTCTGCCTCAGTTTCCACATCTGTAAAGTGAGCTGGAGAAGGAAATGATCAACTACTCCAGTATCTTTGCCAAGAAAACACCAAATGGGGTGACAAAGAGCTGAAAATGACTGAATAACAACTAACTAGCAAAACAAGGGTTTTAGATACATAGGCCAGAAACAATTTTATTTAGTTTAATATTAATATCAGAGTTCTTGAGAGAGAGACAGAGGGGCAGAGATACAAACTAGGGTTTCTTTATGCTCTCGGATATATCCCTCCGCCCAAGAGGTTTGAGGTATAGAAACTTTTACAAATCACAGTATGTTGAAATAAAGTTTAGCGGTTTTCAAATCATTGCCAACAAGAGTTACTATGTAGTTCTGGTACTTCCCTCAAGGAATCTTCTCCCAATTAACATTATCATTGCAATCTTTTCTGAAAGGAGAAGTGGGTGCGTGTATGTGTGTACATGCATGCATGCATGTATGTATGTAGGCATGTGTGTAAGGGGGAGGGAAGGAAGGAGAAGAAGATGGGGGGAACGTTGGTGGGGGGGGGATCATAGCATCATCTCTTCAGGAGATGGGGAGAGGTGGTTGAGAAAGAGGTAGGGCCAGTTGTTGTCCTCAGATGGTTAAATAAGCCCAGTCACTTCAGGAGTTGAGGAAGGCAACAATCTAAATGAGACAAGAGGTAGATCATGTCCAAAGTTAGATTTCCATCCTTAATCCTTTTGCTTAAGAAAGATCTTTTGTGGGGGTGGCTAAGTGGTGCAGTGAATAGTGCCCTGGCCCTGGAGTCAGGAGGACCTGAGTTCAAATCCGGCCTCAGACACTTAACACAAAAACTAGCCATGTGACCCTTGGGCAAGTCACTTAACCCCAATTGCCTTCCAAAAAAGAAAAAAACAAACCTTTTGTCTGTCATCTATTACCCTTCTTTGAAGAGGTTTAGTCTAGAATCAGCTTCTTTTGTTATTTCTTAATATTTCCAGTGACAATTGCAAAAGGAGGTTTCTCCTATCCTGCCACATAGACAAGGGTGGCCAGGTTGGTAGAGAGAGAAGTATTTGCCATATGAGGACTGGTTGAAGGAAGTGAGAACATTCAGCCTGGAGAAGAGAAAGAGGGATGGGTGGGGAGATGATATCTGTCTTCAGGTATTTGAAGGATTGTAGAATGATAGAAGAATTAAACTTATTCTATTTGGTCTCAGAAGCTATGGGATAGAAGTTACAGACACATTTAGGCTCCATGGCTGTATTAACAACAGCTAACATTTATATAGCATTTAGTGAGTACCAGGCATTGTGCTAAGCATTTTATAAATGTTTACTTAATCCTTACAATGACCCTGAGAGGTAGGTGCTATTATTATAACCATTTTACAAGTGAGGAAATTGAGGCAAACAGGTTAAGTTACTTACCCAGAGTCACACAGCTAGTATCTAATGCAAGACTCCAGACCCAAGGTTCTAGCACTTACAAGGGAGAAGTGTGGGCTACAACAGTGTTAGTAATCCATGGTTGGAATGGACTGCCCGGTGGGTGGGGGTGGGAGGAGGAAGGAGTTTGTGGGCTCCCTCTCAATGAAGATCTTCAAGATGACCACTTGGCAGATAGATTGTAGAGATATTCTCCATCAGATCTAAGCCTGAGCTAGCTAACTCTGAAATGAGATATTGAAGTATCTTGGCCCCAGGACTTCTGAAAGTTAGTGAGACATATTGGTTACTTTTAATTTCTCTTATACGTCTTTTCTCTAATGACCTTCCTTAAAAAACAAAACAAACAAAACCCTTCAAAATAGAACAAAAACAAAATCTTCTTTACTCAAAATTCCAGTTAGGTCAAGTCAAGAGACTTGGGTTAAAGTTTAAGCTGTGTCACTGACTTGTGGAACTGCCTCTCTAGTCCTCATTTTCCTGATAAAAACAAGATGATCTCTGAGCTCCTTTTCAGCCCTACCCTTCTTTGTTCTAAGGTTCCTTTCAGAGAGGTGACAGAGCATAGTCAATGGAGTCAGACTCAGTGACCTTTGAGTCAGAAAGACCTGAGTTGAGGCCCTGCCCTGGACATGTACTAGTTGCTAGATCCTTCAACACTCAGGGAGCTCTGAGAGATCCTAAGAGCTGCTCTTCTCTATTGGTGGATGGATTATTTTTCCTTTGATTTCACATGCCATTTAAAAAAGGGACCAGGCTCTGACTTTCTTTGATTCTATGGATTCCACCTAAGTGAGTTTTTTTTTTAAGTGTGTGGTGTGTGTGTATTTTCCTTTGGGAGCATGTACTCACAAATCTCACAGTGCAGAAAGATAAATGAACATGAAAGTTGGGTGAGTTCATCTCAAGGGAAGGGGGAATGAAAAAAACCAAAGCCAAAGACATCTCATCCCTCACTTGCTGTTTCTTTTCTATTTTAAGGTTGTATACTTCACAGCCACGTTCCCCTTCCTCATGCTTTTCGTGCTGTTATTGCGTGGAGTCACCCTACCTGGAGCTGCCTCTGGCATCATGTTTTATTTGTATCCTGATGCCTCCCGTTTGGTAGATCCTCAGGTAAGGTACTGTTGGACCTCCCCATGGCCTCTCCTGAGACTCAGGGGGCCATGAGCAGGGGAACCAGATCTAGGGCTTTGGGGAGGAGGTGGAGTGGTCCAGAGCACTTTTTTTTTTTCCATTACTCTCTTGGGCTCAAATAGAGCACTGAATGCTAACCAGTTGTGTTTTTCCACTGTGTCTCATTGAAAAGGTCATTGTTGAAAGTGTTAATGTATCTTTCCATGTGTATATCTTTTTATGTCAAAGGATTCTGAGGCTGTAGACTCTGTCCAATTATAGAATCTGGGTTAGGCTCTGGACAAGGTAAGGGAGATAACATTTTTTATGAGGATAGCTTTCCCCCTTCCCCCTCCTACTTTCTCCATCCCAAGGAGAGCCAGAAAAAAGGGGGGCAAGGGGAACCTTGCTTGGAGGAAAGCATGGGAGTTCATCCCACATGAGGGCCTCCAGAGGAAGATGTTGGGTGAGGTAAGGGCAGCTCTGACAAGGGTAGTGGTCTTCAGAGTAATCAAATGGTAATCACAAAAGCCTTAGCATTCAGGGACCACACCTCCATGTCAGCTTACATTGGAATGATCAGAGTTAGCCCTGTGTACCCAGGAGGTCATCTAGTCCTTTGTGCTTCATTTGACTGATGAGGAGACCAAGGTTCTTAGAGGGAAAATAACTTAATCATAGTCATACACCCAGAAAATAGAGTTAGCATTTGAATCCAGGCCTTCTGAATCATAGTTTGGTATTTTATTTTCTTCTCACTGAAGCTCTTCTTCCATTTCCCAGAGAGAAATCCAACCTTTCTTTGTATGTGGTGATTTTCTGAAACGCCTTTGGACACCCAGGCCAGGCCATTCAAGTCTAAAGCACTGGGTTAAATTCTGTAGGATTTTCTTTTGCTTTGAATTTTTTTTTTTTTGCTCAGCTTGGGTAAAAGTTTAAGTGAAAAAAAAAGTTTCTAAAAGTTATGAGAGATAGACAAAATTCCAGTTTAATTCTCACCTCTTCTAGTATCAGTTCTTTCTGATCCCTAGAACACTGGCTTCTCTTTTAATAAAACATCAGAAGTTTGGAAGTGCTGAATCAAATATAGTCAGTGGGTTTAAGAAAACTGCACATATAAGACACATTTTCCTTTACTCAGCCTGCTTTAGGTCACTGCCTCCTACCTGTCTAGTGGAAGTCAGCCGGGAGGGCTTATCATTAGAAACGGGGAGAAATAGATGAAGTTATTGGAATAGCAGTCCTGTACAGGTATTGTGATTTGTAACCCTGAATGCCTACTGAACACATACATTTCATCGGATCTAGAGATCATCGAGCCCCTTCTCATTTTACAGAGGAGGAAATTGAGGCTGGAGAGGTATCTTGCGTAAGGTCAATCAAAAGTAGTAAGTCTTGAAAAGGCACAAATGTGTGAAGGGACCTGCCCCTCATATGTGTTTGTCTTAGTGAGAATGATGAGCTCTCTTGCCCTCTGTCTGAAGTCACTGATAAAGACAAGATTGAGCCCCCAGTCTGAAATACCTGTTCTAAGTTCAGGCTTCAGGGTTTTCTCTTGGTTTGGGGTAAAAAGGGAGCCAAGGAAAGAGGGTGGCTTGGGGAATGAGGGCTGTTGGTGAAGACAAGTCTTCAGATAATTCCCAATTGCCAGCTTGGTGGGGGCCCAGTATTTCTGTCACCCCAGTCCTATCGAATTCTCTCTCCTGATGGCTAGGTAACTTCTTCTTCCTGGTCCCTTCTCCAGAGCTAACTCCCTTGTAGTGATCTTTATCTCTCCCCTTTCCCCCTCTCTCCTTCCAGGTCTGGATTGATGCTGGGACCCAAATCTTCTTTTCCTATGCTATCTGCTTGGGGGCAATGGTCTCGCTGGGGAGCTACAATGCCTACAAATACAACTGCTACAGGCAAGTCTTCCCTCCACAGGGGTGCCCGCCACTTAGCTAATCGATGATGTGTAAACAGAAAAAAAAGGAAGTAGGGACCTGGGGTTCAATCGTCCTTGAATTAACTTGCTCCATGAAATATGTGTGACTTAGGGACTGTATGCTGCTGGGATGCCTGAACAGTGGTACCAGTTTTGTGTCTGGCTTCGCAATTTTTTCCGTCCTGGGCTTCATGGCACACGAGCAAGGGGTGGACATTGCAGATGTGGCCGAGTCAGGTATGGTGGTTTCGGCGGCAGTGATGGTGGGCACTGCCGCCTAGTGCGTGAGCCGACCTCTGCAGGCATTTAGCCAGGAAGGGGGCATTGGGGGGGGAAAGGAAAAAAATGGAGGTTTTCAAAATGAACCCCAGAAACTTCCCCTAAGTACCAGAGACTCCCGCTTCAAAATGCACAACATCTGGATAGCCGCTTGATTGATGCGGGGGCAGAAAAGGAAGGATGATTTCCTCTCCTCAATCAGGGAATTGGGGTCAGCCCTGGATCAGGTCAACTAGAGTCCACCCAGCTGCCCACTGGGCCTTAAAGCAAATCCATTTGGAAACTCAAAATCGGCTGCCAGTTCTGCAGTTTGATTGCAACTTTCTCAGCCTCGGTTTCTGTATTTTGCACTTTGCTCTCGGCGTTTTAGCTGTGAAAATCAGATCTTCTCGGGGTCACTGTCTGTCTTTGAGCCGTCCCTCGTGAAGTTGGTATTATTGGTGACAAGTCCATTTTGAAATGGGTTGTGAGGAGAACGTCACCTTCGACGGGGAGGTAGACTCTTTCTTCAGGAAGGTCGTCAGCTAGCCCAGAGGGGGCCCATCTCTGATTGCTTCTCAGCATCCAATCACCCTAGGAAACTTAATTTGCTTTTTGAAACTGCTGCCTTCCTGGAGGCCCTCTGAGGGTGAAAAGATAGATAGATAGGGAAGGCCCTGTTGAAGAATATTTTGGGCAAAAGACAGGTGGTTTCAAAGTGTGGTCAAGCTAGTGTCGTTTGTCTCTCTCAGGGACTGTAATTGGGAATGGGTTTGGCTGCAACCCCAGAGGAGTGGGGATGTGCCTATAGGAGCAATTCAGACCGTCGTGTTGCCTCACTCAACTTCTTCTCAAGTCTCTCCTTGGCCATTCTCTCCTCATTCCATTATTAGCCATAGGAGTTGCAGTTTCATGATGGATATGCATGCATTTTGTAAAATCATAGGGTACTAGAAAGGTCCTTTGAGCTAATATAGTCCAACCTCCTCCATTCACTGAGCCACGTTTGAGTCTAGTAAATGACAGAGATGGGATTCCTTACTTAAAAGTCTGTGCTCTTTCTATCATCGCATATGGTCTTTCATGCCATTTCATATAGAAGTATCCTGAAGTCATTAATTTCCCATTCTGTATCCTCAGGGATGGTTAAGTCTTCCCTGACTGAAGACTTCTTTTTTCACCAACTTCTCCACCCATAATACAACACTCTACTGAGAAATGCTCTCTTGGATATGCCGCACTCCGCAAAGATGTGTCTGAGGATGTCCAAGATACTAACTCTTCCAAATATTCCTCTGGCCTTTCCTAAAATCTCCATAATTCCTTCTACGTAATTCCCCTACTAGCTTCTCCAGTCTGAGTTTTCAAAACACCCTTGCCATTGTAGGAAGAAGCCAATTTCTTATTAAGCTCCTTGGTATTTTTCTTGGTAAATCCAAGACAACTTCTCCATAGTTTTCACCCTGAAATGAGGTGCTGGTGGACAATGAGGCAAAAATCTATTCTCTAAAATTGACTTTGGTCTGTCATTTGGGTCAACACTGTCTGGTCCTTACCCAGCAAACTCTAGTTGAAAACAATAATGGCAATGCACCATGAGATGGGAATATTTTCCAATTTATTTGGTTCCAAGGCTTTCTGCCTCTTTGGTGTTGCTGGGACACCAAGTAAGTTAGGCCAAGAGCACATGACTGTTTAGCTATACAGAGAATCTGTGCCATGTCTGTCTGGATTTGTGGGCAAGAGAGTTGGATAGAGTCTATATACTGAGGAAGCAGGCAAAGGCAGCTTTCTTTTACAAGAGGATTTGCAAATAACATGCATTAATTAGGTGTTACTATCATCTTAGAGAACCTGAAAAAGGTTTGGGTAGCGGTGTGTATGTGTGTGTGTGTTTTAAGTACAGGTATGCACATAGGTAGATGCATGAACATATGTGTGTATTGTGAAGACATCAAGGCATTCTAATGCTTCTGAAGCCCTTTGAGATCTCCAGCATGAGTAAATACTTTATGGTATAGAAGATACTATTGTGAGGTTTTATGACCAAAAGGATTCCTCAGCCGGTTGCCAGTGTTCTGTGGTGATGGGCCTCTCCATCCTCAGACAGGCTTGACTGGCCTTCAGGTTATAGGTGTGCAGCCCAATCACTGGGTCTGTGCATCCTAGTTTGGGAACTGCAAGAGCTTAGTTTTCTCAAACCCTGGGTTTCCTTCCATGGCAAGATGAGCCACTGGCATAGAGTGGAGGGATTTATCAATGCAATGTCAGCCTGAGCACCTCCCGTCTTTAGCCAAAGACTTCAAGCTATGACTTTATCATTTATTCCCCTTGGTGATTTATGAAGTGCCAACAAATGGTGTCTGATTATTTCTCTAATAAGCTTTTAACAAGCTCTGTATTGAGCCTAGTGCCTTGGAACGAGATAATTATTGAGCTGAACGGAATTCCAATGAAATGTAGCATGGAGTGATTTATGCTCGTCAGTCTTCCGAGGGACCAGAAGGGGGTTGGGTTCCTTCACATGGACTTCTCTCTTGATAATGCAGCGTTGGCTTCTAGAGACAACCAACTACTCAGAAAAACTGCAAAACGGAAATACAGAAACGATTGAGTTGATAATGTGCAGAGTTTGGGGGGTGGGAGTGGGGCACATGTTTTGCATCTGTCTCATAATTGGCTTGAATTGATTATACACGTGCAATCTAACAACCACAGCCTGAATGGAAATTTAGATTTCTACTGAGGTAAGAGGCATTCCTTGAAGGCACAGATTCCTAGAATCCAAGCATGCTAGGGGGCTGGAAGGGAACTCCAAGACCATCTGATCCAACCAGCTCCTTTGACATAGGAGGAAACTAAAGCCAGAGAGGAGAAAGAGCCAGGCCATACTGGCCTCGGGAAGAATTAAGACCTAAACCCAGACAGTGATGTTCTTTCCCCATCAGACACTGCCTCTTAATCCTCAAAATGGTCAGGTGTGTTCTATGATGTGCATTTGAAGATGGAGGCCTTGCTTCTTTTAATCTGTATTATGTGCCCAATTTGGCAAGGCGTCATGGTGTTGTGGAAAGAGGGCTGATTCTGGAGTCAGGGACAAAGGCAGGTTTGAATTCTACCTCTCCTATATATTCATAAATTGCTTGACAATGGATGGGTTTCTCTGAGCCTCAGTTTCCTCATCCCTAAAATGGGTATAAGAATACGTACAAAACTTACCTCACAGGGTTGTTGTGAGGATCACTTTACTCGAGATAACTTGTCAAGTGTTTTTGAAACTCTAAAGTGTTCTAGAAATGCCAGTCACGGTGACTGTTCCTCTTAGCTGTCACTGATTTTCCAGGTGATATAATCACATCCAGTCCTCTAAGGGTTTAATTCGTATGATCACTTCCCTTTCTCCTGATTGAAATTCTATGGGGTTGAAGTGCCACTGGACCCAATTATTCTCTCCTCTGCCTCATTCCAACCAGCTGCTTTCTAAATGGAGGCAGAATCATAGGAAGGTACCATGATAAGGGAACCAAAAAGTCACCTGGTTCATTTTTATGAAAGGAGAAGTGACTTGTCCGAGGTGACACAACCAGGGAGTAGTCCAGCCCAGACTAGGACCCATCCATCATCATGTCATAGATTTAGGACCAGAAAAGCCTCAGAAGTCACCTAGTCCAGTCCCTTTATTTTGTTCTTGAGAAAAACTGAGTACTAGGAACATTAAATGCCCACATTCACATAGACAATGATAAGTCGCACCCATCGGAGGGTGGGACTTGAGCCCATATCCTCTGAGCTAACTTTTGTTTTTCATTGTACCACACTGACTCTCAGCTCAGTCAGTGCTCTCTTCACTGTATCACCCCACCCCTGAGTATGTCCTATGCTCTAATAATGCCCCCCACTCCCACCCCTTCCTTCCCATCTAGAGGTCTTTGCCTCCCTAAGGCTCCTTCCTTAGGAACATTGTCTTTCTTTCCCTAGGAAGCTGTGCTTTCTCTTTCCAAAAAAGTCACATTTTTCTAACATTGTATAGCCTCTCAGTCTGTCTTTTCCATTCATCTGGTTGTTGATTTTCTAAAACTTTTTTTAAATTTTTATTTATTATTTATTTATTTATATTTATTATCATTTTATTCTCCAAATGTAAGAAGGTCATCAGATTTTCCCCATGTCACCCTAAATTTTTTTCTTGTCAATTACAACTTTGTTTTTCTTCTTTCTTGATCTGACCATTCCCTTCCACTCATTTCTCTTTCTTTGTCCCTTTTTCTCCCTCCCTCTTTATCTTCCCTAACTTCCACACACTCTCCTAGCTCCTGGTTAGCCACTCTCCTGGGCATCTGTTCTCCTTCCTCCAACTGATCTAAGTCCTAGGAAGTGAGAGAAGAGGTAAATCTGCATTTCCTCAGATTTCTCATCCTTTTTTGTCCCCTAGCCAGGAAAAGAAAATATGAGTTCCGAAAATCTTTTAAACTTTAATAGCCTAAAACCGCCCTAAGACTTTTGGGATACTCACTATTCAAAAAGCTCAGCCCCCCTCCCCTAAATAAAAAAAAAAAAAACCTTTTTCTTTTTGCAAATGAGCCCTTCTCCTTTTCATCCAAATATCCTTAGTTAGAGACATGGCGCCAATTATCACCTCCATTCCCCCCCTCCCCCCCTCGCTTCCATTGGGCTAGGGAGAGAGTGACCTCCCTTAACCCTCTCATTTCACTTTCTGGTGATCTCTGTTTTATTGCTGAGCAAAACTCTGTTCTTCACCATTTGGCCCAGAGCCTAGAGTCCGAGATTCAGGCTGAGGACAGACAGATGTGGGTGTGGCAGAGGAGACTGAAGAGAGAAACATCCGGTCACATCTGTTAGGATGTGCTAGTCCTTTGCCCAGAGGACTCAGTGGTGTGTCTTTCTGCTCTGGTGGAGAGAGTGTGTGCGTGCGTGTGCTTAAACCTGTACAATGATCTCTGACCCAACAAGCAGAGGACAGAAACAATGAGACTTCTTCCTCACTAAACAAGAGCCTAAATTATCCAGAGAAGGCCTTTGTATCATTGTTTCCCTCTGAATATTGGGAAATGCCCTCACAAGATCATTTTCAGATTTCTCCCCCCTCCCGAGAAATGAAAACCAAGAAACTACATTTGTTAAACTGCTTGGTTTGTCCCAGTAAAAGGAAGAACCTGCTTTGCAGACCATCTGGGAGTCAGCCTTAGATTTCTCCTTTTCGCTTTCTCCCTGAAAGCCACATTGTCCTGTGGAGCAAGTTGAGTTTCTCCATCCCAGCTTATACCTTGGAATGACGAGTTCTGCTTCCCTTGGGTCTCATGGGGGTCTGTTGGAGACAGATGCTAAAACTGGCCCTGACTGATTCCAAATTGAACTTATGCTGTTTGTGGCTAGGACTTGCCTGACCTCTCCCCTAGGGAAGGTCCCCTTGTCCTTCCTCTTGCTCAGGGTTGGGAGTGGCTGAACAAAACCAAATTACTTCTGCCTTCCAGTATAAGTCTTGGTTTTTCGGAATGCTTGGTTACTGACTACTTTCCTCTCCTCTGCCCCCTTCCCATTCTCTTTTTTTCACTCCCTTAGGTCCAGGCTTGGCCTTCATTGCCTACCCGAAAGCTGTCTCGCTGATGCCGCTGCCCACGTTTTGGGCCATTCTTTTTTTTATTATGCTTCTGTTGCTTGGACTGGATAGCCAGGTCAGTAGAATGACAGAGGGTGGATTCTTTGCTTCTGATGGGAGGTGGGATCATTCTTACTTTGGGCACTATTCGTTACTATCTTCCCTCCTCACTTGTGCAACTTCAGCCATCTACTACTACTACCAGGAACCTAAAAAGACCCTGACCTATGGAAACTGTTGTCACAAAGCCCATGCATTTTATTTAGAGGTCAAGATATCCTCAAATCCTCAGTCAAGCATTTGTATACAAAAGATTAGCAGAGCTTAAAGAAGAAAGCTACAAACATATCAGTCTGGGGCATGGGCAAATGACCTTGCAGATCTTGAAACGCTTGAGGGTTACCATTGTATTATAGCATAACTCCGTATCTTCTATAACAGGAGAGTTATGGATGTCTATTGTGAAAGCACTGAACCCATCATCAAGAAAAACTGTATTATATAAAAAAGTATTCAGCATCTACTAAGGTAGAGAGTAGACATCAAAAGCAATCTAAATAAACATGCTCTGGGTGTTTAAAGAGGAGACTAGAAAATTTATTTAACTGTAATACATATAATGCCAGATAAATGAAGAATTCCTATGCTGTCATATTTACTGTCAATGGATATTTGTCTAAGAAGCTCATATCATTTTATGAACAAAACATCTAGTAGGAGATGGTGCTGCACATGGGCAGTGTTGGGAAATAAGCGTCATTGCTGTGATGGTACTCCTGCTCTTTCTGAGTGTGCCCCTTCCCCCTCCTAGGCACTTAAGCACCCACGGTCTCCTTGCTTTGCCTCTTTTCAAGGAATATGGCTCTCCTAGACATCACCCATGCTTTTGGGCTTCCCTGAACTCTTTCCCTGATGCCCAGGTGAAAACTTAATTGTCCTCTTTCTCGGCAAAACAAAATGTCACCTGTGGCTAGCCTCATAGGCTAATAACCAATCCCTTCTGAGATGTAAACAGTGAATCACCCTTTCTGGATGCATGCAAAGCAGCATCCAGAAAAGTTAGTATTCCAAACATTGTAACAGGGTAGCTAGGTGGCACAGTGGGTAGTGCGCCTGGCCTGGAATCAAGAAGACTCATTTTCCTGAGTTCACATCTGGCTTCTCTTACTAGTATTGTGACCTTGGGCAAGTCACTTAACCCTGTTTCTCTGTTTCCTCATCTGCAAAATCAACTGGAGAAGGAAATGGCAAACCACTCCAATATCTTGGTCAAGAAAACCCCAAGTGGCATCATGAAGAGTTAGACACGACTAAAAATGACTAAACAATGATGATTCCAGGCATCATAACAGACCTATGTGGGAGATGGTGTGTGCTAGCAGGATTCATCACCACCCTCAGAATCACTATGTAGATAGCCACCTATGCATAATCAGGCCCTAGAAGACAAACAAGGGTCATATATCCATAGTGCATTGAAAACTAAACAAATATGTGCCCTTAGATACATGGCCAAATTTTCATTGATTCTTTAGAAAATGAAACAATGAAAATAATGATGGAAAGAGCTGCTGGACTAGACCGAATGTATCGAGAAGGTTCTACAGGGAAACACTTTCGTGGGCATTGAATGATGATTCTCCAGATAACTGAAAGAGGAGGATTTTCTCACTACTCCCCCAATACCATTATGAATAGACAATTAAAGTCTGCTTTCCCATTTCTGCGAAATTTTTGTGAGGATAATCTATAATGAGTATATCTTAATGAAAGCATGTGAAAGGAATGGGCAAGCATTTGTACATGAAACTCTATAGTGTACTATTTCTTTAGTTTGGTCAACATGGTTGACTGAAAAGTTCAGAAAACATGAGGTCCCACTGTGATTATTAATTGTTGACTATAAAAAAAATTTGATTGTGGAAACTGAATATGACATTTAAAGGATCTCCCATGGATTATTAAAATGATTCCAGATCTCTTGGGGAGACGTAATAATAGAGATCACTTTATTAATCATTTTCCATATCATTAACACTTAGTTTAGGTTGAATATGAAGATGTGTTTGCCAAAGATGTTCATCCTCATTATGGAAGTTTTTCCAGCCAGACTCCAAATGGGAAATTTCCAAAAGATAGCAAAAAAAAAAAAATTTAAGATAATCTCATTTGTAGATTGATTGCATCAAGTCCTAGAATACCAAAGAACCTTCTAACACATCCATAATCACTCAAAAAAGTTCAGCCTAACTCTCCACCAAAGAAGAATCAGTTGGAAGAATCCTGCCCACACTATGGCACGTGACTATAATTAGAGAGTTTACTCATTGGTACATTTATCTCGGACAGACTATGCAGATGGAGCGTTAAATGGACACAAAACTGAGTAGGAGAAAGAGCAGGAAACCACACAGAACTTTCAATAGCATCTTCTTTCTGAAAATAAGACCTTTCTTTTTTAACAATGAGATTCTTCCTGTGACCTGTGTTCAAATCTAGTCTTAGACACTTCCTTTCCCTGTCTCACCTTGTTGTTCAGTTGTTTCAGTCCTGTCTGACTTGTGACCCAATTTAGGGTTTTCTTGACAAAGATACTGGAGTGGTTTTGCCATTTCCTTCTCCAGTTCATTTTACAGATGAGGAAACTGAGGCAAACAGGGTTAAGTGACTTGCCCAGGATCACACAGCTAGTGAGTGTCTGAGGCCAGATTTGAACTCAGGAAGATGAGTGTACCTGGCTTTAGGCTAGACGCTCTATAGCTGCCCTAGAGAGACCCAGAGAGCCTAAAAGATTTGCCAAAAGTCACAGAGTAGAACCTGGCAAAGAGGACCTGTGCAAGTTTAAAGACAATTAGAAAGTCATGTAGAAAAGGCCAGTGTGTAGTTGGAAATCATAGGGTCTCATCAAGTGTCAGGACAATAGATGGAGATTTGGGAACTAAGAAATGATTCTTGTGGCTAGGATCATGAGTGAACACCGGAGGGAGGGGGCTAGAGGGAGATCAGAGATCCAAGAACCTAGCTTTGAGGGCGATACTCACAGACAAGAGAGTGAGAGAAAGAAGAGGAGCCAGCTAAAGAAAGGGAATGGGTAGCTGGCTAAATAGGAGAAACAAGAAAATCCAGCTTCACCGGGTCTGAGGCAGGAGGGAATGGGCGGTGAGGAAGTAGGAAGTGGCAGGGAAGTCGTTTTCAGACTTAGAGAAGTCTTAATGGGATGAGGAAGGGGGTGAGGGAAAGACAGTGGATTTAGCCAGAAGGGAGAGTTGTGTTAGTGCAGAAGACAAAACGGAAACATTTGTGCAGCTCTGCAGAGGAAAACACCCTGGCTCCAGGTAGATTAGGCTGTCGTGGTTTCTAAGCCATATTTGGCATCAGTGCATCAGTGTTATGACATGCAATTTTCTTCCAGTGATAGTTGGCGCATGCTTCTGAGACATCCAAATTTTTCCATTTCAGATTCTTACAATTGAGCTGGATGTTTGTAAATGTTTGTGGAAGCCTTCCTTTACCTTTATCCTTCCAAGGCACTTTTCCAACTAACTTAAGGAATCCTGGGACCTAATAAGAGCCATAGGGGGCCTTAGAAGGCAGAGTTGTTAAGTTGTTAAAATCTTAAGTTGTTCAAATCATGGAGGACTGAATGTTAGGGCTTGAAGGAGTTTACCTTGTAGAATGTCTGGAGCTGGAAGGAACTTTAGGACACAATGATAGAACATAGATTAATAGAGTTGGAAAGGACTTTTGTTCAGTCGTTTCAGTTGTGTCTGACTCCTTGTGACCTCATTTGGGCTTTTCTTGGCAAAGATACTGGAGTGGTTTTGCCATTTCCTTCTCCAGCTCATTTTACAGATGAGGAAAATGAGGCAAGCAGGATTAAGTGACTTGCCCAGGTTCATACAGCTATTAAGTGTCTGAGATCGAATTTGAACTCAGGTCTTTTTGACTCCAGGCCCAGTACTCTGTCCATTACCTCGATGCCTGGAAAAGGCTTTAGGTCCTGGAATGTCAGAGCCAGAAGCGACCCTAAGATACTGTTCTTGATCTGCTCACTACCAACTACCTGTGTGATGCTGGCTAATCCATTTAGCAATATTACAATTCAGTTAAGCTTTCTAGACCTCAGTTTCCTCATTTACAAAATGGTAAAAAGTAACATTTAACCCATCTGCTATGTTCATGTGAGCTGTCAGTCTCATGAATATTCATCTGAAAGCTCCATAAATGGAACTTGAGGCTTTTTCCAAATTGAATTTTGAAATGCCCAGTCTGACCCTTTGTAGCCAACCCCTCATGTAAATGGCAAGGCCTTGAGAAATGGGGAAATCACTCCTCTTTGCAGAAGTTCATTTTCCCTCATTGGTGTTCCT
Source organism: Petaurus breviceps papuanus (assembly GCF_028583685.1). Classification (NCBI taxonomy): domain Eukaryota; kingdom Metazoa; phylum Chordata; class Mammalia; order Diprotodontia; family Petauridae; genus Petaurus; species Petaurus breviceps. The sequence goes on from NW_027185761.1 coordinate 19,789,434, forward strand.
TACATCTTTGGAGCTGGGTCAAGCATGACCAGGAGCTAAGACCCAACAGGCTTCAGGAGAGTTTGAACACAAGTTTAAAAACAAACAAAAAAAAACACCCATTAGAAATCAGTGCTCACCAAGGCATTTTTTTTTAAGGTGCCAGAAGATTTAGGAGAATTACCAACATCAAACAAAGTAAACACCCTCACGTGTGCTGCCCAGGGCTTAGCCTCATCAACTTGAGCTAGCTTTGTCAGGTGCAGGGAACACACACAAACTCCAAAGTGACGTTTAAAACCAATTTAGGGAAACAGAATGTTCGAGCTGGGAGGAATCTTAGAACTTACACTATTCAGGTTGGAGGCTACCGTAGAATGGAATACGGTAGGGCTGAAGGGGATCTGAGAATGTGGAGTGCTAGAGCTGGAAGGGACCTCAGAGCAGATGCCAAACAGAATGATGGGATGGAAAGGGCTTCCCTTTTATTCTAGATGAGGGGACTGTGATCCAGGCACTGGGCAAGTGACATAAGAACATTGGTGATAAAGCCAGCTGTAGGTCCCCATCTCCTTTTCCCTTCCACTCTAGGAATTTAAACACTGGAGTTCTTATGCATTGTCATTGACTCAGCTAATCCACTGTTCAGTTTTGAAGGCATCTGTTAACTTAGCCACAAATAGATTTTAGTGATTTCTTCTTCCCATGAACATAAAGAATTCGTGTCTACCTCTGTCTTTCACTAAACCTTTGTCAGATCCAAGTTCCATTTGCAGACTATAATCACTTCTATTCAGATATAAACATTTATGTAATTCCTGTGCCAGGAACTTTGTAAATATTATTTCATTGAATCCTCAAAACAAGCCTACGAGGGAGAGGCTGTTACTATGTCTATTTCACAGTTGAAGAAACTAAGTTGAAATGACATGCCCAGGGTCACACAGCTAGTAAGAGCCTGAGGTTGGATTTGAACTCTGGTCTTCCTCGCTCTAAATTCAGTGCTCTGTTCACTGAGTCACCTAGATGCATGGCTGGGAAGGAATCTTAGAACTTAGAATATTCAAGTTGGAGGCTACCATAGAATGAAACATGGTAGTTCCTGTCGTTGTAGGAACCCCTGCATGTGAGGAATCAAATTCCTAGAAATGAGAACTGCTAAAAGAAATAAGCTTTATCTTGAAGGCTTATCAGATCAAAGAGCAGAAATAGTCTCCCCCCGCATCCCCTTCCCTACAGGCTATATGCTTTGGTACAGTTCACACAATCTGTTGTTTAAGAGAGAGTATGTGCCATGTGGTAGAAAACCTTTGGTTGGGAGTTAGGAGACCTGAGTTCTAGTCCTGCCTTTGCCCTTCACTATAATTGTAATCTTAAGTAAGTCCCTTAAATCTCTCTGGGTCTCAGTTGCCATTTTGGTAAAATATGTTGTTTGATGAGGTAAAGTCCTGGGTTTGAGGAGATATACTAGCTGTACGACCCTGGACAAGTCACTTTGCTTCCTTCTGCTTCGATTCCTTATCTGTAAAATAGGGGAAGGTTTCAGTTCTAAATCTATGCTACCATAATTACCCTCCTGGCTTCAAGGCAATTGAAGTAATTTTCCTTGGGGTTTTAATACTCACTCACTGAAATCACTGCTTCCTTTATTTGTCTTTAATGTCCCCCCACTGAGAAGGGCACAGACCCTTATCGATCAGCATAACTATGGAAGCATTACATGTTAAAGCTGGAAGAGACCTGAGAAAGCATTTGGCCCAGCTCTCACAGTTTACAAATGTTAAAGCTGAAGGCCAGAACAGGGCTGTGATTTGCCCAAAGTCACAGAGCTGACTAGTCAGCAGGGCCTGCACAGGAAGGACTTTACTTTCAAATCCTAGATAAGGGTGTTATTGTTATTGTTTTTCTAGTAATTCTGATGAAACAGAGGCAGAGAGACAAGAGACAGAGAGAGATGGGGGGGGGAGGGAGGGAGGAGGAGGATAGAGAGAGAGAGAGAGGAAGGGAGGGAGAGAGGAAGGGAGACGGAGGGAGGGGGGAGGAGGAGGGAGAGAGAAACACACTACTTTCATCCCATAAATAACCTTTAGATGATAATATTTCTTTATTTCTGGCATGGGATTTCTCAGTTATCTGAAACTTGCACGATGTGAAATCATTTTTCTTTTTCATGGAAAAACAGGTCCCAAATTAAATAGCATATGTTTAGACTTGGAATTTTCCAACTTTAAAAGGAATGGATTGCAATTAAGTAATACACTAGATTCATGGAAAATCAAGTCTGGAAGGGACCTTAGACATGTTTCAATCCAAACCTCTCTGCCTCCCCCTTTTCCCTTCCTATTAAATTCCTCCTTGATAACCACCTTTATATTTGTTGTCTTCCCCCATTAGAATGTAAGTTCCTTGAGGGTAGGGACTGTCTTGCTGGCTTATATTTGTACTCCTAACTTTAACACAGTTTCTGACACACTGCATATTTAATAAGTGCTATTTCATCCATCTATCCATTCATTCCCTTTCCCCATTTTATAGAGAAGGTAGAAAATGGTGGAGTAAGTTGCCCAAGGTCAGTAGGCAAGTCTTTGGCAGAGCTGAGTTAGAGCCTAGGGATCTGATTCTTGTAACCCAATCCAGTCTCTTTTCACTGCACTGGGTTGACTGGGGATTGCAGTGGGCTTGGAGAAAGGGGAGAGTGTGTTTTGAAATTATGTTAAAGGAAATCATTGAGGGACAGCTGAAACTCAGTCCAATGTATTTTTGTCGCTTTTCCTTCTAGTTTGTTGAAGTTGAAGGACTGATCACATCATTGGTTGATCTGTACCCATCCTTCCTAAGGAAGGGTTACCGACGGGAAATCTTCATTGCTTTAGTGTGTATCCTTAGCTACTTTCTGGGCCTTACTATGGTGACTGAAGTAAGTATTCCTGGACACCCACTACTCTGTTGTTTCTTCCAGTCCTTGGTGGATACACATTCTATTTCTGTTCATGTCAAAAGCTGTTTAGTTCATGTAGTCTGGTATTAAAGCCTTGTCTCCTTGGAGGTGGGAAACTGGCCAGCTGGATAACTACTGTTGGTCCTTGAGAGCCAAGTGAGATAATGAACAAAAAGCACTATATAAATATAATTTGCTATTATAATTGTAGCCACAGCATACTATGAGCTGCTATTACAATTGGCTGAAATGACCCAACTTCCCTAGTACTGAGTCCTCTAGTTAGATTTTCCTTCTCTTTCTGACCCCAAATATCAGTAAAATTTTCAAACATAAAATCTGTTTGGTTTCTATTTGAATTGGGGCTGCTTTGCAGGGAGAAACATACCCTATAAGTAGATTTGTGTAATGTGATTGAATATTTCTTGAATCAAAACATGGGCTATCAAAACTTATTAAAAAAATCCAAGTTGAAATAATCCTTTGAGTCTGGTGTTGCTGGCTTATATCAATTATAAATATCTCACTTAGGATTAAACCCTCCTGCAGGTCCCATAAAAGACCCATAAAGTGTCATTTTTCACCATGAGGGGTCATTATATGAACGTTTCTTTTGTACCTAGTCAACTGCATGATAAAGCCTTCTATCTCCTTTTGAAATTTCATTTTTAAATAATTTCCCCCCAAAAAATATTGTGCTTAGAAGATTGCATCATTAAATATTTTTCCAGTGGTCTGAATCCTCCCTTACAAAGAAGGATGCCACATACCAAGAGGAAAATTGAAATAAAAGATACCTATGGCAGACTCTATTTTTGAGATACTCTACTTTCCTAGAATGCTTATTTTAAAGTCACTGTATGCAAAGCCAAACCCCAATTGCAGATATTGGTGAAAATGACTGAATGAATGAATACCCTTGCCTCTTTGAACAAAGCCGAAGCCACGGAATGAATGACAATGTGGTGAGAAATGATGTATAGATCCATATTATAGAATGTCAAGTGAATTTAAGTGGTAAAGTAGAAAGTGAATTTATCTTTTATCTCTCTGTATAAATTTCTCTACTCAACTTTTCTATATTTCTGTCTTTATCATAACCTGTCTTTTATCTTCCTCATTTTTTTCCCACCTTCCTCCTTTCTTCCCAATTATCTATGTTTCTGTCAATTTATCTTTCTGGTTTTTTTAAAAATTCACTTTTCATTTATTTCAAACTGCTTAGCAGCAATATTTTCAATAAAAGCTAAGATAGGAGAAATAAAAATATTCATGCTGAGAGCAAAACATCTCTGGTCTTGGTTAACAGTTGGCTTCCTGCCTCCTGATTTTTTCTGCTCCAGAACCTTCATAAAGCAATTAAATCACATCAACAAATGACTTCAAATCCCATAATGAACATTTTTTAAAGTGGGGTAGCGGAATATTTCTCCTAAGCTTCCTCTGAAAAGCACACATAATCTAAACAGCCTAATATTGACTCCGTTTATATATATAAAGACTTTGGGGTGAGAACTGATTTTAAGTAGAGAAGTTTGAACTGAGGTTTTTGTGTGGGAGAGAAAAGTTGGTTTGGATATAATGCCAGGCTTTGTTATCACAAAGGTCAGTTATTGTCTCAATAATCGGGCATTTGGGGGCAGCCAGGTAGCACAGCGAGTAAGAGCACCAGCTCCAGTGTCGGGATGACATGTGGATCGAATCCGGGCTCAGACACTTATTACCCACCCAGAAACACCTGGCCGTGTAACCTTGATCAAGTTACTTAACCCCAATTGCTTAGGGGTGGCCAGGTGACTCAGTGAGTAAGAGCACCGGCTCCAGTGTCGGGATGACCTGGGGATCAAATCCAGGCTCAGATACTTAGTAACACACCCAGAAATAACTGGCTGTGTAACCTTGAGCAAGTTACTTAACCCTGATTGCTTTAAAAAAAAAATCAGGCTTTTGCTTCTAAAGGAGGGGGTGGTGGGCATTGAATTACAGGTCGCCCAGAATATCTCACTTGGTGTTCTTGGTGCCAAGAAAGTTCACTTCCTTTGTATTCCTTCACAGGGTGGCATGTATGTGTTTCAACTCTTTGACTACTATGCAGCTAGCGGTGTATGCCTCTTGTGGGTTGCATTCTTTGAATGTATTGCTATTTCCTGGGTATTTGGTGAGTATAGAACCTTCACAGTTGTCGTAAATGTCCTTAAATGTCATTCTCCCCTAATGGGTGGACCAAGGGAAGGGGTTACTTCATGGTGTAATGAGAACCTTCAGAAGTCAAGAATTCTACCTGGTACCTGCTAACTATTAGCAAAAAAAAAAAAAAATTCAGGATGTCATAGGATTTCAGCTCATTGTTCTTGGGTACTATGACTCTTAGCTATGCCATGGTTTGAAAGGTAACTTAGGTTGAAGGCCCCAAACCACTTTCTTACCATTCCTTGGGAAAAAGAAAGGCTACGTAAGAAACTACCAAGGCAAAGATTCAGCACCTTATGTGTGAAGACATGAAGCATTAGAAAGTGGTATGAGCAGGTTATGAAGACTAACCCCTTCCATGTAGCCACCTACTTATTCAAATGAGGTTGCCATTTTCCATAAAGTTATTCATGTTCCTTTTAAGAAAATCATACTCACAGGGGCATGGACCTTCCCCAGCAGCCTTCAGTCCCATGAATTCATGAGCCAGACATAGGATAGTTACTTGTGACTGGTAACAGTCTCATTTTCTTCTTCCCATAACTCATGAGTATAGTGGATTCTGCCTTAAAAAATGAATGAGAAAAAGTGAGGGCCTTCTTGCCTAAAGTTATTTTATTTGTTATTCAGTTGTTTCAGCTGTGTCTGACTCTTTGTGATCTTATTTGGGGTTTTCTTGGCAAAGATACTTGAGTGGTTTGACTTTTCCTTCTCCAGCTCATTTTACAGATGAGGAAATGGAGGCAAACAGGGTTTAGTGACTTGCCCAGGGTCACACAGCTAAGACGTGCCTGAAGCCAGGCTTGAACTCAGGAAGAAGAGTCTTCCTGACTCCAGGCCTGGAGATACATGCACGGCACTATCTAGCTGTCTTTATCACCTTACGTGATACACCAGATGCATTTCTCCCCCATTAGAGTGTAAGTTCTTTGAACACAAGGTCTGTTTTTGCCTTCTTTTGTATCCTCAGTTATGTAGCACATGTTAAGTGCTGTTTAATAAATGTCTGTTGATTGATTGACACTGTATCTCTTCCAGGCGCTGATCGTCTTTATGATCGCATTGAGGAGATGATTGGCTATAGACCTAGTCCCTGGATGAAATGGAGCTGGAGTGCCATCACACCTATTCTTTGCGTTGTAAGTTCAAAGCTTCCTAACCCATAGTACCCTTTTCTCCAAAGGTTCTGATCTCATTGACTGAGGATCTGATGGTAATCTCTAAAAAGTTTGCCTTGGAAATACCAGTCAATAAAAGACAGTGCTGTAAGTCACCAGGTCCCCTCTGCCATGTCTAAAATGACAGTCAATAATAGTGCACATTTTTATAGCAGTTTAAGGTTTGCAAAGAGTTTTGCCTTGATTATCTCAGCTGATCCTCACAACTACTTTGTGGAGTGGGTATTGTTATTATCTCTATGCTTAGATGAGAAAAACTAAGGCAGATCAAGGTTAAATGCCTTGCTCAGAGTCACAGAGCTAGTGAGTGTCTGTGGCAGGATTTTAACTTGGGTCTGTGAGCTGGAAAAGGAAATGGCAAACTACTCAAGTATCTTTGCCAAGAAAACTCCATATATAGGGAAGCTATATGGCATGCTAGATAGAGTACCAGTCTTGGAGTCAGAAGGACCTGAGTTCAAATACAGCCTCAGACATTTATTACTAGCTCTGTGACCCTGGGCAAGTCCTCTAACCACAATTGTGAAAGGAAAGGAAAGGAAAGGAAAGGAAAGGAAAGGAAAGGAAAGGAAAGGAAGGAAGGAAGGAAGGAAGGAAGGAAGGAAGGAAGGAAGGAAGGAAGGAAGGAAGGAGGGAAGGAGAGAACCCCAACTGGGGTCATGATTTGGGAATATAATTGAAAGTGAATAACAACTATTTTGACTCCAGGTCTAACTCTTTATCCGTTACAACACCCAACTTCCCCTGGTTGTTAGACAACTCAATTGTTCTACAGCTGACTGTGGAATGAGTAAACTTTGTAAGCATACCTTTGCCCCCCCCTCCCATTTCAATGGGTTTAGGTTAATACTTTCTCCTCACATTCTGACTTTGGTACATTGAAAATGAGGCCCATAGAAAGAGAAGCAAGTTATTTTTGCCAGGCATCTTGGATGAGCAAATTTGTATTCAGGCGAATGTCTCTCTGTCTGTCATGTTTATGGACCTTTCTGCTCGGTCAGTCATGGAGTTCCTTCAGAGTCCCCAGCCAGTAGGAACTCATATCAAATATTGGCTTCATCTTAACACTGGAAACAAACACTTGCCTTTGAAAATATTGGTAAGGGAAGCAAACATATGCTTTCCAGTTCTCTGCTCATATTTGAAGAGTTGTTTGCTGAAATTTTTATTAAATGTGGAAAAGACATCCAAAGAAATAAAATGCTGGAAGCTTAGCAGTCGGCCATTATCTTGTCCCCTCTGTGTCTAGGTGTTCCCTAAAGACCACATCCACAACAAAAATTATGGCTTTGTAAGGGAACCTTTGAGTACCAGTCAACTATTCACCCCCTGATGGATGGTCTTAGGGTTAGAGGTGAACCTTAGGCTCCAACATAAGCTTCCAATTATTTTCCATGGACCACTGTCCATGGTCCATCCAACCTGGCCTTTCTATTCCTTATGTAAGACACTCTTTTGTCTCCCATCTCCAGGACTTTTGTCCTACCTCTCCCCTAAGCCTAAGAGCATACTCCTTCCTTACTCCTGCCTTTTACAATCCCTAGACAGCTAAGTGGTACAATGGGTAGAGTACTGGGCTTAGAGCTAGGAAGACCTGAATTTAAATCTCAGATATCTCACAGCTCTGTGACCTTGGGCAAACCACTGAGCTTCAGTTTCCTCAACTCTAAAAAGGGGAATAATAGTAATAGTCTCTATTTCCCAAGGTTGTTGTGAAGTTCAAAGGAGTTAATATTTATAATTCATTTATCATAATGCCTGGCATATAATAGGTGCTTATTCTTGCTCCCCCTTACCCCTTCTGCCCTCTCACCCCTTTAGATTCTCTAGTTTCTGAGGATCAAGAAAGGATAGAGCTGTAACAGAACCTCAAAGACTTTCTAGTTTCCCCTAGAAACTTTTCATTTCAGTTTATAGATGAGGTCATTGAAGCCCAAGGAGGATAAGTAACTTTTCCAAGGTCACACAAGTACTAAATGTTGAAGTGGATTTGAACCCAGGCCATCAAACTTCAGAATCATTTTTTTTTTCCATCTGTACCTTCAGAACTGCTCAAGTGCCATTTTGTCCATGAAGCCTGTTCTGATTCCCAACCCAGATGCTAGTGACAACCTCACCAAAACCACCTCATGTTTACTGTAGGGGGGTTTTGTGTGTACCTAAAGATGTACACTCTTCTCCAGTAGAAAGTGCTTAAACAGATGATCTTCAAAGTCGTTTATGGCTCTGACTTGCCATGTATCTATAGATGCTTAGCAGATCTTTTTAGTCCCTCCCCCCCTTCTTTAATGTCACCGACTCTTCGTGCTATCTGGTGAAGCTAGGATCCCTCTCTCAGAAGTTTTCAATAGACAAAATCAAATACACAGAATTGCCCAGGAAACTAATTATATTAAAATACAATTGTCAAGATATTTTTAAAAGCACCCAGATTGCAGGTTAAGAACCCTTGCCTTAAATGATCTTTGTTCCACTGATGAGGGCCCTCCCTATACCAGGGCAGCTTGCATCCTCCCTTAATTGGAAGCTTTAAATCAATCACCAAATACTTACAAGGTGATGAGTAAGTCCCAGGCATTGTGCCAATCCAATTTAGTTGCTGTGGTCAAAATAATTTGTGATTTCCTTGCTGGTTCATGAGCCTCTGAACTTAATTCGGTTTTTCTGTGGGTGACAGAGGTACAGTCTGTCACCAAACCCACCTTTGGAAACTTTCTAGTTGAAAAGATTCTGGAAGACCTTGTACCCTGCTAGAATAACCCTCAAGAAACAAGGATCATTTCCACACTACAACAAAGCATGCCAAGACTGAGACTCCAAGCGACCTATGGGGAAAAATGTCCATTGGTTTAGAACAGTGGCTGCTAACTTTGTGTCCATTTGATCTGTGACCCATTCTGTAGAAGGGTCTCCAAATGTGCTCCTTATTCTCTTGAGAAAGCTGTCAGCACCAATGGCTTGAAGTGCTAAGAAAATCTCATGACTAGTTCTGATGGTTTACAATGGTTCATTGATACTCTTATCACTAGATTTTCCTTCATATTTTCTCCTGACAGGAAATGGGGCTCAGGATCAGGAAGAGAATCTGTTCAAGCCCCATTCCTGCCGTGTGGTGGTCTGGTCAAATCTGGGTGGTCCTGGTCAAATCTCTTAACCTCCATCTCTTTGCCCTTGGCCATACTCTATAATTATAATCAAGCATTAGAAAAGGAGCCAATAGACATCGGTAGAGGAATTTTCATCACCTGAGATAGTTCTCAACACCAGTGAGGTCACTGGTCTAGTTTATAAAAATAGCTTTGTTTTGAAGCATCAACAATACTACTAGTCATTATTTCTTTCAGTTTGGGGTTTTGCTATGCAAGGAGGGAGAGCTCAGAATTTGGGACATTAGATTAAATAATCATTACAAAATATCACCTTCAGGCAAGTCACCTTACCTGTCTCTGACTTAGTTGTCTGTCATCTGTCAAATGAAGTCCTTTTGATAATAATAATAATAGCAAGCATTTTTCTGGTGCTTTAAAGTTTACAGAGTGCTTTCCAATCATTATCTCATTTGCTTCTCCTAACAACTCTTAAGAAGTAGGTGCTTTATTATCCCCATTTTATAGATGAGAAAATTGAGGCAAACAGATGAAATAATTTGCCCAGGGTGACGTAGCATGTAATTATGAGAAAGAATTTGAGCTCATGTCTTTGTAATTCTGGATCAAGTACACTATGTACTGTGCCACCTAGCTGCCTCTGATCCTAGGATTCTCTTTTTGAACATCAGACAAAGGTAGCAGGAATTAATTGAAATTCAATAGGGTGCTTGGTCAAATGGGCCACAACTCTATTAACTGGAACCTTGAATGTGTTCTGTCTTACCATCTACTCATGGTCCTTTAAATCCTTCAGTAGTAGGGATGGACTGACATTGAGTCATTCCCATTTCTCTCATTAGATCTCTTGGTAGCCAGGAATGCAGTGCTGTAGATTTCTAGCCAAATCTACTATCTTGGCCTGAACCAAACACAACATATTCTGACCCTCTGAATGATCGAGATTCTATGTGTCCGGCTCAGAAGCTGTTACTAGAGTCCCGATGAATCAGAATAGTTATCCTAGGCTTTCTGCTTCTGAGCAGTACCTAGGAGAACCAGAAATGAGGACGGTAGTGATTTCACCCATAAAATGAAGGTAGCATCCCCTCCAAATCTATTTGTTATCCGTTTTCTGTATAAAATCTTTATTTCCCACTGTATCTTCCCCTCATGTCTCCTTAAGGAATTTAAGAAGAGGAAGAAAAAGTTCAACGAAACTAAGCATTCTCTCACAAAAGTAGTGTTCCCATCAATCCACATATCCTCCAAAATTGACTATTCCCGTATTGTATCATCTCTGATTTCATCTGAGAACCAGATGGGAAGTGGGCCACAGATTTACTTGGGATTTCCTCTAGTACCATCTACATTTCTCCCCAGTCAGGGTCAGCCAGGAGCCATATCCTTAAGAGTCAGGAATGACCCTAGGCCAAGCATTGTCTAAGAATAGTATCGAGTCCCATACCTACCCTGGGACAACCTTGTGATGACCAAGGAAATGGGGCCCAAGGGGACCTTGTTTTTAAAACATTTTGGTATCCATTTCAGAATAATTTGTTTTCTTATGAAATCATCTGTACTGTATTTTGTATTTGAAATCATGATTCTGAGAAGTCCATAGGATTCACCAGACTGCTGGTGGGGGCCATGATACAAAAAAGGTTAAGATCCTGAGACTTAGGGGATGGTCTTAGTGATCACAGTCACCTAGAGCTATCCCCACTAAAACTCACCTCCATAATGCTTCTACTCTTCCACAGGGATGCTTCATCTTCTCTCTGGTTGAACATACACCACTGACCTACAACAAGGAGTTTATCTACCCCAAATGGGCCATTGGCATAGGCTGGTGCATGGCCCTTTCTTCCATGTTATGCATCCCCTTAATGATGGTTGTTCGTATCGCCCAGTCAAGTGGATCATTCATTGAGGTAAGAGCTCTGAGGGGAGTGGGAGGACTTCCATTTCTGAAGCAGGGAGTCATCCCTATAAAACCTTACACCTGGATGCTACAATTGGACCCCATGCTCGTGGGTGAGAGGTCCTGCTCCATGCCCAAGGACAAAATTGGAGATTAGAAGGAAGAGCTATTTGAGGGAAGAGAACATTGGACTAAGAGACCTTGGTTCTAGTTTGGCTTTGCTTTTAACTTGCTGTGGGACCCTGCAGTCCTCCAGATCCCAAGGACCATGTCCTTGTGAGTCTGCAATAAAGTAATAGCAGTCCTTTCTCTCTTGTTATTCTTGCTCTTTCTAATTCCCACTTGGCCCAGTGAGAGGGAGCTCATTTAGCCATGCCAGCATCAGGCTGTGCACTCCCTGCCCTTCTGGATTTCTCTGGCAGACCTTTTGCTTCTTTCCTTCTTCCTCAGGAGGTTTCTTAACCATCACTGGGGCTCCAGTGTCTGGTGAAAGTGGGACCCCTGCTAGAAACAAAATGAAACATGTCTTTTCTTAAAACCCTCTAACACTTAGGCTTGGTCAGTCTCCAAGGTCTTAGGGTTTATTTTCCTCTGTTGCTTTAGGCAGAGCTGGGACATATACTTTGGCTCAGGCTCTCCAGTCCCTCTCGTGATATCTCTTTCATTAGAGTTTGGAAAGCAGCTTACAGTAGCAGTTTTCTTGTGCTGGGAAGTAGCGTGGAGCACAAAGCATGGGGTTTGGAGCATAGGGACATGAAGCCGGGTAGACCGGGGATTGGTTTTGAGCCAAAGCATGGAGCAATTTGTCATCTGCCAGCCAAGTGGCTGCTCTTGAAATCCAAAGGGGGAGAGTGGGAGGAAGTGGGAAGGGAAGGTGTGAACTGGAGAAAGAGAAGAGACCAGTTCACACTCTGTTGAATGGCCATGAGAAATTTTGTTTAGCTCAGCTATTTTAGGATACAGTGAACTCTTCAGCTCACTCCCTTCTACTACTAGTGATATAACCTTGGACAAATGATTTACTTTTCTGTGTCTCAGTTTTTCCTCCTGTAAAATGGAAGTGATCTTACTTTCACAATGTACTTTAAAGTGGGTTGGTTGTCAAATTGTTTATCTTCCCAGTAAGGGTGAGTGACAAGGGAGGAATGGAATGAATCCAGAATTCAAAGTTTTAAAATCAAATGTTTAAAAAAAAAATATATATATATATATATTATTATTAATACTATTTTACATGTAATTGGGAAATAAGATATACAGGCACTGGGACATAGAGATCCACCATGCCCTACTGGAAAAGTTGAAGGAGGTATGAGAGAAGATATGGGAGAGAGCAGATTGGAGGAGGGGATATTCTGTGGGACTGCTATTTTGGGGCAGTGGGTAGAGGAAAAATGGGGATAAAATATGTAACTCAAAATCTTGTGGAAATGAATGATGTAAATCAGAAGTTAATAAAGCATTTGGAAAAAAAAATAAAGTGGGTTGGTTGTGAGGATATCTTGTTAATCTTAAGGTATTTTAGAAATGTACGTTATTATTCCTAAGGACTTAAAAGAATTTTTAGGATCATAGGTTTAGAGCTGGAAGGGTCTTTTAAGTTCTTCCAGTTCGATCTCTTCATTGTCCTGAGAGGAAACTAAGGCTCAGAAGAATTGATTTGCCCAGAGTCACATGGATAGTAAGTGGTGCATTTGGAAGCTAAACCCAGGTGGTCTTACTCAGATCTAATCATCTTGTTGTTGCTTTGGCCTTAATAGAATCTCTGGGAAAGCAAGTGCCTTCCATGAGCTTGAATATCTTCCATGAAGCTTCTATGAGCTTCTTGAGTTGCTCTGGCTACCTGACCTGTAGATCAGATAAGCTGGAGCTGGGTTGTGAGGGACCTTGAATGCTAGGCAAAGGATGCTGAACTTTATTGTCACTGAAGGTTTCTTAAAAGGTCTGGAAGGAAGGCCTGGTGGACATGGAGCCTGTACAGTTGCCATGACTTAGTCAAGTTGGGGGTGAGGGTAGCCCTTCAAACAAGGTCCTGGGTTGATCTTGTTCCCTTTTCTGATATATCTGCCTTTCTCTCTGTGTCTTCTTTCAGAGGATAAAGGCAGCGACAGTCCCTAAACATGTACTTCGGTGGCACCATGAGCCTGAGGGGTCCACACCATTCTGTTCCAGAGACAACTCAAATGGCGACCTCATGAAACCCACCCATATCATTGTGGAGACCATGATGTGAGCTCTCTCTGTGAGAGGAGAAACCTGCTTTAACTGCCGTTTACTAACCTTAGATTCTCATAGTACCAGGTTTACAGAGCTTTATATTTGCACTAGGATTGGATTTTTTTTTGTTTTTTTTTCCTTGTATGTTTTTTCATTCTCACAGAGAGAGTTATTTTTCATGTGTGCGCACGTGTGTGTGTGTTGTATTTTTTTTAAAGACTATTTTATAAGGTAACCACATGCAGACATCTCCAAGGAGACTGAGCTTTCATATCAAATTAGATGTATTACAGGAATTTATTAATTTTTTATACTTAGCTATGATTATACACCTTTACCACTTGAATCGGTCTTCTTGCCAGCAATATATTCAGTTTCTAAAGCAATCTCCAGGTGCTGGTGTGGATGGGTCATGCACAAGAGCTCTAGGGTAAACTTTGGCCCAAAGAGCAAAAAGAAATGCTATCCTGAGCATTTCAAAGGTGTAGTACCTTCTGAATGTGGTTCCAGGAAGAACAAAAATGACAGGTGGAGAGGACCTGGGCAGCACACTATGTTGGCCATTGTTGACCAGGGCCACATCAGACGGAGTGAAGGAAGCACTGGGAATGAAGCCAATAAAAGGTTGGATGTTGGAGCTTCATTATCCTTGTATTTGTAGCTGAGGAGAGAGATGCAAACACACACAAAATCAGCCTAAGAGTGAAACAGGAAGACCTCCAGCTCCCACAAAATCAACAAAAGAAATGAGCTTGTCTTGGGAGTTTACAGCAGTAGTATCACTGAAGACTTTCTAAAGGTAGTAAAAGCCTCTGTTTTGGGTAACTGTTTTTGAATAAAGTCAAAAAACAAATCATAACCTAGACTTTTGGAAATTTTCATCAATAAAAAAATGTACCCTATAGTCTCAAGAACTTTAAGAACTGAATTGAATACAGTGATCATGCTTTAAAATTAGAAACCATTAAAGTAGTGTAGCCTTCTGATTTTTACTATAACTCATCAGTAGCAAAGATTTTCCCCTCAACTGAGTATTGCTTAGCAACATTTTGCTAGATTGGCTCATCCTTCCATCCAATAGAGTTAGACTCCCTAGCCTTCCTGACTGGGCTAGGGATAGTTGCAGGGACCAGGACTCTTGGTGGGGTTTTGGTGGCAACTGTTAGGCTGACCCACTTACAATTCTTGTGCCAGTCTAGAATTGCTTGTCCATATTCAGCCTTGACCTTCCAATAAATGGCTTTCTTCTAGTGTGCTCAGGTTGCAGAAAGCCCTAAGGAAGAGGAAGGGGTCATCTTTGCTGAATCATTGGGAACCACCTTTCTTCTTGAAGGGTTTTGTCTCAGCTACAGGGTCCATATATGCTTCCATACCACCACATTTTTGTTGGTGTTGGCTTTTTCTTTTAAAAGTTTGTTTTTACGTTGTTGGTTTTTTTTTTTTAATGGAAACATACCTGGTTCTTGACATTCCTAAAAAATCAGAAATCTCTAACCCACTATTATGGTATGGCTTTCCTAAACTAAACCATGCGTTCTGATGAGTCACATGGATACGGGGATGAAGGAGAAGAGTGCAAGAAGTGGACCAAAGGAAGTAGACATGTGCATTTGGGACCTGCCTTGAGTTGGGACGTTTTGAATGGGACTTTGGGGATATGGCAGTCACTAAAAACCAGTGTGCTGTTACTCTTTGCATCATTTCCCAATCTTATCACCTTCTTCTTTCTACCTCCAAGTATTTGTGGCAAAGATATGGAAATTGAAGCCTCTCAGCAGAATCTGTAACTAAGTCTTCTTGGAGTTAAGAGGAGTGGAAGGCAGCTGCCTTCTACCCCAGCAATTAGGGAGACACTTAGGTGGAGGGACTTCCTTGCCTCCTGGCTGTTTGGATTGTCCATTGGACACCCATCCACATCTAGACATAACCAAACTGGGAGATAGCAAAGCGTTGCAACTTGATCTTCTAAGCAGCCAGTGCTAAAGGAATCTTTTCTAAGAAGTACCCTCCTGGTTTGCCTGTGCCCCTGGCCTTACCCAATTCCAGAGAAACAGGGGATTTCCATGTCACGGGGGTAATCATGGTCCATTTCACAGCTACAGGATAGGACTTGAGAGCAGGTATCTAGCCTAAATTGTCATCCAAAAATGAAAAGTCCTTGGCAGCCTTAGGTAGACGCTACAGTAGCAAAACGCTAATTTTTCTGATGCTAGATGTGTTGTGTAGACAAACACTACATAGCAAGAGACAGTGGTTAGAAGGAAGTAAAAGAGGGGGAAAGGAAAGAACTGAGGAATGGGAAGATGAAAACAAAATTGATGTATTGAGAATTTTAGTGGGGTCAATACTCCCAAGACAATATTTTCCTAACCCCCTATTGGGTGAACAGTTGTGTTCCACTATGAACCAGAGGAGATGGTACTACACCTTTAAAATCACCACTAAGGAGGCACCAGCCCCGTTTCTAACTTGAACTGTGCCATTCAAATCAATTGCTTCCAAGTTCAGAGTATATTACCAAAAAAAAAAAGTTTCTCAAGTGTCACACACATATGCAATGACCTCATTGAAGTGTATGAAGTGAAGTGTTTTTGTTTCTGTTTCTGTTTTTCCTGGGATAAGGTACTCTGGCCCTGGTAATAGAGTTCAGCCTGGCTTAGAGACAAGGCTGGATTCTCAGAAAGCAGGATCTCACTAAGAAAACCTGCCCTCCATCCTTGACTCCAGACTCAAAGAGCTGTTTGGAGCATGTCCTGTTGGAGGGGTGCTCGAGGCAGGAGGGCAGTGCTTTTCAAATACTTTTATCTGTTCTAAATGTCACCCATTAAAAATTCACCTGCCCCCCTAAAAATGATATTCTGCCAAATGTAACTTATAATCCAAACTCTTTAACAATTCTACTATGTTTATATTTTTCTAGGTATTTATGATTGTAAATGTGTCACCTTTCCCCCACACCCCGGTTTCCTTTGTAGAATTGTGACCTGTTTGTTGTATGGAACTTTAGTGAACTTAACCATTAATCATGATTGGGGATGGGTGAATCGTCTACAAAAAGTACCCCTTCTGCTATTCCCTTTCACCCCCAAGCCAGAACTAAACCTGGTAAAGCGCCTCTTTTGATCTTCCTGGTCAGGAAGCAGAAACATGGAGTGAAAAATGGCGATATTCTGAGCCTTTCCTAAATTCATACATTCTGCTACTGGCTTGAGGAAGGTCTCATCTTTCAAGATCCTCAGGCCAGCCATTTTTCTAGACCAAAGATTTCTAGACAAAGCTCTCAGCCAACAGCTGGAAGGTTGGCTACTCCCGTTGATATTTTCAGAAACATTGGTGTTTCACCCATCATCAAACATGATCTTTCTTATAACTATTCTGTCTGTATAGAATATGACTCCATGGATAGTATGTGTAATATGGTCAACTTTTATATATTCATTTATCTATATAAATCAAACTTTTAATTAGCATTTTGATGAGTCTGGTCCTACTCTGTCTAAGTACATGAGATGTAGGCTGTCTGGAAAGCAAGGGGCCCAGATGTGGTTGAAACACCATTTTTCATGGAACGTAAGTCAAAGGAATGCACTGCCTTTACCATTTTTCCTCCCTTGGGAGATGTCCCAGGTTGTGAGATCTTGTAGGAAGAGAATAATTGGTGGGGAGAAAAAAAAAGAAAAGAAACCTTTGGAAATCAAAGAACAGATCCTGGGACAAATCTTAGCTGGAATGAATTTGATCAAATGAGATGAGTAGTTTTTTTAGAGAGGGTCCAAAGATTCCTAGAATATCAGAACTGGAAGGGACTTCGAAAATGATCTGGTCCAAGCCCTCATTCTACAGATAAGAGAACTGAGGTTCAGATATGGGGAGTGACTGCCCGACATCTTACATCAAGTTAGTGCTAGACCCAGGTCTAGAACTTAGATCTCTTGTTCCCTATTTACTAGTCCAGGGCTCTTCCCCTCCCTCCCCTTCCCCCCCCCCCCCCCATCACCACTCTATCTCTGTCCTCATGGTAATGATGCTTGATCCTGATCTGATATTGAAACTCCTATGAAACAGCACAACTCTCCTATCTCATTACTTTTGCAAATACCTTCTTGTCTGTTATCACCAAATGCTATTCAAAATTGGATTGAGACAAATTGAATTAGTTAAAAAAATTGTAGGTAAATATCTTTTAAGATCTGTGAGAGGACCCTTAAGAACACAGAACATTAGAGCTGATAACATAAAATGTTAGTGCTAGAAGAAGGAGCGTTAGAACAGAGAACATTAGAGCTAGAAGGAACCTCAGAAGAGAGAATATTCATAGGTCAGAACGGAAAGAAACCTTTAGCTCTTAGAATGTCAGAGCTGGATGGAGCCTCAGAGAACATCTTTATAGAGGAGATTTAAAGGAGGAAGGCAGGCAGAACTCCTGATTCCATTTATAATACTTTAATAATTACTAGAACTATTAGATAAATCAAAAGTTGTGCCCTCTTCCTCACCTTTTCTTCTTTGACTTTTGGGGTGAGGCAAAGATGATGAAATCCCACCCAGCTAACAGAATAGACTTCTCCTCTACCAAGTCTGTCAAGATGGGAGTTGAATTACGTGGACTGTTTCTCATTTTATGGAAAGGAGGGTGCCAGGCAGCAAGGAGAGGGGGAAGAAGTTTGCTTCTGACTGGTTGAGAAGCCTGACAAACCCCAGAGATGGTAGTGTAGTATACCTGTTAGGACAGGTTAGCTGTGAAGAACTGCCAGTAGATTCTGATCTACTGTTGGGGATCTCCTGATCTCTTAGGTTCCCTCCCGCTTGGCAAGTGTTATGATTCTGTGATTGGCTAGGCTGGCTTCTCCTTGAAGCTGGGATTTATTCTACCATTTCCCCCATACACTACTCATTCACTTCCACAATCCTGCCAGTCATTGTAACTAAAGTGCCCAGGTGATTAATCATCTTTTGAAGAAATTGGAGTAAGTAATAGACTCAGGTAAGATCCAAATAGCAGCCCCAGTGATAAGAGTAAAACATGAGTGGTTAAGATAATAATAATAATAAACCTGACAAACATTGAATAAAAGGTTGGCATTTGAGGGTAGTGACTGAAAAACTGAGAGATTAGCTCCCCTTCAATCTTTCCCATTTATTTGTTTTGATATGAGGTGCTGACTATAATCTATACAGCTCTATATGTGTGGACCTGTCCATCATTCAAATTCATTGCCACTAGAAAAAGCTGTACAACTGCCAGATAATCAATCTCTCCAAGCTCCAGGATCACTTCTCTGATGCTCTATATGACTTCCTTCCCATGCTTTCTTTACCCTTTCTTGAACTCTGCTCCTTGCTCCTCCCCCCATTGGATTCCAGCTTCAGGTTCCCTATCTTGTCTCCCCACCCCCAGTGGTCCCTTCACCCTCAGCTCTTCCATATCTCTTCCCTTTCTTAAAGCAACAGATCCAAACTGGCAAGTTGAATTACTCTGAGCATTCTCTTCAGTGCTAGTGGGTCTATGCCCACCCACCTTTGCCCTCAGGGCTCTCCTTTTTGTCCCTGTGTTTTGATTATGGGAAGACAGAATGGGAACACAGAGGCAGAGCTTTTGAAACAAACCCCAACCAGCATCTCAAGGTGTACTTTCAATTGTAAGTGAGGGAAGGCCCACCTAGTAAGGCCTAAAATACCTTCTCCACTGGACATTCATCATTCAGCAAGGATCAGACTCAGTACAAAGAAGGCCCCCCAGAATGGGGACCCAAGGCACAAAGCAAGCATGAATCTAAACTGACTTAGATCTCTTAGCATGTGACCAGGTTTTAGGAAATCTCAACTTTGGAATCGGATTCTGTGTGGGTATTGTAAATAATTTTGTGTCTGACAAAAAGTAAAAAAATAAAAACGGAAAGAAAAAAATGGATTAAAGATATTCAAATCTTGGAGGACTTGGGGGCCAATCAGAGACAGAGAATGGAGGACTCTGAGGGCAGAAAACTACCAGAGACCCCAGGAGGTAACCTTCCTGGGTGCAGGAGGCAGCCAGGCCAAGTTCTCCCTGGAAAGTGTGTTTCAATTGGAAGCTGTTCTTCATTGTTCCATTGTGAATGTCACCACCGATGCTTCCAGAGTTTGCTACATCAGACGTGACTTCTCGTCTAGGTATTTGGCTTTTAAAAAAAATGTGGGTTCCTTTAAAAAAAAAATCATAGCAACTGTGACTTTATGATTAGCACATTGGAAAGTGGGAATCTTCCTATTTCCTCCTTTCAAACACAAATCTGTCGGGATAATCTAAACTTTTTTAAAACTTTAAAGATATTTTTAAGACATTTTCAGCTTTTTTTAAATTAAAAAAAAATCACAAGAGACTATTCCAAACAGGAATATTTGTATTTGAACAAGATTTTCGGCATGTAATTCAGTCTTGCAGTATACAAGCTTTGTGTATAAATGTTTGATGATATGAATCTCTGTTTGTACTTGGCAGGTTTTTTTTTTCTGTTTTGCTTTTTAGATAATATGTATATCGATATTTTTAAGTCATCTTTGCTTTTCTTTTTTTTAGAGAAGTTTGTAATCACCTTATAACAGATAAAAATAAACCTTTCCTTTATGAAGCCAATGAATCTTACATTTGTTGTAAAAAAAAAAGGTGCAGCTCACTTTCACTGAAAATCAGAGTCTTAATATGATAGCTGTAACGAGGACGGGATAACTAGGGCTTTGCCCTAGGATACTAGTATTTAGAAGATATCGGCACAATCTTCAGCCTTTCCCATTTATTTATTTGATATGAGGGTATACTTTCTTCTAGAGGTGGCAGTCTGGGTGAGAGATTCTCCTCTCCCCCTCCATTTCTCTCAGTGCAATGCCTAGCTGTAAAAATTCCTAGTTACAGCTCTGGCTTTTTCACAGAATCATAACCTTCCCTCTAGAGAGGCACTGTGAAGTTCTGTAGTTCTGACTTTGGAATCAGAAGATTAATCCTACCTTAGGCACTTAACTGACTGGATGACTCATTAAGTGACTACTATGAGCCACCACGAGGAAAGCCTGCCTCCCCCCAAGGGAAAAAAGCTTACCTCTTTGGGTCTCAGTTTCCTCTTCTGTATAATGAGAGTCTTGGGACTAGACTCCCTTGAAGGCCCCTTCCAGCTATAAAATTCCTTTAGCTACAATAGTTTACATTCCTACAAGGCCTTAAGGTTTACGATGTGTTTACCTCAAAGCACCCCTGTGAGTTAGGTAAGATTAGGAGGATGTTTTACCTGAACTTTTTACAGAGGAGGAGGAAACCGAACTGTCCAAAGTCACCTCATAAATCAGCAGAGCCGAGACAGACCCCAATCCAGTGATCGTTTGGGCCCACCACCATTCTCCACTCGGGATGGGTAATGAATTAATGAGTGTATGCCCTTAAACCTCTCTTCTCTTAAAAAAATGGCATTGTTTTCATTTTGAGCTGAAGCCTTTGGTCTAGTTTATACTAGGGACAGAAGGTTATCATTTGGGACTGTGCTGGTGCGTATTTGGTATTTGTTTTCTTTCTTCCAAAGAAGCATTTTGGAAACCAGAGGAGGCAGGCTATGGACCTGAGGTGGCCCAGGAGCTTCCAACCTACCCAAATCCCACAGACCCCCATTTCTTTGCTGGCATACTCCTCACTAAACAGCCTCGTAGAAGGGGCAAGCTTTCCACTGGATAGATAAAGCTAGGGTTCCCAGAGTGGGGTCACAGCTAGTCAAGAGTTGGAGCTGGGACGCCTGCCCAGGTCCAGTGTCCTTTCCGCTACACTGAGCTCCCAAAGGCAGCATGCCAATAATTGGAAGGGCTTTCTTTCATGCAACAGGAAATTATAATCTTGGTACATAAACATACACCCACATTGGCCTGCAGTGGCGGCCAGATTGTCTGTAGGAATTACTAGAAGAGACTAGGAAATATAGAACTGTCCCAGGTGCAGTGGGAGAGAGAAGGCAGTGGGGCAGGGTTTCTTACTCCTCTTGGAAATCCAGAGCATTCTTAGGGTCACCCCAATTTATCTGTGCTAGATCAGAAAGAATGGAGTTCTATAGTGAGGACTTGGGTTCAGATGCTGGCTTAATCTGTTATGACTGGTGGTAATCCAATTAATTTTAGTGGCTGCTGCTTCTGTATGACCTTAGTCACTTAATTTTTCTGGGCCTCAGTTTCCTCTAAAGGATTAGATTATTTATGGAAGGTCTCTTCCGGAGTCAAAAACACATCTTTCATTAAAATTGATATTTATAATAGCACTTGAGGCTTGCAAAGTGTTTTGTACAAACTCATTCGAGCCACTAACCCGGTGAGGAAGAATCCATTCACTTGTTAAAATCAGAATAATGATTTCATTTTTATAAGGAGATTAGTAATACAGGTATTATCTTTGTTTTACAAATTAGTAAACTGAGGCTAAGGTGAACTGAAATGCCCATGTCACACACGCATTAAGTATGTGAGGTAGGATTTGAAGTCAGGTCTTCCTGATGCCAAATATGGTTTTGATCAATAAGGCCCTTGTTGACAGTCTTCAACAATGCTTCCTGTACCCTATAGAACCCCAACACTGTGCCCACAGACTGCCTCCAAGCTGCCCCTTCTGGGAATGGACCCCTTCTGGACTCATCTTCCTCCTCTCTCCCTAATGTTGCTTGCACTCCCTCTCCATGAGGCAGGGATGGCATTCCTGAATTTCCCAGGCCTTCCTGCCTTCCAAAAACATTGGCTTTCTTGGAAAAATTTGAGCACCACAATACCACAATGCCCCAGACCAAGCCAGAAGAGCAGGTGCCAAAGCCATAATGACCCGAGAGCCATTATTGATAAAGTAAGAATGAATGAACCATAAATAAGGATAAAGGAAGGCTTGGCCTGCCACTTCTGAAAGATTGAAAGTCTCTGATCTGGGCTGAGGGTTGGCCCAGGTCTGCTTTCAAATGGAATCGAAGGTCTAAATTTCAAAGGTGGATCTAGAGACTCAGGGGCCTCAACTCCTTGGTTCGGAGGAATGAACACTCAAGAAGCAAAAGGCCGGAGTTAGAATCTTAGCTGTACCTCTAAGTACCCACATGACCTCAGATGCATCATTTAGCCCAGGGATTCTTAGACTCTTTTGTGTTCTGGACCCCTGTGACCATCAGCCATCAGCCTGGTGAAGCCTACAATACTCCTCATAATCATATTGTTAAATGCATGAAATAAAGTACAAAGGGCTGCAAAGTAAATCAATTATATTGAATTACAGTTATGGAAATATTTTTAAAAAGCACATTCACAGACCCCAGGTTAAGGAGGCCTGATCTTCTCTGGTCCTCATAGAATGTCAGAGAAGGCTCCTCAAAGGCCATCTCATCCAATTCAGCCCACTACCACACACCTGGCCAAGGGTCACCCTTTTCTGACAATGCTGGCCTCTCTCTTTCTTGTATCCCACCCCACAGAGTAGTGTCCTTGACTTGAAAACTTCCAGCAAACGGAAATCTATGAGCACCAAAAGCATCCCATTTCACTTTGGGATGGCTCTTCTTCCTCAGAAGTTCTTCCCGACATCAAGTCTAAATTGGTCCCTCTGTGTCTCGTGTCCATTGCCCCTACCTCTGTCCCCTGGTGTCAAAGGGAACAAAAATGAATCCCTTTACCATGTGACAGCTAAGTACTAATACTTAATATAATCATATCAATATAATAATATGATATACAATATTAATATAATAATAATCCCTCCTCTCTCCCCCTAATCTTCCCTTCTCCACACTAAGCATCCCTGGCTCCTTCAACTACTCTTCACAGGACATGAACTCAAGGGCCCTTGCCATCCTGGTATCTATTCTCTAAACACCCTCCAATAGCATTTTATCAATGTCATTCCTAAACTATGGTACAACACATGGTACCCTAGATGTGATCTGACCAGTGGAGAGTACAGAGAGACTATTGCCCCTTTTCCCCAGCCCATCTCAGGGCTATTTTCTTTCCTTAGTCTAAACCATTTTCTTCTAAACTTCTTGGATTTGGCATAGGGTCTGGGGGCAAAGGATGGAGGGGATGAGTGTAGGGCAAGACTAGAAGAACTGAAGGGTTCCATTTCTGCTCAATTGCTTTTCTAGAGTTGTGATGCCAGGATCTATTGTTCTGGAAGCCCCTCAACTCTTCCCTTCATACACAGGGAGCCTACATTTCAAAATCTAGCTTAGGGACTCAGGAGTCAGGAGCCCCAGGGTTCTAATCTTTTTTTGGATGGTAACAGTGAGTGTTTCCTTTGTGCGATAATGGGGGTGGGGAAGAGCAGGGGAGAATGGCATTCTGGAAGATCTCTTTCAGCTTTACAGGAAATCCCAAGCCCTTCTTCCATCCCTTAGCCCAAATGCACCTGTCTGATAAAAGGATTTCTGCTCTTTCCGCACTCCACTCTCTAACACCCATCTAACACCATACTAATGACAAGAACAATAGCTTTTCTAGTAGTGATTGAAGGTTTGCAGACCACTTTACACGCATTATCTCACTGAATCTTCTCAATAACCCTGGGATGTGGGTGTTATGATTGTCCCCATTTTACGGATGATCAGGGATTGATAGATTTACAGGAATCATGGATTTAATGATCAGATTTACAGATTATAGGGAGCATAGATTTTGAAGTGGAAGACCATGTGGTCCAGTCAACTCTTTTTATAAATGAGGAAACAGAGGCCTAGAGGAGGAGAAGGGACTTGGTTAAGGTCACACAGCTGTTGTGTGGCAGAACCAGGGATCAGACTGGGGTCCATCTGATTCCTCCTCCTGTGGTCTTTCCCTTGCACCATGCCTTCTTTAGGAGTTGGAGTTGGGTGAGGACAGTCTCTACAGCAGTGGGTTTCTGGTGATCTGAGTTCTCTGTTCCATTTACAGAATAGTGTCCACCCTCCCCAGCTCCAAATTTGTGCTTCTTTGCTCCAGAATTGACATATGGCAAAAGCTCAAGTTGGCATGAGGCATTTGGTAAGACTCAGAACAAGAGCGTTTAACCTCTTCACAGTGAGGAATTAGTTACCTTTCTCTTCTGAAGCTCTCCTGCCCGGCGAATGCAGGCGATAATAGGGAATCCTAACACTGGGCCCAATGGTGGTGAAGGTGTGGACAGCAGACCGGCTACTTGCAGGGGAGTAGCTTTTGGCCCCAGGCTCCACTCCAACTGAAAATATCTAGGGATGCCATGGCAGGGAGCATGACCCGAGCATGGCCTGTTAGTCAGTTAACCAATAGCATTTATGAAACACTTCCTATGAACAAGGTTCTTCACTTAGTGTTTGGTGGACAAAGAAAGGCAAAAGACAATCCTTGATCTCAAGGAGCTCTTGGTCCAGTGGAGGAGATGACATACAAACATTCAGAGAGAGAAGGTGCCAAGATTAAAGATGACTAAGAAAGGCCTTGCCCAGAAAGGGGACATTAGCAGACGCTTGAAGCAAGCAAGGAAGCCAGAAGACAGAGACGAGGAGGCAGAGATGAGGAGGGAGATCATTCCGGGCATAGGGAACAAGCAGTGGAAATGCTTGGAATATAGAGCATCGTGGTCAAGGGATAACATGGAGGCCAGTGTCACCAGATTCCACCGTACTTGGGACCACAGTGGATCACCATGGAATCCACAGTGGGCACTGGGATCCACAGCAGTGGAAGTCTATTGAGATGTGCTCTTGCCCAGCTTTTGTCTCAGAAACTATGACGCAAGATGGACAATATGGACAAGGAGGCATGGTGGCAGTGAAAGGTATGATGGGAACAGCTTCAGATAGATAGAGGATCTGAGTTCAAATCCTGACTCTGTTGCCTTTGGGCCCAGGGGAAAGGTGGTTTCCATCTTCTATAAAACATGGGGTTTGGATGAGAAAACAAGTAATTTCTAAGATATGCCCACTGAACTCTAAATCTTATGAAGAGACTCCCCCTGCTGGTGTTATAAAGGACCTGGAACTCATACACCTTAAGTCAGCCTTTAGCTTTGTCCTGTCTGGTGGGACTGCTTGGCTTTGCTCAGGCAGACCTTTTATTGACCTCTTTCCTCTGTAAGGCTACCTTTGGTGGTTATTTTAATCTGATTTTATGGGAAGAAACACATTATTGCTCAATATGTATCATAATGGAGAGAGCATTAGACCTAAGACTCAGGAAGACCTGAGTTTGAATCCTGATTCAGACCTTTAACCGTGGGCAAGTCCCTTAACCTGCCTTTGCTTCAGTTTCCTCGGGTGTGAAATTGAGAATAAGAATAGCACCAATCTTCAAGAATTGTTATAAGATTAAATGAGATAACATATGTAAAGCACTTTGGAAAACTCACATACATACATATATAAATCACTCACATACATAAAAGACATAAACAAATAAACAAATAGAAGGTGTCTTCCAACCCCAGCATCCCAGTTTCTAAGGCTCTTTCCAGTTCTAGGATTACAGGTTCTATGGTCCCTTCTGGTTCAAACATTCTGTGTTGTAACATTGCATGTACTAAAGTAACTTCCAGCTTTAACAGGCTGCATAGGGTGGGATGTGGGTGTGCTGGCACTCTGGGGCAAACATTAAATGTATTGGCACACCTGTACTACACAGTGCATGCCAATGGTCCCAACATTTTATATTCTAAGGCCTCCTTTAGCGAAGGCATTCTAGATTTTAATGTCTTCTCCAACACTAAAATTCTAGGTTCTATGCTCCATTCCTACTCTAACATTCTAGTCTAAGGCCCCTTCAGTCTATAACACTCTAGGTTCTAACATTAGACATTCTCAAGTTCTTTCCAGTTCTGATATTTTATGGTTCTAAGCCTCCAGATCTAGCTAACCCTGCTTCTTTGGTCTAGGTCTACCTGGTTCTTCCCTCTGCAAAGTTCACATGTTTAGTGATTTCTTTATGTCCTGGAGCCTTAAGGAATGTATTTCTAAGCAAATGTGGACAGTACAAGTCAGACTCTTGAGTGACAGAGAGAAGCAGACCCATATCTAGTAATTTTGTCATCTGAAGCAAGCAGGAACCTGGAACTGTGGCTACGGAGAGCAGTGTGAATTGTACTCTCCAGTGAGTAGGAGGGGAGGGGGAGGAGAGGGGAATTCAGGTCCTGTAACACAACGTCCTGTGAGAGACACTCCAGAAGACTATACTGAGAGAGGAAATCACCTGTGGTGTAGTGACTGGGAGGAAATGTACCATCTTATCTCACAGCTTTGTAGTTTAAATTATTATGTTTGCTTATTAGATAGTACAAGGTTTCATTGTTCCTGTTTGCTAAAGGGCTACAACTAATATCAGTGTCCTATAAATGTTTGTACCTCAAGGCAAAACTCAGATCACCTTACCCTAGTTATGTGTCTGGAGAGAAAATTCACTTAACTTAATGGGCAGTGGCCCATTTGCTCACTCCAGTAGGGCCTCTTACCATCTCACTGCTCCCTGTAAGGCTAATGCAGATTACTAAGGTCCGTTGGAGAATATCTTAAACTTCAAAGCACCACATAAATGTAACAGGAGTGATCAGGGCAACCCCTTGTTATGAGTGTGGGTTGTCCATCCTTACCTCACTTACTGGTCCAGGAAATTGAAGCCCAGAGGGCAAGTAAACTATACAAGGTCTATAAGTCATGTGCCCCAACTGAAAGGTAAACCTAAGTCTTTCCCATCAGAATGTGAACTCCTTTGGAACATGAACTATGTTTTTGTTTGTTTTATATCCAAAGTGTTTAGCACACAGGAAATACTTAATAAATACTTTTTAGTGACTCCTGCCTTGGTCTTCATAGGCTTTCCATTGGCTTGCATCACACAGGGAAGCCAGACTCCCAGGTCTTTATTACACACTCCTGAACCCCAACTCTCCTCTGCTCTCCCTTGCTGGGGGAGAAGCTGTCCTATATAAGGAAGCCTTATAGGCCGGGGATCAATTGCCAGGCTCCTTTATGTTTGATCTGTAGAAGGCTGTGGAAGACCTTACCTCTGGAAGAAGAGGCTACCAACATCCAGGTCCACATTCATGATTTTATTTAATTTTTTAAAAAACCCAAACAAACTGCTATTTCCTCCCCTACCCCCACCCCAGCCCCAAACTCCAAAGTCATGACAGTCCCCTTTCATTTCAGAGATTTACAAACTGCTTCAAAACAGAGCTAAAATTGTCTTGGTGCCCCTGTCCCTTTAAAGTTTGTGCTTTCAGAGCGCTGTAAGAAAACCCAACATAGAAAAATACTTTACAAGGAATACACTCTACTCTTTTATGGATAAAAATACACATTTGAGTAACTGCATTTCATCGGGACCTTATTCAAAATGCATAGGGAGAAGGAGGACTGGGTTTTGTTTGTTTGTTTGTTTTTAAAGCCTTTCATTAAAAGTCTTCACTTAAAACCCCAACCAGAAGCCACAGTGAACTGTCTACTGCCGTGAATATTGCATATAAAAAGCCTCTGGCCCAGTGGGGTCAAGGCTGCCCAGACATTCCAGGCAAACCAAAGGGCAGCTGACTGGGGATGGTGGATTGCATACATTGGAGAAAAATGGCAGCAGCTACACTTAACTGGATAGGATGGCAGATGACCACAGGGCCCCACTCCCTGCCCCTCCCCACCCCCATGCCCAAGGATGGGCTCCACCTTCCAATTCCTCCCTCACTTTGAAGGAGCATCAAAATATTTGGGGGAGCCCCCAAATTGTTCTAGGCTGAAGCTCTAGACTCATAAAATATTAGGTCTGGGAGGGACTTTAGAGATCACTTAATCCAACCTCTTCATTTTACAGATGTAGAAACTGGGGCCCAGAGAGGGGAAGTAACTTGTGTGAGGTCACACAACAAGTCATTGGCAGATCTCGATTCCCCAGTCCAAGGCTCTCTTGGGTCACAGCTTCAGCACCTGAAGCCCGAAAGTTGGAGATATTTGGAGCCAATGAAAACACACAGGTTATAAAGGAAATATCTACTAGGGGAGAAGGTTAAATAATTCCTTCCCCTTCTAAGACAAGCCCCAACGGAAAGTTAACAAAGGAACCCAAATAAATAAAGCAACCACCAAACCTCCAGCCTCAACCAAAATAAAGTGCTATGCAAATTGGACCAGGTAATGAGGGTGGCGGTCATTTGTTTGGTAAATTCAGGGAAATCCCCAAGAGTGATTGTGTGACTGGCTTTATGTGGGGAGGCTTCCTGGCTTTAGCTGCGGTTAGCTCTTGTTGTAGGCAAATTATGGAAACTGAAGAATAGATGGTCATGTGAACATCCAGACCTTCAAAGAGACGGTTGTGATGGTAGTGAAAAGGGAGACCAAGAGGCTCCTGGGAGTTTTAGGGGAAAGGATCAGAAGGCATCCTGCTTACAGTCAATGGGGCAGCCAGTCACCCAGAAACAGGTGTGTTGGTTCAGCCAGTCAAGGGCAGAAGGGAGAGGTTCAGTACCCGTAATGGACTGTTAGGACCACAAGTTTGGCACAGATCTGAGGGGATCTGTTGTGGGGATGCTGGAAAGAACTCAACTCCATCAGACCCACCTATGGCCCTGGCTGGTGAGGTCTGTGTTTGGGCAGTACCTTTCTGAGGCCACCCAGTGGCCCCAAATGACAAACAAAGTCAGAGCAGCTCAGTGCCCTTCCCACCCCTCACATCCAATCTTCAATGAGTGTACCCTATGTAAGGAGACAGAGATGGAGGGAATGGAGATAAGAAATGGAGAGAGGGCTAGGAGAAATCAGCCCAGAAAGGTAGAAAGGAAAAAGAGATGGAGGAAGCATGAGGGAGAAAGTGGAAGAAGAAAGGAAGAAAAATGGAGATTTGATCTAGTGGGCTTTGCCAACTGGGGGTGAAATGATGGGGAACAGGGCCAAGATTTCTCCTTCTATTGTTCCTCCCACAGTGGCTAGCCCCAGGCTGGGCACATTTTAGGCACTCAGTACTTCTTGAGGAAGGAAGAGAGGGCAAGAGGAAGAGAA
>NW_027185761.1:19818917-19825933 GCF_028583685.1 Petaurus breviceps papuanus
GAGAGAGAGAGAGAGAGAGAGAGAGAGAGAGAGAGAGAGAGAGAGAGTAAACATCGCCCAGGTAGCTTGAATAATAAAGGCAAGGAGATAGGAAAAGGAGGGTGGGAGGTCTCTCTCTTCTGGAGAACTGTTCATTTATAGCAGATGTGGGGAACATACAATCTGGAGGGATAGGGAAGATATTAGCTCCCCTCCAAAAAAAGTCCCTATCAATATTAGTAAATGAGCATGATTTGGGGGTCTCAGTCCATTGTAAATATCAGTCTCTCTTCACCCATTTGCCTTTTTGTCTTCTCATACTCCATCTTCTTTTTCTCTGTTTCCCCTCCCTCTCTCTTCCTTCCTTTATTGGCCATAATGTAAGATTGAGGTAAGTTTTAAAGTATTTATTGATTAGAGTTTATGGCCTAAGTGATGAAAAAAAAAGCCTTCATTTACAACATGGAACATATAACATTTATCTCTTTCAAAAAAATAATAAATTTTCTCTTTACTTATATGGCACTTGACTTACTCCCTGCCCAACCCAACTCCTACTCTTCCAGTCACCCTAAAATTAAAAAAAAAACTTCTCTATCCTAATCTCAAGCTGATCAGAGGAAGAATTAACCATGATTAACCAAAGTATGTGAGCCTGGCAGCAGTGCCACCTTCCAGGGGAAGTAAGTAGATTGTAAGCTCCTTGAGGGTAGGGACTGTTTCATTTTTTTGCCTTTGTATTATAATCACTTTGTATATATCACTTGCAAGGTGATACCTTAGACCCAGGTCCTAACACTGAAGACTCTTAGTCTGTCCTTAATAATGCCACTGAGGTCTCACCTGTGACCTGGGTTCCCAAAGGTGGTACTCTGATGGGGGGGGGGGATGGCTGGAGCCTGCCAAGAGCCACCATAGGCAGCTACCTGACAGTAAAGGTCATCTGTCCATGGCTACTTAGATCCCCACCCTCATACTTTTCATTGAATTCAAAATATAGAAACTCTTAAAATTCAATGGGAAGAGAACACAGAAGTTACCTAGTTTTAACTTTAGAAAAACTAGTTTAAATGAGTTAAACACTACTTTAAACACTTAGTTTTAACTTTTTAAAACTAGATTAAAATCCCTACCAGGGAGTTTTCTACTTTTTTCTGCTTCTACTACATCCCTGAGAGAACAATTGGTCATCCAGTCTCTGTTTGAATACTCCCACTAGTGGAGAATTTATTTCCTTAAGATTGAATCAAGTTGAATCAAGGTTCTTCCTTTCGTGAGTAGCTCTGATTATTAGGAAGTTCTTCCTTATTTTGAACTGAAATTTGCCTCTCTGTAACTTTCACACATTAGTCTTGGGTCTATCTTCTGGGTTAAACAGTGTAAATTGAATCTCTTTTTCATAAAATGGCACTTCAGATAGTTTGAGCACAGCTACTATGCCCCATCCTTACCTCCCTCCCTGTCCCCTATGTTTTTTCTTCTCTAGGATATATATCTTCAGTTCCCTTAATTGGTCTTCAGATGTAGTTTCTATATTCTCTTGCCATCTTGGATAATTCCCTGTACCAGTTTATCAATGTTTCTAACACTGTTTTTTGGGAATTAATGGGAGTCTCAGTTTGACCTCTAAAGAGTTGTCAGCTTCCCTAAAACCTTAAGTATGTAATAGACCTGGGCAAGTGGGTTAGGAGGAAGGTTATTGGCATCATCTCATTAAATTTGGGAACCTATAAGAAACTGGAGTGGGGGGAAGTCACATCTTAGAAGCTAGGTCTGGGATTGAAGGATGTCAGGAACAATGCTGAGGTCGGGGACCTTAGACTTAAAGGATTCCCTTTTTCCTCAATCCCTAGCCTTTTCTCTGGAACCTAGGGATGATGGATGATCACTGACATCTCCCAGAATTTCCTTCCTTCCCTTAACTCCTTGCTTTTCTGTCCAAAACATAGAATCTCAGAGTTGGAAGGGCCTTCAGAGGTCATCCAGCCCAATGCTTTCCTCTCTAGAAAGTCCCTCTACAATCTGCCTATCTCATTCAGTCCCAGAGTGAAGACTTTCATTGATGGGGAGCCCCAGACCTGAGGCAGTCTATTTCACTTTTAGACACCTCTCATTATTAGAAAGTTTTTCCTTTCATTGAAATGAACTCTGGCCAAGCAGATGTCTATTTCCTCTTTCACTTGCTAGCCCTTCAAATACTTAGGGATGGTCATCATCCCCACCCCACTCTCTCTCCCAACTTCCTCTTTTAACAGGCTATACATTCCAAGTCCCATCAAACGATCCTTATGTGGAATGGTTTTCATCTGTGGTTGGTGAATGGGGGCTGGGGCTGAGATCTCACACCAGAGACCCCCAAAATCTTCTGCTCACCCCCTGCCCTTCATTCTGGGGTGTTTAAGGCCAGATTGATTTGTCAAGTGTTTAAGGCATCTTGTGCTGGGTCTAGATGCTGTCATAAGTCCTTTCATCAAGAGAGACAAGAGCTTCCATACTCATTGGCTATCAGGGATCTTTTTTTCATCTTATTCTAGAGATTTTACCTGGAATGAAAAGATACCCCATAGCATTTCAGGCCAGATACTCTAATACAGTTGGAGTGTAAATGTCCCATGAATTTGGGTACAATCCCAGAGCAAGATGCTGCCAGATCTGAAGGCTTTCTTTACTCTTCTTCCTGGACCTTACTCAACTCTACTTAAAGAAAGAAACAAAGGTGAACAGATTGGCACCAATTCAGGCAACACTGGCTAATGGACCTCACTTATAGTGGAAAGAATATTGGGTTTGGGAGTTGGAATCTAAACTCTAACACTTACTATCTGTTTGACCATGGGCAAATAATTTCCCTTCTCTGGGATCATTTCCTCCCCTGGAAAATAAAAGGAATTGGATTAGATGAGATCTACATTCTAAGGCCACTCCAGCTCCAATATTTGGCCATCTAAGGTGCTTCCCAGCTCTGACATTCTATATTCAAAGGTCCCTTTCAACTTTAATGATCTATGGTTGTATGACCTGAAGACTCCAACTCAATCCCTCTGCAAATAGAGCAGCCTTTGCTGCCAAAAAGGCAGGCCCCAGGAATAGAGAATAATGGGAATGGGGGGTTCAGATCAGGACACATTTGATGAATGTGGCCAAGTGGCTGTTGATATGGAGGGAGGGAGAGAAAGGTGTGTGATGTAATGGCTATCTTGGAAATGACAAAATATGACGGGTAAGGTTTTCACACAAATGCTGTCCAAGGAATATAGCACCGTGTGTGTGTATGTATGAGTGCAAATGCACATTGGAGAGTGTGCAGACCCTCTGAGATGGGAGCAGAGGGGCAAAAGGACAGCCTCAACTCAATACCAGCTGGAGGGCAGCCTGGGCACAGGTAGGAAAGATGGATGGAGAGCATAGGTCCTGACCTCAGCTATTTCTTAGCAGCCCAGGGAACCAAAGTGAGGCTGAAGGGCCAGAAGGAGTTGTTCTGGGTGGTCTGACCTCTTTCAGAACCTTGCCCCCTGCCTCCTATAGCCCCAGTTCCAGCACTGGGGTACAGAGGCATGGTCATGTTGCATGTCCCCAGAGCCTCTGCTGTAGGGGAGACTTTCTGGTCCAGGGTCGAGTTTCAGAGCATCCGGGTGCTGTCCCTCATATCTAGACCCACAGAAGGCCTGTTCTCCTCCTGCTGTGTGCTGTTGGACATTGCCAGGGGGTTCCGGCTTATGACTAGGTCTAGCTTATCTCCAGCCTCAGAGATGAGTGGCACAATCAGGCAGCAGTCAAAATCTCGAGTTCGGATGTGGTTTACCTAAATGAGAAAAGAGGAAGGAAAGAAAAATTAATCTAACCGGTGTCAAGTCAAAGCTTCCCCAACAAACATCTCCAGGCAGAAAGAAGACCATCTTACAAAGTAAGACCAGAGCTACCTACAAGGTATGTTTTTTTTTTTTAAAAGGTGTATTAATGCCTTTTGTTTTTAAAATCACCCAATCACAGTTATTTCCAGATATACTTCTTTCCTCCTCCCACCATCACTCCAAGTTCCTATGAACTTGTAACAACAATAAAAAGTTAGCCAAACAACCAACATACTCACTGTGTATGATAGTATATACAACATTTTCACCCACAGGCCCCCACCTCTTTAATAAAAGGAGGATTTTTTCATCTTTTTTTTCTAGGGCCATGATTGGTCATTGCAATTCCACAGAATTTAGCTTTATTTTGTTTAAAAAGCACATTTTAGAAACAACCTGGTGAAGCAGATAATCTATTATTAATTTTACAGATAAGAAAACCGATTTTACAGATATTTTACAGATAAGAAAACTGAATTCAAAATATGCCTCAGAAGGTTTATTGTCTGGGTGATCCAGGGCAAGTCACTTAACAGGCAGAAAGGGGATGAGCATTTATTAAGTACCTATGATGTACCAACGGCTCTGCTAAGTTTTTGACAAATATGGACTCATTTCGTCCCCACACCCACCCTGGAAAGTGAGTGCTCTTATAATTCTCATTTTACAGCTCAGGAAACTGAGGTAAATGGAACACAGGAAGTGTCTGAAGCTGAGTCTGAATTCAAGTCTTTCTGACTCCACGCCCAGTGTTTTATCCACTGAGGCTCCTTTCTGGGCCTCAGTTTCTTCCTTCTGTAAAATGAACAGGTTGGACTGAATGTTCTCTACATTCTCTTCTCGCTCTGGGTCTATGAACTTATGACTTCTCTGGGCCTCCATTTCTCCATCTAAAAAATGGGCATGGGGCAGCTAGGTGGCACAGTGAATAGAGCACCAGCCCTGGAGTCAGGAGGACCTGAGTTCAAATCCAGCCTCACACACTTAACACAAAAACTAGTCGTGTGACCTTGGGCAAGTCACTTAACCCCAATTGCCCTCCAAAAAAAAAAGGCAAAAAAAGGAAATGGGTATAGTAGCACATCTATTACATAAATTGTTGTGAGAAAAGTGTCCTCCCATTTTTCTATTTTTAAAATTTTTATTCTGAACTTAACAAACAACAAATGAAATGCACATTTCCATATACCAAACAGAACAGAAAAAAAGGATTGTATATGAAACTCCAGGTTTCTGTTATATACAGCTTGCTTTTCTTTTAAAATGTAATATAATAAACAACACGGAACTCTCAAAGCTGCCCTACTTGCCTTCAGTTTTTTTTTTTTCCTTCTGGCTTTCCTTCTGTTCTTGCCTGTGCATTTCTGTTATATGTAAAGTATCACATTATCACATAATCTCAGGTTTGGAAGGGGACCTGGGAGGCCATCTGGTCCAAGCTGTATCTAAGCAGGAATCCCCATGACAACATCCTTGATTATTTGTTCATCCAGCCTCTGTGATGGGGAACTTACTACCTATCGACACAGCTCCTGATACTTGGACAGACCAGTCTGATTGTTAGGAAGGTTTTTGGTACATTGAGCTGACCTCTGTTCCTCTTCAGTTACTATCATCCATGATTCTGTTCTCCTAGGGTCAAGCAAAACAAGCCTCATTTTTCTACATGTCATCCCTTCAAATACAAAAGAGCTAGCAGTTCCTCAGGGCAGTGGATTGAGTGTCCGACCTGGAGTCAGGAGGACTCATCTTCCTAAATTCAAATCTGACCTCAGACACTTATTAGCTGTGCCACCTTGGACAAGTCACTGTATCCTGTTTGCCTCAATTTCCTCATTTGTTAAATGGTCTGGAGATAGAAATGATAAACAACTCCAGTATCTTTGTCAAGAAAATCCTGATGGGATCAGAAAGTGTCAGACACAACTGAAATGACAGAACAACCATAACTCACAGTCCAAGGGGCTGACATCTTGAACACTGTACAACTGCATTCCAAAGGCCAAGGAGACCCACCAAACACTGACCCTAGATTTTTGGGTCTGGGGTGTCTTTCATTTGGGCACTATTTGGGAAGGATGAATGAATGGTCACAACATGGTTTTCTCCCAGGGAAGGGCACATAGGGAAACT
Source organism: Petaurus breviceps papuanus (assembly GCF_028583685.1). Taxonomy (NCBI): domain Eukaryota; kingdom Metazoa; phylum Chordata; class Mammalia; order Diprotodontia; family Petauridae; genus Petaurus; species Petaurus breviceps. Next base: position 19,824,881 of record NW_027185761.1, read on the forward strand.
CTTCCCCTGATGATCACAGGACGATGAGCCAGTCCCCAAGAGAGTGTCTAATCAATAAAGAATACTGGCTACCCCAATAACGGTGAATACAGCCTGCTACACATGGTCAGTGAGAAAGAAAGCTCAGGAATATTCTCTAGTCAATAGAAGTAATTCCTTACATTTGTTGAGGGCTTTAGGATTTGCCAAGAATTTCTATATACTGCTTTTTTTTTTTTCTTTTTGGAGGGGGGAGGGCAGGGCGATTGGGGTTAAGCAACTTGCCCAAGGTCACATAGCTAGTACATGTGTCAAGTGTCTGAGGCCAAATTTAAACTCAGGTCTTCCTGACTCCAGGGCCGGTGCTCTATTCACTGCACCACCTAGCCACCCCATATGTTCCTTAAAGCACCAAAAAGACCAGAATTTGAGGATTACAGTGAAGGATTTTTGTTTGTTTATTTTTTATTCATTGATTCATTCACTTGGTCCTTCTAGTATTAATTTTGGTGTCTTCTCTCTGAGATGATCTTTCTATATTATTTAGACATAATTGTTTGCATGATGTCTGTCCCTTTAGACAGCCGCCCCTTTGTGAGCCCCTTGAGATAAGGGACTGGTTATTTTTGTTTTGTTCTTTGCCTTTCTTTGTAGTCCTACTACTTAGCATAGTGCCCAGCACATAGTGAGTGTTTAATAAACAGTATTTGACTCAGGGGCTCTGCAATCCATCCAAATTGCTGTCCTTTCTCTTCCCTGTGCTAGAAATTCCATTTCCTGCCCCCATGACTTTGAACAACCTGGAAATGCCTGGAATGTTAACCTTCTTCACTTTCCGCCTCTTAGCTTCTTTTAAGGCTTAGATCTGGGGCTTCCTCCTCTCTTTATTTCCCGATTCCTCTTAGTGATTATTGTCTAATTATCTAGATCTATGTTGTATTGACTCTCTCTTTTAAGTTGTATTTATGTTGTACTTTTCTGTATACTATGTTGTATTGAGAGAGAGGAAGAAGAAGAAGAAGGAGAGGAAGAAGAAGAAGAAGAAGAAGAAGAAGAAGAAGAAGAAGAAGAAGA
>NW_027185761.1:19825943-19860222 GCF_028583685.1 Petaurus breviceps papuanus
AAGAAGAAGAAGAAGAAGAAGGAGTTGTTTTCCATACATCTTTTGCTACCTACTCCCTCCCAGGCCTCTGAGGATCCATACCAGGGGATGTTACCTGAAGGACTCGGTCAAATGGTTTGAGGCCGCAATGATCAGCAGGCCCACCAGGGCGGATCATGTTGACATAGACACCCTTCTCCAACAGGCCATCAGAGACGCTGAAGCCAAAATCTTCACTCACTGGGTCCTTCCAAAGAGTCAACTACAAGGAAGGTGAGAGGGCCAATATAGGGGTCAATAGAAAAACCTCAAGGAAGGCTTCAAGGAAAGATGGATAATAATTTAGAGTTTCTATCCTGGATCTCACTGAATACAAAAAATAGTATTTTCCCCTTCCTGTTCAAAAGTTTTCAATGGCTTCAATGTCCTATAGAATAAATCAAGTTTCCTCTACTTTCTTCAATCTGGCATCAATTTCAATGCCCAATTTTATATCCTGTTATTTCCCAATAAGAATATTCTGTTCCAGCATTGTTCCCTAATGAAACTTCATATTTTTACTTCTACAAGTCAGTTCATGCAACCCTCATGCCAGAAACTCCCTTGGTTACATGTTGGGCATTTCTTCCTTCTTTGGCTTATTTTCCCTCTCTAGTTTTTGCTCAGACATTTTTTCAGTTGTGTTTGACTCTTCATGACCTCACTGGGGGTTTTCTTGGCAAAAATATTGGAGTGGTTTAACATTTCCCTTTCCAGCTCCTTTACCAGATGAGGAAACAAAGGCAAACAGGGTTAAGTGACTTTCCCAGGGTCACATAGTAAGTGCTTCTGGCCAGATTTAAACTCAGGAACATGAGTCTTTCTGACTTCAGGCTTAGCCCTCTACCCACCCACCTAGCTACCCATTACAATCTAGATTATCTAGCAATTTCAGAATCTAGCACTAGAAGCTTGCCTTTTGCTGTTCTCTCCCACTCTCAATAGATGTAACCAGTCATTGCTGGACTCCAGTATTTCTATCCATTGCCCTGTTGTAATTCTCTACTCCTAATAGGAATACCATCACTACTGTCTACTGTAGTTCCTGCTTCTTGACATTCATCTCTCATTCTCCTTTGCTGATCTCTGCAGCTCAGCTCTCCTCCAGTAGATGGCATGTATTCTTTTTCTTTGGGGACCAGCTCTCCACTCCCATTTATGTAGGGACAAACTTCTAAGAATTTTTTATAGTTCAAAAAAAGTCTTTGATATTCTTAGACTTTCTTTTGTACATGGGCCCAGACCTCATACTCTAAGCTTATTGGAAGGGGGAGCAGGGGGGAATCGGGAACTTCTCTATTTTGTACTGTTTAAGTGTCCTCAGTCTCAGAGATCTTTTGTCTAGGAGCCTCTGTCTTCAAACCCATGAAAGCTTATAGTGAATCAATCACTTACTTGCTCTCTTCCCAAATACTTGGGTGGGGTAGTTTTGTTCATGTAAGTACCCTCCAATCTGATCTTTTCCCAACCACTCTCCTCCATCTGTTCCTCAAAGCAGCTGTGTTTGGTCACTTACATTGTCCACACTGCTTCTAGAAGAGGCAGGTTGACACCATAAGATCATAGAGCTAGACTATATTTTATAATCTAGGAAGCTGAGGGCCAGAGAGGTCAAATGACTTGCCTATGTCAGCATTAGAAATGAGATTTGAACCCAGGTATTCTGACTTCAGAGCCAGAGGGAGCAAGATTTGTACCATTTGCTACTCTTTCTCCATAGTCAAAATACTGTTGGTCTTTACAAATTACACTGGGCAGAGGGAACCAGAATTTATTAAATGACTAGGCTTTGCCAGGCTCTGTGCTAAGTGCTTCAAAAATATCTAATATGATCTGTGCAACAACCCTATGAAGTAGGTGCTATTAATATGCCCATTTTACAGCAGAGGAAACTGGGACAGTGGAAAGCTGAAATTTATATCGGCTAGATTCAATTACTTGCCATTTATGAATCATGCATGGTAAAGTTATACATGAGTGACCTTCCACATGCTTCGTTATTATTGGGCTGTTTTGTCCTGAAGGCAACATGCTTCCCTGAACCAGCAAACTCTGGCTGTGACTTATCAGCCTGGCCACTGACCAGATAGTCCAGACCCCTTGATCTGGCTTCGATCACTATTTAGGAATGCTTGGTCTGTTGAAGAGGAAGAAGCTGTCCTCTAGCACACTGTGTTCTAGACCTGCTTCTGGGTATGTTGAAAATTGAGATTGAATGTCTCCTGTCCCTATAGCTCCATACATAACCTCTGTCCCCTTGAGACCTCCAATGATGAATTAACAAGCATAAGGAAGACTGCCTCTGGGTTTGGCTGTTCTCCTTTGCTGTCGAAAGGTTGAGTCTGCCTAGGCAGCCTTTCACATTCTCCTATAGTACATCCAAATCAATGTACTTTTCATATAAATTTTAAATTCTATTATATCCAGGATCCAGCTTTTGACTCTCCTATACTATTTTTTTTTATCAAAGTCTAATTCCCTTATAGGTAACAAATGGTTTCGAGGTGTTGTCTTTGTAGGGCCCTGTCCATGCATTAGAAGTACAGCAATCTAATCTTCTAATTACTTGATTCAGGGTGAATTGCCATCAGTTCATTATCTTATGTTTTCCAGAGATGTCAAGATTTTATAGCAGGACACTATTTTATAGCAGGTTGGAGTTATACCTCTGTTTCTCTCCGGGACTTTTTGAGCTAAGTACACAGCAAGGCATTAAGCCTCTCTTAACTGGTCCCTCAACTGGTTCACATACTATAAAAGGTCTCCAGACCTTCTCCTCCCTCCAGAATCACAGGGCAATTTGCAGCCAAGATTCTTACCCAACATGTGAAGTATAGTCAGTGGCATCATTCCTAATGGTATTAGAAATGCCACATAATGACTTTAGAGAGACTTTGGTTTGGATTCCAATGTCCCTGGTATGTTTAGTAGGGTATTATTAAACCACTGTGCATTAAAGATAAAGAGAAGGAAAAACAAGAAGCATCTATTAAGTACCTACTGTGTGCCTGGCAGCAAGGTGGTACAGCGGATAGAGTGAAGTCCAGGCCTGGAGTCAGGAAGACTCATCTTCCTGAGTTCAAATCTGGCCTCAAACACTTTCTAGTTGTGTGACCCTGGGCAAGTCATTTCACCCTGTCTGCCTCAGTTTCCTCATCTGTAAAATGAGCTAGAGAAGGAAATGGAAAAACACTCCAGGATCTCTGCCAAGGAAACCCCAAATGGGGTCATGAGACTTGGACATGGCTGAAAAACAACTGACAAATATCAGTAACTGTTTACCCCACATTGTGCTAGGTGCTAAGGCATGGGAGGCAAAGAAGACATGGGAGTAATTTAGTAATGTAAGCCCTATGCTCTCATTAGTCACCAAGACCAGAGTTCTTTAAAATAAAAACTGGGCTGAATTCCATGGCTTTTAACAACTCTCTGACCACCTAATTGTGGTATTGTAGAAAGATAACAAATATGGAATCTCAGAACCTGGGTCCAAATCCCAACCTTGATCTTTGTGGCTTGCACAACCTTGATAAGTCACTTTGTTTCTTCTGGCCTCAGTTTCCCTATCTGTGGAGTGAGAGGATTGGCCTACATGACCTCTAATTTCCCCTTTCCCCTTTTGAATCTATGACCTCTATAAAGTAGGTTTTAGGAGAGCTTCAGCCAGTCATAGCTGCTGCAGTAACAAACAGACCAACATCTGTATTTGCCTTGAGGACATGGACCAGCCACCACACCTTTGATCACTGCTTTCTTCAACATTCTCCCTAGTCTTTGTACAAAACTGGAGACCTTCTCACCCTTCTCTTGGGAAGTAGAAAGGGAGTCTCACACCTCAGCAGTCCCATTCCTATTCTGCATGTCCATCCTTCCTTCTTGGTGAAATACCTCATTATTTTTTAAATAACTATGCCTAGAGTTGGGGCTGGTAATTAGCCTACAGATCTCCCCCTCCCCACATGCACTTACCCTATTTGTTTAGGGACCAGGCAGGACTCAACATACAATTTCAGGCAGCATATTCAAGGCAGCAGCTTCCCTTCCCCCAGCATGTTATACCCACCCCCAAAGTCTGCAGAGTATTTCTAAAGGTAATCTAGTCCCATATCAATGAAAAAGTCTCAGCTATTAGTGAGCAGCTATTATGACTCACTCTTCACCCTCAAGCACACATTTAATGGTCCTTAGGTTTGTCTTATTGCTGTTTGCAAATGGTGCTGGTACCCCTCATGCAGAAATACAATCCTGGAAGATCCTACTTCTTCCCCTCTCACTTCCCCAAATATAATCTTTCTATCAGAGTCTCCTTCCTGATATAAAGAACCTGGATACCCTTTGGATACCCCACAGGGATGATAGGGAAATTCAATATCTTGCAGTGCCCAATCCTAGACACCAGTTCCCCTTATAAGCACATGGGCTTATAAGGCTGGGGACAATTTTATTAATAGACTAATAAATATAATATTGGAAGTTATGTCTATAGAAAATTGTATTATTTTCCTCTTCTGTTCTTTCCTTTATGACCCAAGTCATTACCACCTGAGTCAGTATTCCCCACTGGGTCTTAGAGTTTGGCAAAATTCCTTCCCTAATTTCTCCCTGCCCCCTCATGGTAGCTGGGATGAGTCTAAAAAGGAGAAGAAATGGTACCACATTTACACTCATATCCACATCCCCTCACCCTCACAAGAATGTTCTTCACCTATCCAAATTCTACACAACTTTTAAAGCTCAGCTCAAACCTGTCTTCATCTAGGAAGCCTTCTTAACTGTGCTAGCCCATGAGATTTAAACCTGAAAGGGACTTTAGAGATAAAAATAACTTTACATCATGCCATATTTGTATACATCTCATTTAATAACCTAGTTGAGTTCACTCATTTTACAGACAAGGACACTGAGGCTCATGAAGTTAAATGACTTGTCATGTAAGTAAATGGGAGGCTGGGATTTGAACCCAGTTTTCCTTAGCGCCCATTTCTCTCATCATTACACTATGACTATTCTTGGAGCTCCTATAAGACTTTCTCATTTGTCATTTGTCATCAATGTGTGCTAATGTTCTTTGTTTCACACGAGTGAAACCTGTTTCTCCAACCAGGTTGGAGGCGTCTTAAGTATGAGAATTCAGATTTCTATCTCTAGCATTGGGACAAGAACAGAGTTCCAGAATCTCAGAGATGGATGGGACCTCAGAGGCCACCTAACCTAACTGATACCTGGACAAGAAGCCCCTCTCTGATATACCTAGCAAGTGACCACTTGCCCTTTCATTCACACTTTGCTTGAAGACCTCCAGAAACAAGGACCTCCCACAACACCTGAGTGATCCCATTTCACTCTCAGATCATCCCAATTTTAGGAAGTTTTTTATCACAGCAAATCTACATTTTCTGCCACCTCAACCCACTGATCCTGATTCTGCCCTCTAGGGCCAAGCAGAAGACGTTGGTCTAATACCCTATTCCATATCATTGCCTTGCATGTACTTGAAGATAGCTCTCATGTTTTCCTCTAAATATTCTCTTCCTTGGGCTAAGCTCTCTCAATTTCTTTGGGTGATTCTCATAGGACATGATTTCAGGGGCCCTTCACCATCCTGGAGGCCCTCCAGCTTACCAATCTCCTTCCCATAATATGATCCCCAGGAGAAGAAGCAATACTTTAGAGATGGTCTATCCAGGACAGCATACAGTATAATAGAGAGGACAGGATAATCCCTTTCCTAGATGTGGGTGCCATGACTCATTTCAGCAAATAGCAGTATTTTTTGGTCTCCCTATGAAGCTGGTGGGTGGTACAATGGACAGAGTGTTGACCCTGGAGTCAGGAAGATTTGAATTTAAATTTTACCTTAGATACTGAAATATCTATATGACCCTGGGAACATCAACCTCTCTCTGTCTCAGTTTCCTCAATGCTAAAATGTGAATAATAATAGTACTTAATAAATGCTTTCCCCTTCTCAAATGTGGATAGCAATAGCACTTAATAAAAGCTTTCCCCTTTTTCCTTGACTCATGCTGAGTTTGTAGTCAACTAAAATTCCAAGGTCTTTTTCAGAGGAACTGCTATCTAAACATACCTCCTTCAACTTGTATTTGGAACATTGCATCTTTTTAAATTCCACTGTAGGACTTGGCATTTATTCCTATTAAAATTGTGTCTTATTAGACTTGGCCTTATGTTCTAGTCTAGTGAGATTATTTTGGGTACTGGCCCTGGCACCCAATGTGTTAGCTTCCTTATCTCTCTTAGGGGTCGTTGGTTGTTTTACTTGGTGGTGATAATTAATTTTCATCCTATTCTATCCCTATCTCTTTATTCACTCTTCAGAGTGCTCCATAGAAATCCTGGTTGAACTTTGGAATCTTTTAACAAAAACATCTAATAATAATAATAATAACAGCTAGTATTTTATAGCACTTTAAGGTTTGCAAAGTACTTCACAAATATTATCTCATTTGACTCTAACAACAAGTATAGGAGGTAGGTAATAATAATAATAATAATAATAATTATTATTATTATTATTATCCTAATTTTACAGATGAGGAAACCGAGTCAGACTGAGGTTAAATGACTTGCCCAGGGTCACACAGCTAGGAAGTATCTGAGGTTGAATTTGAACTCAAGTCTTCCTAATTGGGACCAGCCATCTACTCACTGTGTCACCTCAGTGCCTAATGACTCTCCACCAGGACCAGATACTCACCTTGTATAATTCAAGAGGAGTTGGTGACATGATTTCCAGAATCTCCTCCTTGACTGCCTGCATTTTCAAGCCTTCCTCGGCTGTCTTGGTGGGGACCACATGGCCCTCACTTGGATCCCGGGTTCCCTGCTGGAAGGTTCCTTTCCACCAGGGGCTTCGTCCAGTTGACCCTGATGATGGGTCCAAGGTCACAGGGCTGCCGTCTAGGCCCAAGCTGTGCACATTCCCTGTCATGATGGAAGCCTGTAGAGAATGAGCGAGTTAGGCAAATGTTATTGGAATAGTGCAAGTGTCTGCACTAGAACAGACCCCAAAAGGGCAAAATACAGTTGAGGACTAGGGAAGAATGGGAAGGTGGGTTTTTTTGGATAAAATGCAAGTATGAGTACAAGGTTAAGGTCCTTGTGCCTGGGCTGTCGCTCAACAGCTGTGTGACCTTGGGCAAATCAGCTTTCTAGTAGTCAATTTCTATTCCTATAAAATTATAGGGTTGGATGAAATGATCTCTATGGTACATTCCTGCTCCCCCATTCTGTGTCCAAAGTCCTAGAAAAGGGGGACAAATTCAGACATATTTACATTGGAAATTCTAGAGGGTCAGGTCAATACCAGGGTTCAGTCTTGGTCTGATGAGTACTCAGAATATTTGGTACCAAGCATTGAGATTGAATGACCACTAGGAAAGCCCCTCTGCCCCATAGCCCCTGTCTCCAAGTGCCTGCCACATTTTGCCATGAAAATGGCATTCATTTAGGTCTTTCAGGATTTTCACACCATAAGTGAGTGAATGATGAAATTATGATGTGGTGGAAAGACTAATGAGCTGGGCATCAGGACACCTGGTTCTGTTTCTTGCTACAAGAGAGACCTTGGGCAATTACAATCACAATAACTAGCATTTATATAGTCTTTTAAGGGCTCCAAAGCACATTACATATGTTAACTCTGTGACATATGCTACACATACATATGCTAACACAGGCAACAACCCTGTGAAGTGGGTGCTGTTATCATCCCCATTCTACAGATTAAAAAACAACAACAAAAAAAACTCAGGTACAGAGAATTTAAGTGTCTTGCCCAGTGTCACACAGCTAGTAAGTATTGGAGGAAGGATTTGAATTCGGGTCTTCCTGACGCTAAGTCCCATGCTCTAACCACTGGACAACCTGACTGTCACTTAGATTCTGTTTGCTCATTTCTATGATAAAAGATTGGACTAGACTTTCTCAAAAGGTCCTTCCAATGTCAATAATCTGTGAATTGGGAGTGGCTAAGTGGCACAGTGAATAGAGCACCGGTCCTGTAGTCAAGAGGACCAGAGTTCAAATCCAGCCTCAGACACAAAACACTTACTAGCAATGTGACCTTAACCCCAAATTGCCCTTTCTTGCCCATTCCAAAAAGGAAAACAAAAAACCCTAAAAAATTGAAATGAATTGAATTGAAAATTTAGCTATCCCCATAAAGAATAACTTTTAAAATTATTGTCACTAACCCCCTTAGCAGCCTCAGGGAATGAGAGTCTGGATGGGAAACAGGGGAGTCCAAGGATTCCTCATGTCCCCTTCTCTTGGCCAAACAAAGGGTCCCAGAGGAGGTGATATTGTGACTCATAGTAACCTACAGAAGATGATTCACAGATCTAATCTGAGCCCTGGCGCCATTCCGACAAATGTTTGTTTGAGCATTGCCTCCATCCCCAAATAATCCTAACGAGAGAGTGCCCAGGAGGCTGTAGGCTGGACCTGGCCACAGGAGCCTAAGGCTGAATTGCTGTAAAGCTAGTTTTCACCATGAAATTTTCACCATCATGGGTTAGTGAACAGTGAGCTGGCTTTGGATCCAAGAAATTACCTGAGTTAAGCCCCATCTCTGACATGTCCTGCTTGTATGACCTTGGGCATAAACTGTAAGTAATAGGGAAGTTGCCACCTTGCATTGGTAGAGATGAGTTTCCTCATCTGGGAGTTTCTTATACAAAGGAAACCATCGGTCTAGTCTCTATTGCTCTCCTGTTCTCATCCAAATCCTAGCCATCTGTCATGACCCACCTGACATCCTACCTCCCCCTAGAAACTTTTTTGGACTACAACAGCCCACACTGATGTCCCTCATCTTTGAACTCCTATTGTATATGTAGTCTGCCTAACACACTTAACTGCCCTCTAATATATGTGTTGGGGCAGCTTGGTAGATAGAACACCAGGCTTGGAGTCAGGAAGACTCATCTTTGTGAGTTCAAATCCGGCCTCAGACACTTGCTAACTGGCAAGCACCTGGGAAGTGTCCAGAGTTCCAGAATCTCAGAGATGGACAGGGCCTCAGGGGTCACGTAGACTGATTCATATCTGGGCAAGAAGTAATTCTTTCACGTAGCCAAAGTCATTCAGACTTTGCTTGAAGACTTCCAGAAACAAGGACCCCAGTAATTTCTGACGTAGCCCATTTCACTCTTAAATCACCCCAATTTTAGGAAGTTTTTCATCATAGCAAGTCTATGTTTCTGCCTCTCTACCCACTGATCCTGGTTCTGCTCTCTAGGACCAAGCAGAAAAGCTCTATTTGCCTCAGTTTCCTCATCTATAAAATGAACTGGAGAAGGAAATGGCAAACCACTCCAGTGTCTCTGTCAAGTCACAAAGAGTCAGACATGACTGAAACTACTGAACAACAATAAATATGTGTTATTTCCCCAGTTAGAGTGCAATAATATTAATTCTCATTTACGTGTAGTCTTAAGGTGACAAACTTTTTTATCAAGAACAACTTTATAAGAGAGGTAGCAAAAATACCATCCCTATTTCTCAAATGAGGGAAGAGGTTCTTAGAGGGTAAATGATTTGCCCAGGGGCACACAGCTAGTAAATTAGGGGGCATATTTGAACTCAGTCTTCCTGACTCCAGGTCCGGCACTCTATATACTGGGCCAGCCTTCAGTCTTGAAATGCACTTTTTCCTAGGCTTGCATGTCACTTCCTTCCCTCTTGGTTCTCTTCCTACACCAATAACCATTCCTCTGTTTTCTTGAATGTCTTATCTTCTACTTATCCCTGAAATGTGGGTACTTCTCCAAGGTTACACCAACATTCTACTCTTCTCTCTCTTTACATATTCTCTTTTGAAAACATTCTCCATTTTCATGCTTTTAACATTCATCCATTGGCAAAAAAGTTCCCAAATCTGTGTCTCCAACCCTGTCCATCAGCCCTGTATTTTTAACTTCCTTTTGGGGCATCTCATTTTGGATGACTTGTAGTTACCTCAAACTCAATATAATCCAACCCAAACTCACCAACTTATCCCTAGAAATGAAATTTATTACCTTACCCCCCTTTTAGCTGTCCTGTGTCTGTCAATGGTATCACCACTCCCCGTTATGCAAACTATACACATTGATCTTTAACTAGATAACCATTGGTAATTGCCTTCAGGACCAATTTAAAGATCCCTCCTCCCAAAAACACTAGTATTGTTGATTTATAGTCATACCTTTCTTGGATCAAAATTAGAATTTCCCAGCTAAACCCTCTACCTTAGTCACAAGATTTAGCTCTGAATAGATTTGAGTCTCTGAAAAAAAATTAAATCTACTCTCTAAGGACCAAGATTTGTTACCACTGGGAAGTTTGAAAAGGATTAAAAGATTTAGAACTAGTAAGGATCTTGGAAATCAGCTATTTCTTCACCCTTCTTTTATACATGCATCACAACTGATGACTAGAGATGTGGAGGGATTTACTGAAAGGCCTACAGGATGAGTCAGAGTTAGGAATCAAGCCTAGATCCTCCAATCCCAAAGCCAGATCATTGGCCACTCTACCACACTGTAGACTTTCAGAGTTCTGAGAGACTGCCCCATAATAGGAACTCCTTCTCTGTCTCAAGTATGGTCAGTTTGTGGATTGCCTCCCAAGGGTGATGGCATTTGGGAGAATACATAAGTTCAGACCTGTCCATATGAAGTTTAGCAGGTCAAATCACTTCTACCTAATGTGTATTTGTGTTGTGAGTGTGTTTACTCTTTAGTTCTGGGGAACTCTGAAGAGCAGTATTACACACACACACACACACACACACACACACACACACACACACACCATCTTAGGTTTTAAAAGTAAAAATTGCTTTCTTGAGAAATCATCTAAGCCTGAATTCCTCATTTCACAAAAGACAAAACTGGGACTCAAACAGATTAAATACAAAAGTGGGTTGTGTATATTCACACAGTTTGAATCCATTCTCCGTCCATTACTACCTATGAGACCTACAGGCAAGTCATAACCTCTTTGGGCTTCAGATGGTCCATCTATAAAATGAGGGGGCTGGACTAGAGGGCCACTGAGGTTTCTTCTTGTTTTAAATCCTATGATCGTCTGTGTGTGTGTGTGTGTATGTGTGTGTGTGTGTAATACTGATCCCCCAGAACATTGGATGACCTCCTAAGGAACCATCTAATTCTGTGTCTATGATCTAATGATCCTAAGATTCAGGGTCACAGATAGCTAGGATGCAAATCCAGGTCTTCTGGGTTCCAGTTCCAATTTTCTTTCTTTTTTATTTTGTATTATTTTTATTGACTTATTTATTGGTGTTATATGTTGGTTATATTTATTTACTGGTGTTAACAAATACCAAATAAAGTGAATAGTACTAACACAGAGGACTGTGCATAAAATGGTTATATTTGATTCTGTTATATATTGCTTGTTTTTCTTTTGAGAATGTTGTTCCATACTGCTTCATCACTTATCTCCCTTACACAATTGAAACTGATTTCTTGAGGTTCACCAGTAACATACAAATCACCAAATGCACCAAATGATCTTTTCTTCATTCTTATCTCCGTAGGCTCTTAAGATACTAGATCTAGGGTAAGAAGGGACCCCAGAGGCAAGTTTCCCTGATTTTTCTGCCATATAAAACATCCAACATGCAACTTTCAAAGTTGTTCTGCTTATCTGTGCTCCCTTCTACCATGCTTTCCAGTGTTCTTTCCATGGTGCTATGCACTTCCTTCTTGCCTGTGATGTGTATTAACCCATCAAATCTTCCCCAGAGGCCATTAACCCTAACCCTTTCAGATCTCTAATGCCAACCACTAAAGGCACTGACTTACCTCAATCTCCCTCAGAAGCTCAGACTGGCCGCATGTTTCCAAGTCCTCCAGAGCTTCTCCAAAAACACGCCAAAAATTATCCTCATGAGCGGGCTCCGGGCCGTTGTGGCGGCCGGGGAATCTGTTGTAACGTAGGAACCAAAGATTGTCAGCGCTCGCTCTTCTCGGGGAGGACGGAAGCCAGAAAGCCTAGCTCGCGGGGACCGCCAGCAAAGCAGAGACTTGAGGAGTCTTCATATACAAAAGCAAACAACATGAACTTTTCATCAGGCAAGGGAGTCCCAAATACAAAACCTTCATGCATTTACTACCAGGGCAACCGGCCCCTTCAGAGGATGCCTGAAGTTGGTGTAGCAATGTCAAGTTCGAGAGGGAAAAAAAACGAAAATATGCCTGAAGGAACACTGGAGGTTTGGGAAGACGTTTTTTTGGTGAAATAGAGAAGTGAAAAGGAAAAAAAATGATGCATTATGGGTGAACCAGGAGCTTCAGAGACTGGTTAGTACAAGGGCGGATGAGACAGGGCTGAGAGCTGAGACACAGAACACCTGAGAAGAGAGAGAAGAACACAGAGGATACAGACAGGGTGAGAAAAATGGTAACTACATAGTAGGTCTCCAGCGACTCAATAACAGAAAAGATGTAATAGAAAATGGTGGCCTTTGACCAGACACACAAATTCTGAGTGTTTCAATAAAATGTATTCACAATGTGATTTAGACTCATAGAATGTCAAGGCTGGAAGGAGCCTTAGAACACAGGATGTCAGAGTTGAAAGGGGCCTTAGAACATAGGACATCAGAGTTGGAAGGGACCTTAAAACACAAAATGTCAGAGCTGGAAGGAGCCTTAGAACAGAGAATGTCAGGGCTGGAAGGGACCATAAAACACAGAACACCAGAGCTTGAAGGGGCTTTAGAATATACGTCAAAACTGGATGGGGCCTCAGAACACAGATGGTTGGAGTTGGGAGGGACCCTAGAACATAGGATATCAGGTCTAGAAGTAAACAGAATACAGAAGAGTAAAAAATGGAATGTTGGAGCTGAAAGGAACTTTAGAAACCATTAAGTCTAGCCTCTTCATTTTATAGATGACTAAACATGCATTTCCCCAGAAAGAAGAAATGATTTAGTCAAAGTCATGTTTTTAGTGAAGTCAGGGTTAGGACTTAGGTCTCTTAATTCCCTTAATTCTTTCTACTATACCTTTCAAATTCACATGGAAATCTAACCATTGTCATTCAGACTGTCATAGAGTATGATCACTGGTTGGCTGTTGGTCTTGGGAATGTGCCACATGATTACACTGTCTACAAGGTGGGTAAAAAAAAGAGTTAAAGTTCAAAATGTCAGAAATATTCTGGAGAGTTTATAGTTTGAAAAATGGAGAATATGGCTGAAGACATGAAGACATTGGAGTCACGAACTTGAAGCTGAACTATAATATGCATTTCATGGCTCCATGATAATTACGTCTGAGGTATCCATGAGTAGGATGAAGAGGATGACCGCTGAAGGCTTACTTTGATGCCCAGAATAGGGACTAGTAATTTTAATCCCTGGGACAAACAGTCTCAAATTTGCCTGGGACAACTATACCCAGAAATTAATTTTAAAAGAAAAACTCCTTTGAAGAGGGTGGTAGGACATCATTACATGGCAGAGAGATAGAGACCCAGAGACCTCCAGGGTAGAGAGCATGGGATACTATGAGTGAGATCAGGGAGCAGCTCACCCTGAGTGTGGGCAGGGTATCATTGCCATAGGCAGTTTTCTGTTTTAACAGATTAACAGCACCTCCTGTATTTGCCATCCTGTTGCAAAGTCCTGCTTCCCCACCCTAGTTAAAACTCTATTGACGCATCTTATGGAGGGGAGTTCTCAGTGGGATATGAACTCTACCAGGTCCTACTGAGCTAGAATAGCTTTTACTATGAACTCAGCTTGGGACCAGCCTCCCTAAAATCACAGTCTTATCACCAGAAAGTTAGCCATCAAGTGATGAATTGCTCTGGCCATGCTTACTCATTAAGACTGACCCAGATTATGACTTACATTGATGGAGGTGTCCTCATGCTGATGAAATCATGAATTTTTTAGAGCACTGAAATATTCCTAAAGTATTCCAGAGTAAAGCACATGTGTGCTGGACTGTATGTTGTCTGAGATTCTGACTCAGAGGTGATAGCAAATATTTTAAACATTGGCTTCTTTAAGACACATGCTTCAATACTCTCATAAAAGATATTGGTTACTAAAGTGTGTATCCATTTTATTGAAACACTGTGCATTTCTAATTCTATCTACAGTCAATGATAGTACATACCCATTGATTAAATTTCCAGGGAAGTTTTTTGACTAATGGTTGGCCTTAGTTGTCAGCAAGGAGGGTATGAAACGAGTCCTGAGGAAGCTTCCTTCTGCCTCATTTTTAGTCTCCTTGTTATAAACAGAGGTGCCCCTTTATTCACCCCTGGGGTGTGTGCACCAGGTTCATTTTTCTCTAGGGGCATCAAGGGCAAGAGATAGAGTTTGGTGCTTTGAGGTCACGGACTCTAAAATCCTCTGAAATAGCTGGGGAAATAGGAGGGACTCCTTGTAAGCCAAAGGTCTCATTCTTGAGAAGTTATCCATCAGGGGCCTATCCACCCAAGTGGAAAAACAAACAAGCCGAAAAACAACTACGAGAAAGGAATCACCTTCTGTGACCCATACATACTCCTGTAAGAAGCTACTGAAGGAGCTTTCTTGATTGAAGTGGCCATAGGGATTTATCTCTCCCTCTCTGATGCTAAGCCCTGGGTCAGATTTCATTTCACTTTCAAAACACATAAGCTTTGCTCACACACACATACTCTTTGTTCATTCTGAAAGTGACCAGGAGCTAGTCCTTCCTTGGGGTAACTGCTGGGTCTCATCAGATACCTAGAGGACACCAGTCAGTCCTGGCAACATCTATTCTTTAAGTCTCTGGTCACAGATTTCTGGAAGAGAAACAATTTAGACCAGAGAAGCCAAAAATCAATCCCTCAGTGAAAGAACATCTGGTTTGTGTTTTGTTGTGGCTTTCACACAGTGTTGGGAGGCACTGACCAGGAACTGCAGTGATATGAAGGTTAGCTTACACTAGTCACTGTGTCCTGGTGTCTTAACGGACAGACATTTCTCCTCTGTTAAAGTGTGTGTGTGTGTGTGTGGGGGGGTAACAGGGTGGAAGACTTAGGGGATACATAGACACATTCTTATCATCATCATGGTCAAGGCTCATGATAACTATTACATTTGCACCATGTTTTACCAAGTTTAAGAGGCATTTGACTCTTAACACGGTGGCAGGGGTGAAGAAGGAAGAGAAAGGAGGGTGGGTAGTGCAAGTGTTTTGTAGAGAAGGGAAACTGAGGCTTGAGAGGTGATCACAGTCTCAAAATGTGCTGAAAGGAGTGTCAGAGCTGGAGGGGCCCTAGATCATAAAATGTCAGAGCTGGAAGGGGGCCTAGAACCGGGAATGTCAGAGCTGGAAGGGTCCTTAGAATAGGGAGAGTCAGAGCTGGAAGGGGCCTTAGAAGCCAAAATATCAGAACCTGGAGGGGCCTTAGGGGCTGGAATGTCAGGGTTGGGAAGGACCCAGGAGCTCACCTAGTCTAATTCTCTCCTGAAATATGAAATAATTAAGGTTCTGTTAGTACCAACAGCCATTGGTTTATTTATGTATCCACCTCCCAGGTTATCCGGATCATTACTTCCTTCTTAGCAAACAGAAATCAGTTTGAATGGCACAGAGATGGGTGAAGGATAGCTGGGACTTCCTTTGGGGGAGGCAGTCTCTTTCATTCTTTTCATCGGGAGGCAGGCTCAGGGTCTCATTGAAACAAACAGTTCTCCTTTGTCAGAGAGCTCCAGGCAGAAAGCTAACGAGCAAATGGGATAAGAAATGCTCCCTGCTCCCAAATGGAGCCCCAAGGTCCTAGACCATGCTTGACCCAAGGCGAGTCCCCAGGCTAAGTGAACAGGCTTTTCTATAAATGGCAGCATGTGTCCAAAGGACCTTACTGTTAATGGGCAAGAATAAAAGGAGACAAATGCCAGAGTGACAGGGTCCTGGGGCCAAGGTGAGGGTGGAAGGAAAGGAAAGGACCAGGAGATTATCTGCAGACAGACAGGCCCCTACTGCTCTCAGAATGGGAGGAGAGAGAGCCTTCCCCCTGGAGGTCCTGGATTGAGCTAGTCCCATCTTGGCTCTCTTTGTTCCCTACTCCAGTCGTGATTTTTGGAGGAAACAGCTTTTTAATTCAGCCAAACTCAACAGCTGCACACATCTAGTTTCCTTAGAACTGTGGTTCTTAATTTGGGTTTTATGAGCCTCTTTTTTTAAAGTTCCTTTCTTTAAAAAAATCAATTATTTTATTTATTCACAATAGTTAATGTTTTTTTTCATGTAAAAGATATTTCCACAATGAACTTCTTAAAAAAATATTTTGACAACTATATTTCAATACAATTGATTTTCTTTGTAATCCTATGTATTTTATTTTATGCATTTGAAAACATTATTCTGAGAAGAAATCTATACTTCCTGCCAGATTGCCAAAGAGCAGGTAGGTGGTGCAGTACGTAAAGCTCTGGGTCTGAAGTTGGGGAGACCTGAATTCAAATCTGGTCTCACATACCTCCTTCCTAGCTGTGTGGCCCTGGGCAAGTCACTTAACCTATTTGCCTCAGTTTCCTTATCTGTAAAATGGGAATAATAATAGCACCTACCTTTCAGGGTTGTTTTGAGGCTCAAATGAGATAATTCTTGTAAAACACCTTGCAAACCTTAAATTGCTATAGAAGTGCTAACAGCTAGCTAGCATTTATACAATGCTTTAATAATAATAATAGCTAACATTTCTAGAGCATTTGCTATATGCTAGGCATTGTGCTAAGCTCTTTACAATTCTTATCTCATTTGATCCTCACAACAATCTGGAAAGGTAGGCACTGTTATTATCCCCACTTTTCAGTTGTAGAAAGTGAGGCAAATGGTAGTTAAGTGACTTGGCTAGGGTCACACAGCTAATAAGTGTCTGAAGCAGAATTTTAACTCTGCTCTTCCAGACCCCAGGTCCAGAGTTCTATCCATTGTACTATCTACCTGCCTTTAATAATAGGTGTTAGTTATAATTAAAGGGATTTCTGATACAAAATAAATTCTGCTCTAGGACAAAAAGACAGTCAGGGATGATGTTTGAGATGGTGGAGGTTTTTTCCTCCTTCAGTTTGGGTCTATTCCCAGAGTCTTAGGAGGCCAGGAAAGCCCCTAGTTTTATTTGTTCTAGTTTTCCAAGGACAGACCTGGCCCGGCTCTGAGCCAGAGCTCTGGGCGGGCAACAGGACCAGGTGCCCTCTTCCTTACAGCCCTCTCCTCTGAGTCACAGGCATGAGGGAGCTGGCGAATGCAAGCCTGTCCTCACTACTGGCAAAATGCCCTGTGGCAGTGGAGTGGCCTGCCCATGAGGAAAGCACTTCATTCCAGGGTTCTGCTGGAGGTGTGACAGCTGACTGGGAAAAGGGGGAGTGTGACACTACAGTGTGGAGGTCTAAAAGGCAAGCCCTTGGGAAGCAGGAAGGGGAAGGGGAGAGGGAGCAGAGCCAGCTGACGTCCTGCCGCCCAAGCGGTTGGGTTCTCTGATGGAGGCCTGGCCCATTCTGCACAGAAGAGACAGGCCTTAGAGGTGGATGGAACCTTAGCTTTCTGACAGGAAAGAAAGAAACCGTGTTCTTCCTCTTCACCCCACCCTCCCTCTGCCTTCTACTAAACAGGCTCAAGAGAGTAAATGTTGATTTTCACCCTCCCGCTGTCTCATCCCCTACAGACCTAGTGGGCTTGTCCCATTCATCCTCAGGGAAGTTCCCGTCCGGGTAGGGGTAGCTGGTCTTTCTGGGCTCCCCAGGAGGGGGGCTGCTCTTCACCCTACTGGGCCGCCACTCCTGGGGATGCAGGCTGATTCCTGCAGCTGGAGGTACATACGTGCCTGTGGATAGAGCAGAGAAGGGAAAGGCCAACAGCTCACGAGGCCTCTGGGATGGGGGAGTCAGAGAACTCCAGGAAACCGTCTTTATTTTTTATCAGCTACCTTCTCCTCCTTCTCCTCCACCTCCTACCAGACTGTCCCTAGGAAACACTAGACCTGCTCCCAAGATGAGGCCTTTATCCTCGTTTATTCCGCTTTTCACCCACACGCTCTGCTGTGTTCTCTCCCCTGGGCCACTCATGTAGGGAACCTTCCCTGACCACCCCAGCCCACAGGAATCTATCTCTCTGTGAGTTTCCTGCAGTACTTAACATTGATACCACATGATTTAGCACCTGGCTACAGGTCAAGCTTTCAATCATTGTTTCATGTAATAATGATAAGTATGCCTGTAGAGCATTATGGTTTACAAAACGCACCTGTCTGATTACTGTTTTTCACATACCGTCCTCCATCTTCCATGGCTGTCTCTGACTTCCCTGTCTCTGACTCTTAGAAATATGTGTGTGTGTGTGTGTACACACACACACACAATTCACATATATATGTGCATATATGTATACATACACATGTGTATGTTATACATGCAATATTTTGTTACATACAATTTATAGGTAATACATGTATATATACAGATATACACAACATATAGGCAATATATGTCTATATAGTGTGTGTCTATATATACATGTATGTGTGTATATATTTGGTCTCCTCCATTAGTACCCAGTACATAGTAATGGCTTAATAATTGCTTGTTGATTGATTACTTTCCTAGCAATAATTCTTTAAAGTAGGCCCTGGGTTATTATTCTCATTTTCAAACAAGGAAACTGAGGCAGCTATTTGTTGGGGAATATCTCTCTTTCTCAAGTCATATAATAGGGTCACAATAAGAACTTTGGTCTTCTGACTTATGGGGGCTAGTCTTGTCTCCCCAACTAGAACTCATCAGTCTGATCCAATATAAATTCATCAAGCACTTGATATGTGTAATAGAGCACTGGGTTAGGTTCTAGGATAGAAATGAATCAATTCCTGCCTCTCAAGATGCTTACATTCTAATCGAGATACGAGTGTGGGCATGTGTATGGGGGCAGGAGGAGATATAACACACTCATGGATAAACAAATATAAAATGCAGATAGACAGTTAGGGCCTGATTAGTATGAATAATGAAACCTATGAAGTGGTCACATTTTTTGAATTTTCATTACATATTTCTATTGGGCTATAACCAATCACCATATTTTACATATAATTATGTTGCAATGAGTGTAAATTAGAATAATGCCACCACTTCATTATTCACACTAGGGTACATGATTGGGATCCCCTGTAATTTCAAGAGGGAAAGAGACTAATAACTAGGGATTAAGAAGGGCTTCATGGTTGGACAACTAGGTTGTGTAGTGGATACAGCACAGCGTCTGGAGTAGGAAGACTCATCTCCCTGAGTTTAAATGTGTTTAAAGTGCCTCAGACACTTACAAGCTGTGTGACCCTGGGCAATTCACTTCGCCCTGTTTGTCTCAGTTTCCTCATCTGTAAAATGAGCTGGAGAAGAAAATGACAAACCACTCCAGTATTTTTGCCAAGAAAACCCCAAATCAGGTCAATCAGATCAGGAAGAGTTGGGTATGACTGAAATGATCCAACAATGGGCTTCATGGAGTAGGTGGTACCTGAGTTGAGTTTTAAAGGAAAAATCTTAGAGATGGAGGTGAAGAAGCACATTGCAGACACAGCAGAGCACCCACACAAAGGTATGGAGGTGGAAGATAGACTGCTAGATTTGGGGAATGGTTAGTAGGCCAGCTGTGCTAAAGAATTCACCAAGGGAGGTAGTATGAAATTAGGATGGAAAGGCAGGTAGGACCCAAGCTATAGTGGGCTTTAAGTGGCCATCCTGAGGGCTTCATTTTATCAGTCATTAGGAGCTAATGACAACTTTAAACAAGCGTCAAGTGTCAAGGTTAGATTTATGTCTTGGGAAGAGTATTTTGGTAGCAGTGTAGACGACTGATTGGAGAGGGGTTGCCTGGAAGCTAGAAGACCAAAGAAGAGGTTAATAAAATATGTCGTCCTCAAGGCCTTGAATTAGGGCATTGATCATGAGTGTGGGGTTGTGGAATGGATGTACAAGTCAGAATCAATAGGACTTGGTAACTGACTCAGTGAGGGGGTGAGAGGGAGGGAGGAGACAAGGATGACTTTCAGATGGGAGCCTGAGTACCTGGACGGATGGAGGGACCTTGAAGAGGTAGGGGAGTTTGCAGCAACAGTGACATATAGATGGGAAGATGGCTTCTGTTTTCGACATGCTGAATCTGAGATACCAATGGAACATCCAAGGAAGATGTTGAGCAGGCAGCTAATGATATGGGACAGCTCGAGACAGAAATTAAGGTAGGAGCTATAGATTTGAGAGTCATTTGCTTAGAGATGACAAGAGCTGGTAAGCTAACCATGAGAGAAAGCATGAACAAAGAAGAGAAAGGACCTGCAGAAAAAGCCTTGGAGGCCACCTACACTTGATGGGCAAGAGGGGGATGCTGATCCACAGAAAAGCTGGAGAAGGCATGGTCCGAGAAGTGGGAAGCCCAGGAGAGAACAGGGTCATACAAGCCAAGGAAGTAGAGAATATCCAGGAGGAAAGGGCGGTCGATAATGTCAAAAGCTACACAGAGCTCAGATAGAATGAGCACTCAGAGGATGTCACTGAATTTATCTGTTAAGGGATTGCTGGTAATATTAGAGAGAAAAATGTCTTCGGAATGGAAATTTGGGAAGTCGGATTGCAAGGAGAGATAGAGAAGGAGTGGATGAGGAAATGGAGTTAATGGATGCCTCTTTTCAAGGTTGACTGGGAAAGGAAGAAGAGATGGAGCTGAATAGATTGAAGGGATAGCAGGGTCCAGTGAAGGATGGGGAAGGTCTATCTATGTCTGTGGGCAGAAGGAGAGAACCAATGGATACAAATATATTAAACATGAGAGAAACAGACAAACACAGAGATAGAGAGAGAGAGAGAGAGAGAGAGAGAGAGAAGATATACTACCAGAAGAGATGGAAGGGTGGGATCAATGGCTCAGGTATTGAAGTTGACTTTGGCTGCTTTTCCAGAGAATGAAGCAAAGAACAAGAGGACAAAGAGTAATACAGAGGGGATTTGAATGAGATGAGGGGACTCATGACAGCCTCATTTCCTCAGCAGGAGAAAGGATGCATTAGTTTTAGTTAGGGACTGATTGAGGTTGGACAATATTTGCAATGGGCCCAGTTGGCATGGCTGTGTGACTTTTTTCTATTGTGTTCAGCATTCAAGTAGAAGCAGAATAGATGTATGATGAGGGTTAGCCCAGGGTTGATTTTTAACTAGGTATGAATCATGATAGGGCAAGAAGCAAGGAATTCACAGATAGAGGGTATGCGCTAATCAACTATAAGGTCAAGATTATGAATGGTGGAAAGTGAGTCCAGAGAAGGGGTGACAGACTAAAAGAATAAGGAGGAGAGGAAGGATTGGAGATCATAGTGAGAAAGAAAAATAGATTTAGGAGGAATAAGGCAGAGGGAGAGATGGAAAGATAGGTTATGATTCAAGAAGATAATTTCAAGATTCTAGGTCACAGTGCAAGGCCAGTTATAGGACATGGTGCTAATCAATGTGTGACCATCCCAATGAGCAGATTAAGAAGAATGAACACTTAGGGTGACCATGAGAGCTGAAAAGGTGGATGAAATGGAAGGCCCAAACATTCAAGGTATATGTCGAAATGCCCAAACATGAGGGTAGGGGCTAGGGTGGGGAGGAATACTATGAGCTAATTACTGAATTTCTTGAGAAAAGAGGGATAATGACCTGGAGATTGTTAGGTGACTAAAAGAAGATTGAGTTTGATGATAGTAAGGGATGAGGGAGGACCCCCTCAAAGAAGACATTACTGAATGAGGAGGGCAAAGAAACAGCATAGAAGTGGCATGTGTAGAGGGCTGGGGAGAACAGGAAAGGAACTCTTTGGGGCACTGGAGATGGTAGCTAGGAACTCAATGTCTTTCTTGGGGAGACTGCTTGCATAAAGATGGAAAGAGTGTGATATGAAGAAATCTAGGATGAAGGGAAGGTAGTCATCACAAATAGTAGTGGGGCAGGGATGGCTCTGGGTCTGAGGAAGCCAGGCGGTCTAGTGAATGGAGGGCTGGACCTGGATTCAGGAAGACCTGAGTGGGAATCCTATCTCAGACACTCCTAGCTACGTGACTCTGGGTAAATTATTTAATTGCTCTGGGCCTTCCATTTCTTCATCTATAAAATGAGTGGGTTGAATTCCATGGTCTTTAAGGTACCATCCAGCTTTCAATCTAGGATTCTTTGAGCCACAATGGAATGGCAGAATGGAAGAGGATTAGAGGGGTGTTGAGGTAGATTGGAATGAAAGTATGGGGAGAGGTATGGAGAGGGGAGGGGAGGGAGTGAAAAATAGTCTAGAATATTAGAGCTAGAAGAGCCCTTTGAACACAGAACAAGAGAACAGAATAGAACTTAAATCATAGAATCACAGTACCATGCCACCTGGAAGGAATTAGAGACAAGATTTAGTCTAACCTTCCCATTTTACAGATGACAAAAGTAAGGGCCAGAGAAGGGAAGCTACTTGCACAGTGAATGAGTAGCCATCCTTGGTCTAGAACCCAAGCTCCAAAGGTAGGCTTTCCACGGTACCATACTGCCTCCTGGAGGAACCCCTCCTTCAGGGAGATGAGAGGAAAGGGAATCTTTTCCCTGGCAGGGTTTCCTTTACAGACAAAAGGAAATTATAGCTCCTGGGAACAGACCAGGAAGGAGCCAATCCTCTGAAGGGGGCCTGGAAAATGCCTGGAAAGCAGTGAGAACCAGGGAGGTGGCGACATTCCCTCAAAGAAACCACAGAGGGGCTGTTTGCAGAGCTGTCTGCAGAGGAAATTAGCCAACTCCCTGGCCCAGGCTGAGCCGACTCGGAGCCCCCCATTTCAGAGAAATTTCTGTAGCTCTTCCCAGAATAAAAAAAAAAACCCAGAGGAAAGCATCACACACAGTGCCATGTCTTCTCCATGAAGTGACAGGAAGAGGTCAAGTAGCATTTGATTACAAGCCCTCGACCTTCCTGGGAAAGGCTAAGCTAATAGCCCAGTGGTAGAAATGCCTGTGGACAATGCCATTCTTTGAAAATGTCAAGGTCTCCTTTCTGCTCCCTCCCTGCCTGGGGCCTAGGCAGCCTCTCCAATGTTTCAAAGGTTAAGGAGTCCATCAGACACTCGGGAAGGGGGCCAGGCGCCCTGAAACCAGATGGGAGCAGTACCAGGCCTGGGAGGAAGGCCAAACCACTTTTCTCAGTCTTCCTCCTTAGGAGGAGAAATCCACAGAGGCTCTTAGGGATGCGGGAGGAGGGGGCATGTTGCAACTGGCAGGGCTGGAGCAGGGGGTGGTGGAATGCATGCATTTCTTTCAGAGATCTCAAACTCAGCGGAAGGGGTTGAGAGGAAAAGATCAGCAATGATTACAGTGATCTAGGACGAATAATAATGATGATCATTATTGGTATTAATTAGCAGTGTGTGTCTCCCTCTGACACAACTGTTTATGTGGCCTCTGACACACACTGGAGGAGCCTGGACAAGTCTCATAACCTCCCAGTGCTCTTGGAAACTCTAAGATGGGTTCTTAAACTGTGGGCCATGGACAAGGGGTCAGTAGATCAATAGCAAGGGTGGTCTAGGAACTTGGATAGGAAAAACATATTTCATCTTCACTTTTTATTAGCCTCTAAAATTTAACATTTCACATATTTTATACATTAAAAAAAACATTATTCTGAGGAAACCATAGGCTTCCCAGATGGCCAAAGGAGTCCATGACTCCCAAAAGGTTCAGAACCCCTGCTCTAAGACCTGAAGTATAGAAGGTGAGGACTTACATGAGTAGAAGGAGGACCCCCAAATCCTAAGTCTCACTCCCCCAACCCACTCATTTTCTAGATGAGGAGCTGGGTTCAGAAGAGAAATGAGTTGATGACTTGCCCACGGTCATACATCCAATGGTCATTGACCCAGTCAATGGGCTTTTCTGAACTGTCTCCTAGGTAAGTGCCAGGTGATGCTTAAGTGCTGGGGAAACAACAAAGGGCAGAACCAGCTCCTACCCTCTAGAAGTTCACTTTTTAATGGGGAGACAATGGCCCAGTTTCACAGATGAGGAATCCTCTGAGGTCCAGGGAATTTGGGGCATTTGTCCGAGCTCACAAAGGAAGCAATGACTGGGGGCTGAGACTTGACTGCTATGTCTTTTGACTCTAAATCCAAACCAGCTTCTCTTGCATCACACTACATCAGGATATATGTTTTTGAAGATAATTAGCAGTCCCTGAGATGGTGCAATGGATAGAGCATTGGGTCTGGAGTCAAGAAGACCTGAGTTCAAACCTGATGCCTCAGATATTTACTAGCCATGTGACCTTGGACAAGTCACTTCACCCTGTTTGCCTCAGTTTCCTCATCTGTAAAATGAACTGGAGAAGGAAATGGTGAACTGTCCTGTATCTTTGCCAAGAAAATCCCAAATGGGGTCATGAAAAGTTGAACACGACTGAACAACAACAACAAAGCAAGCCCTGAAAAGTCTAGTATTTCAGAGGATCATGGGTTTAGAATTGAAAGGGATCTAAAGAATCTAGAGTCCAATCCCTTCATTTCACAGATGAGGAAAAAGAGACCTAGAGAGGATCAATTCAATAAACAATTATTAAGCACCTACTATGTGCCAAGCACTGTGTTAAGCTCTGGTTAAATGACATCTACCAAGTGTTTGAGGTAGGATTAGAACCCAAGTCTTCCTGAGATCAAGGGCACTGTCCTATGTGCTATAATCTAGGAAGACCATTCACTAAGGGGCAGAGATCCCAATCAGACTTCAGGGAGAGAATGTCCCCAAGACGAAATCATGGAGCTATGGTCACAGTAAATAATAACAAAAACAAAGCACCTTCAGACTTGCATGGTTATGTCATAGCTCTCAGAAGTCTTCCCCATTCTTCCTTTTATTTGAACCTTGCAGCCCTGGGAAGCGACACTATCATCTTCATTTTAAGGTAGCATGGCCAGACGAGGGGAAGTGACTTGACCCAAGTGACCCAATGATGGTGGAGCTGGGCTTTGAGTCAGGGTTAGTGCTCTTTTCTCTGCACTGATAAACAAATGGCTGATTGTCCCCACTACCAATGGGTTCCATCAAACAGTCTCACCTAGTGTGTGTGCAGAGCTAGCAGTTATCCTAGAATTCCATGAGATGCCCAAAGGCTCTATGAACATGAAAGGGATCTGAGTGGTCATCCTGGCTGACTAATTTTACAGATGAGGAAACTGAGGCCTTGGGAGTCTAAGTGACTTGTCCAAGTTCACAAAACTAGTGATCACAAAATTAGGTGGGATTTGAACTCTGGTCCTCCTTATCTAGAGTCACTCCTTATCTAGAATCACTCCTTTCTGCTTGCACAGTGCTGCCCTATACTAGAACCCACATCAATGGTCTTTCCACTGTACTGCCC
Source organism: Petaurus breviceps papuanus (assembly GCF_028583685.1). NCBI lineage: Eukaryota > Metazoa > Chordata > Mammalia > Diprotodontia > Petauridae > Petaurus > Petaurus breviceps. The sequence continues at coordinate 19,851,398 of NW_027185761.1, forward strand.
TGCCAATTGTTCACCACTGAATTTCTAAGAAGTGGTTAGAAAATTCTATAGACGTCTCTTGGGATTTGTGAAAAACTCTGAAGGCTTGACAATCCTACTTGACACTGTGGTCAGCATTTCTGCTGGGAGCAAAATTTTTTTACTTTTGGGAGTACCCCAAAAGGGCACAATCCTATCCTTGTGCCTTCCATCTTTTAAACTCCTTCTCATTCTCCCACAAGTAGGCTATTTTAACATGAGACAAAAGGAAAAGGCCTTAATTGTCATTGCAGCACAGATTGGGGGAGGAGGGGGAGCAAGTACCCACTCAGGCACCCCAACTCAAGTAGCTTTACCTTGACTCCCATAGCCGCCCTCTGCCCCGGAGCCATCCCATGATTCCATGGCGCTGTCTATGCTGGGCACAGTAGTGGCGTAGATCTCGGCCAGCTTTCCAGGCTTCTGTGCCTCACTGATATCTTCCTCTGTGTCACTGGCTTCATTCAAGCCCCCTGACTTCTTAGCGTAGGACCCTCCTGAAAATGAGAGAACAAGTTGGTCCTGCTGAATTTAAGGACTAATGAAGACTATATCTGGGATAAAAGAGATCTCTCTGCCTCTCCAATCCCTGCTAAATCTGGTAAAAATGAAAAGAAGAAGAAGGGAGAAGGAGGAGGAGGAGAAGGGGGAAAAAGGAGGAGGAAGATGGAAGAAAAAAACAAACAATAAGAAAGAGAAAGAAAGAAGGAAAGAAACAAAGAAAGGGAAGGGCTTGGCTTAACTCAGGACTTCACACGTCCAGATGGAAGCTACTGCCTTCCTACTCATGCCTGTCATAGATCATACTTGCTCGAATGAAGCTGTCATTATCAGTCTGACTTACTTTTATAGACCTGAAAGGGACCTTAGAGCACAGAATGCTCAAGTGAGAGGGGTCCTAAGGCCACAGAAAGTCAGGGCTGGTACACCCATTAGGTCCTAGTATGTTGAAGCTGGAAGGAACCTCATCATAGACAGGTCGCTTGGCATGGAGATATCTGTTTGTAATCCATGCTAGTGGGGAGGCCAATACTGGTAGGCCACTTGAGCTCAGGGGTTCTGAGCTACAGTAAGGTAACCTGGCATCAATATGGTAAACACCCAGGAGTGAGGGTGCCAATTAAAATTAAAAGTGTGTCATGCATATCATTTTTTCTCAGGAGAGCTGGTTGTTAAATATTTACCAACAGGCTGCCTAAGGAGGGATGAACCAGTTCTGGCCAAAATGGATGCTGCCCTTTCGTCCTGGATGAGATGGGGAGACCCAGGACCCAACCTCCCTTCCTTCCCTTCCCCTCTCTATCCCATCTTATTCCTCCTTCCTTCAGAAAACAAAAAACACAGACCATTAAAGCATCAAATCATAGAAAATAAAACGATTATAGAACATAAGATCTTAGATTTGGGAAGAACCACAGAAACCATCTGATCCAACTTTGTTGTATTATACTAGAGAAAACTGAAGCAAAGAGAGGGGAGCTGAGATCAGGTTAGACTTGAGGTCAACAGAATCCCAGGACAATCCTATGCTCTCAAAGCCCAACTGTTAATATGATGAGGGAGTCAAGACAGTTGAGCTGTATGTCTACCCCCCAAAGGTAGCAGCTGTTGCTTAAAAGGTAGCAGCTGTTGCTTATGACCCTAAGAAGGCCAGCAGCTTCTTTCCAACTCTTAGTCAGCTTGCTGGGGATATCAGATAAAAGCAGGGACAGACTAATCTTAACCTGACCTGGCAGTGACTTAGCTGTGGGTTTTGAAGAAATATGAGCCAGCAGGCAGAGGAGAACACAGTGTTGAGGGTCAGTGATGCACTGAGGTTCAGGTTTCCCCACCTCTCTGTGTTTGTGCTCTCCTGTGTTGGGTGGTTAACTGGGAAAGTCAGAAGTTCTTGGCACTTGACTATGCCCTGGGTAATGGCCCTCAGTGCATCCTTCCTTATTTTCTCAGGCACTCCTATCTCAGAGTTTAACAGGCTCTGACAGAGTAAGAGAAATGTTCTGAATTATAAGTTGCTAAATTCAGTAAATCTACATGGTATTTTTCCTCAAAAGATTTCAAAGCACCTGCAGCCCAGTGGTGTGCTGAAACCAGCTCGAACATGCTCACAGGAGCTGATTGTTAAATCTTCAGTGTGAGCATTTATACCTTAGAAATGGGGAAACACTAAAAATCAGGGCTTGATTATTTTTTTGACTTTCTAGATTTAAGAAAGTGATGGAGATAATTGATACAGAAAAGTCATGCCGATTAAAATTAAAAGTATGCCATGCATATATTTTTTTTTCTCAGGAGAGCTGGTTGTTAAATATTTACCAGCACATGTTTGCTGTAGCCCTGCTTATTTACCAATGTGGCAGGGATTGGACAGGAATCATTCTTTCTGTTTTACAGATGGTGCAGCTGAGTCACAGGGAGGTTAAGCATGTACTTCAGTATCCCACAGCAAGTCATTGGTATGGCCAACAACGTAACTTTCTTCCCTTCTGATCTCCTTGCTAAGTTCCATCCCTGCTTTAGAATAATCATGATTTTTTTAGGTTTTCCCCTAGCAGATCATTATAGTACCACACATAGGATGTATAGGGTAGCGTGCACATTAGCTTGTGTTTAACCCACTCATTTTACAGACGAGGGGAATGAGACCCGGACAAGGGAAATGATTTGCCCTGGGTCACATACCAGGACTGGAACCAAAACTAGTGTTCAGCCGTCTCAACATAAACAAGAAGTGACTTAGGGAGCTATCTAATAATACTCCAATCCTCCCACGGGTCTGTGAACTCCTCCATGCCTACCCATTTTATGTGAGCCCATTATATGTGATAACATTTCATGTCATCCTATAAATTCACCAAAGTAACTCCCTTCCCCCCCCCCCCCCCCACCCAGCCAAGAATGTTGGGAGTCTTCCAGCACATTCCAAATGAGAGGTGGGGGTTGTGTGTGATAAAATTCAATGTGATGGAAAGTAGGGATTTCGAGTCTATAATGTAGCAGATGCCCCATTTCCAACCCCAGCCCTTGCCTGCTCCCAGAAACTTAAGCTACTTTTGTCTACAAGAGATATGTTGATATACTTACGATCCATTTGTTTTTTGATCTTGAGGGTGACTGTTTCCCCTGCCATTTGGAGGAGGTGGATGGCTTCACTGAGGGGCTTGCCCTTAAGGCTCACATTATTGATGGCTAAGATCCGGTCACCAACGTGGATGGCCCCAGTCCTAAGGAGATGGAACAAAGGCATAGGAACTGGCATTAGATGCAGGAAACTGTCCCTCAGAGCCCACAGGGGATGCAGTCTGAAGGGTCAGCCTGATCTCTTGCTTAGCAGACAAGGCCTTACAACCGTCTGTCAGAAGCAAAAGTCCATCATTCTTGTCTAGGCTCAATGTTCCATCTCTCACCTCTATGCCTTTGCATAAAATGGTCTTCTATGTCTGAAATGTGTTTCTTCACCCCTATTTCTATAAAATCTATATCTATAGGATATAGATATAGAACCTATAGAGTATATAGAATCTATATATGTACATATGTAGGATATATAGACTATATCAATACAATATAGAGAACATGTAGACTTTATATCAATAGAATATGGACAGAGAAGATATAGAATTTATATCTATAGAACACCAAACTTCCTTTAAAGCACAGGTCTCCTGTTTCCTGGTCTCCTCTTCTAGTTAGCATTCTCCCTCTTGAAATTACATTGTATCACTTTGTGTTTACTTACTTGTACACAAGTTATATCCTTCAGTAGAATGCAAGCTCCCTGAGGGCAGGAGTGGTTTCATTTTTGTCTTCATATTCCTAGTGCCCAGAACAGCAGGTATTCTGCTCAGTTGTTGAATTTAAGAATTTTCTCTGTAGGACTGGGTCTGCTCTTCCCATATTCCCTCTTCTCTTCCTTCTCCTGGCTCACCCAGTCAAATAAAGTTGGGATAGTTTTTGCCTACCCCCTTCTGCCTCCCTCCCCTCCATCTAGCACAACTCTACCCATCCTTAAAGGGTCATCATAAGGTACAAATTTCTCCATGATGCCTTCCCCTGACCATTCCGGATGTCATATGAAAGTATATATTATAATGTCTACCATACAACTTATCACATAATAAAATATATGCCTTTATTTTGTTGCCTATGTGTGAATTTTATCTGATGAGCTATGAGACTGAGCTGCCTAAGGACTGTATTGTTCATTTTTTTCTGCAACCACTGGAGAGCTCAATATGATGCAACCATATCAAGAGCTTTTACCAACCGAATGGTTCCTTCACTGACCACATCATCCGGCAGGTGGCCGAGGACCTAACTAGTCTGTTTCAGGGACACTCAAGGCTTTTCTTGACTGTTCCCTATTTTCTCTGATAAAGCTAACTAGCCTTTGGCAAAAATAACTATCCTTTCACCAACCTGGCTGACCTCTACTAGATGTTCCGCAATTTCTCAAAATGCTTCCTAGCCCCAGACATCACAAAACTTCAGGACCATGAGGATGACATCTTGCCTCCCGGACATCATGCCTCTGTTGAGGCCACTAGATGGCGCCATGGTGCACAGAGCACTGGTCTTCCAGTCAGCAAGACCTGAGCTCAGTTTCATTTTCAGATACTAGATGTGAGAGCAAGACATTTAACCTGTCTGCCTCAGCTTACTCATCTGTGAAATGGGGATAATAATAGCATTAATCTTCCAGGATTGTTGTGAGGATCAAATAAGATAACACATAAAGTGCGTTGGCATTTAATGCTCTTTTCTAAAGTCCTTCCTCTCCTTGTAGTTCTAATATACCCTAAGATCACTCCCAGTTCTAGCATTTTTTGTTCTAAGGGGTCCTCCTACATCTGAAATTCTACATCCTAAAGTCCTATCTGGGTCTAACTGTTAAGCTCCTTCCAGCTGGGGCATCCTCTGTTCTAAGAGCCCTCTCGCATCTGACATTTGATGTTCTAAGATTCTCTGTTCTCAAGTCCTTCCTTTTTTATAGCTTTACCATACCCTATTCTGAGATTACTTCCAATCCTGGTGTTCTCTATTCTAAGGAGTCCTCCTGGGTCTGATATTGTTTGTCTTAAGATCTCTCCTATTTCTGATTGATACAGAGTGAAGTGAGAGAAACCAGAAGAAGGATGTACACTGTTATCATATTGTACAAATGAACAATTTTGAAAGACTTAAGGACTCTGGTAGCAAAATAATTAGTTACTATTCCAGAGGACCGATCATGAAGAGTGCTGTGGTGATGGATATAAGATAGTGAATGAGACATGCATTTTGGACATGGCTAATATCGTTTAACTATGCTTATTTGTTAAAATAATTTTGTTTTTCTTTACTTTTTCTTCAGTGGTTAAGATAAAAATAAATTTAAGAAACTGAAAAAATTGGAAAAACAAAATTTAATTAAGAATAAAATGAGAGAGTTAGATTAGATAATCTCTAAGGTCCTTTCCAAATATAAATATGTGATCTATGATGACTACCTAAGTCTGCTCTTGGTTATATGAGTTATAGCTTCTATTGAATTCCAGCCATAATTCTGACCTGTAGGAAAGGCATATCTTCACAGGATCATAAATTTAGAGCTTGAAGGGACTCCAAGTCCAACTCTTTCATTTAAAAAATGAAGAAACTGAGGCAAAGAGAAATAAGTGACCTGACCAGAGTCACACAGATAATAAGTGGTAGAGCTGAGATTCAAACCCAGGGCTTTTGATACCATTCCCAGATCTCTTTCCACTATATCAATGCTGTCCCTCAGTCCTTTCCAAAAAATGGCCAGTGAAATGTCCTTTCCTTTTGCAAATTTTTGTCCATAGAATAGTCAGAGGTCTTGGAAATATAGAATTACTTCAAGTCAAAGGAAGCAAATCTCTCAATGTCTGTATAAATTTCCTACAATACTGAAATATACTGCCTTGTGAAGTAGGGTAGGGAAAAAGCAGGAAGATTCCTATCCACTGAGTGTCTACAAGTGGAGGCAGGATGACGACTTGTCAGGAATCTTGCTGGTGGGATTCAAACTTGGGCTCAGGGCTGAACTAGGTGACCTTGGAGGTCTCTTGGCTTCACCATTTCCTTGATTGTACAGACTACAAGCAGGACAAAATAGCATGCAGTACATCAATTTCCACTAGGTGTCAGCATTGGCCTCCCTGTTCATGCCCAGTCTTGAGAGAAATCCATTCACACTCAAGAGAGGATGTTTCCCCATTAAAGAATCATTTATGGGGTTTTATGAAGCTAATGGAGGAGCCCATCTGGGCCCAAAGTGGTCAATTATCTCTAAGAAGTTTCAAGGCTGACATTTTTCTTGCTCTTTCTATTTAACTAGACTGGTTACTATGATGGAACAAGAGACAGCAACTAATGGATTTCTCCTTCATTTAGCTTATTTATATTCCAACTCCTATTTAGAGAGAACATGAGACTAGGTGTCCTGGGTTCAAGTCCTAGCTCTGCTACCAAATTCTCTGGGTTCCTGGGAGCCAGAACTCGGGAAAACAATCTTGTGGCTAAGATTTACCTTGGTACTACCAATGAGGACACAGACAGGGCAAACAAGGTATTAAAGGCATGTTCAACATAGTCAAGAGAACGATATTGTCCATTCCTTTAGCAACATCCACTAATATGTATAAATATGAATATACTAATTATATATAATACTAATACACACACATATATACATATGTATATATCATCATAATTTTTCATTGAAGCAACTTTCTTAAGGATCTCCATTTGAAAATATATAATACTCATAGGATCACAGGGTTGGAATGAATCTCAGTGGCCAACTTGTCCAATTCATAATGGAAAAAGAATTCCCCTACAATGTAAGTGGCAAATGGTCATCCAGCCTCTTCCAGAATATCTACAAGGAAGGGGAACCCATTGCTTCACAATATAGCCCACTCTCTACTTTGAGATAGCTGTACTTGTTATGAAAATTTTCCTTTCATTGAACTTAAATTCTTCCTTGTGACTTTCACCCATTGTTTTTAGTTCTGGTCCCCAGCTGGATAAATCTAACTCCTCTCATGACACTCCTTCATATTCTTGAAAAGAGTTCACATGTTTCCCTACCTCTCTTCAGCCCCCAAATTGAGACTATTAGCAATCCTTTTGAATCCTGAATCTGTCTCAGCTTTGTGCCATTGGTCAATTTGAAAAGCAAGCCATCTAATCGCTGATTAAGATAACAAAACAGTACAGGGTCAAGAATAGATCCCCACAGCACAACTCGAGGGACCTCCTTCTAAGGTGATGCTGGACCAATAATGACTGCTCCTTGGGTCCCACCACTATACAACATACTGTCTAGCATCTAGAAGCCACTAGGTGGAGCAATGGATTGAGTGCTGGTTATAGAGTAAGGAACACTTGAATTAAAATCTTGCCTCATTCACTTCCTAGCGGTATGACCCTGGGTAAGTCACTTAACAACTCTCAGCCTCAGCATCTTCTTCTGTAAAATGGGGATAATAACAGTGCCTATATCACAGGATCGTTGAGCAAGACACTTTGTAATCCTTAAAGCGCTATATGTGATTTTGTTAGTTGGAAGGAAGTGGGGCATAAATTAAATGAATGAAAGTGATTTTTTAAAGCACTTTACTATGAATAAGGCAGAAGGAGGATTGGACTTGGAATCAGGAAATCCTTGGTTTGAATTCTGACTCAAGTTCTGTGACCCTGGGCAAGTTATTTAAATTCTATAAATCTCAAGCTCCTCCTCTGTCAAATGGGGATAATAACGGAACCTACTTCCCAGGGGTGTTAGCATGAGGCTCAAAGGAGAGAATGAATGTAAAGCATTCTGTAGACTTTAAGGTGCTCCATAAATGCCAGGAGTGAGATGCTTATTAATTGTTATTATTAGTATTATTATCAGCCTCTAGTCTGGTGATGGCTTCATTCCCTAAGGCTCCCGCTGCACACCTGCTGAACCCAGTCATTGTTTCAGCTCTGTGGCAGCCTTGCTGATAGCACGGAGCCCCAGGAACCATTAACAGGACTTTTATTTGCGATACAGGGTCACTCAAAAGAGATTGACTTTTGTCACCCACACAGGTGAAACCAGTCGGGCAGGAGCATGGTGATGGGTATGATGGCCCATTGAGCTGGCCCATTAACTCACACATCTGGGCCAGGTGATGCAGAAGGACCATGAGCTGGGTATAGAGCTGAGGGGGAAGAGGCGGGGGGATGGATTGAATCTGGGAAATGGCGCAGAGTTCTCGACCCTCCAGAGCTATTGCTGGCCACCTAAGCTTCTATTTTTGGTGCCAGTATTCTCCCGGTGATGTGACATGTATCCCCAGAGCTCAGCACCATGTCTGGCACACAGCAAGGGCTAAATAAATGCTTATTGACTGACTGTGGTTCATGGAACCCTGGGACCTCCCAAGGCTTCCCAAGGGCCATAGGGTCCCTAAGTCAGCTGCTGCATATTACCGGTGATGACTTGTCAGAAATGGCATGTAAGGAACCATGAATGGGGCCAAGAGGGCATGGGCTGCTCATGTGTCCAAGGCTGAGAGAGAACAGCTGGGAAGCCTGAGTGCTTCTCCTTTATCTGCGAAATTGTAACAAGAATCAGAGAAAGGCCTTCAGCATTAGCCTTGCATACTCTAGGGAGGATTTAGGGGAAGCTCTGGGGAGGCAGTGTGTCCAGGCTTGATGTCGAGAACACCTGGGTCTGATGCATCCTAGCTTGTGTAGTCATGGGCAAGCTACTTAATCTCTAGACCTCAGCAACTCTCTAAGGGTTTGCATTGCAGAAGAGTTGATGATTTGCT